>NC_058382.1:55221112-55529189 GCF_018350175.1 Felis catus | reverse complement strand
GAGATGAAAGTACGAAGATTTCCTTTTATCTCACCAGCCTAGTATCTTACATTATTTATTCAAGCTAAAATTAAAACCTGGCCAAATCCTACTGAGGCATTGCATATCAGTTAGAGATTATTCTTCTGGAAATGAACTTTTGTTCACAAATTTTATTATGCAGTTACAAATGACTATTATTAAAATGTAACATATAAAACTAAATTGTCTTTTTTTTCCTCCTGGCTATGCACAAGGTCCACTTTCCTAGGCAGTATTCTTCTTTTCTTCTGCATCTGGCAGCATGCTGCCCCCCCACCCTGCCCATTGCCTCGGCTTCCAGAGACCCTCACAGCACCCATTCCACTCACCTGGGCCCCTCTCAAGGCTACTTTTTATTGTTCTATTGCTGGCACCCCAAGGAACAGACACCAAGGGACATTTTCTACCTGGTGACCTTGCTAAGGCCCATTTTCATCTTTTCTTCAGATTCAAACTCCAGGCAAAGTGATTATCTACAAAAAGTACCTGAGGGCACCTTGTTGACTGAGTTGGTTAAGCCTCCGACTCTTGGTTTCAGCTCAGGTCATGATTTCATGGTTCATGGGATTGAGCCCCATGTCAGGCTTAGGGCTGACAGCACAGAGCCTGCTTGGGATTCTCTCTCTCTCTCTCTCTCTCTCTCTCTCTCTCTCTCTCTCTCTCTCTCTCTTCCTTCCTCCCTCTCTCCCGGCTTGTGCTCACTCTCTCACTCTCAAAATAAAAAAAACATTAAAGAAAAAAAAAGCATCTGGAGTGGTTGATTTCAACCCACCTGCAGGTTTCTGAATGCCTAATTCTTTCTTGGCCACCCCAAGGCCCTGTCACATCCTACCCACTTTGCTTGGAATGCTCTTCCTTGATTGCCTACCTCTGACTTGTCCTTCAGGAAGGTCTCAGTTGGGATGGAACTCCCAGCTGCTAGGTCAGGTACAGCCTCTGTATTGCCATGGGCCCTGCACCAGGTAGCACCTGCGACTTTTTCTTTTTAATTGGCTCTACCTCCCCTTAGATTGTAAGCCCCATGTGAGCAAGAGTAGGTCATATCACAGGGGAGCCTGGGTGGCTCAGTGGGTTGAGAGACCAATTCTTGATTTCAGCTCAGGTAATGATCCCAGGGTCATGGGACTAAGCCCCACGTCGGGCTCCATACTCCGTATGGAGCCTGCTTAAGATTCTCTCTCTCCTTCTGCCCCTCCCTCCCACTCATGCACTTTCTCTCACTTTCTCTCAAAAATAAAAAAAGCAAGAAGTGAGTCAAAAAAAAAAAAAAAAAAGGAAAAAGAGTAGGTCATATTGCCTACTGTTCATTCACGAGTGCCCAGTACTGTGACGGTCACAGAGCAATCAATGAGTAAGTATTTCATGAATTTTGGATTTAGAGTCCACTCTGGTATTTGGTCCCTCAGAAAACCAATCTTCCATCCGAATCCCAAAGAGTACTTACTATCTTCAAGCTTTCCTGGTATTAACTTTGTGGTTCCCCAGAGTTCTCCTTGGCTCTTCAGCTTGAGAACTCTAATTTCTCCTTTGCTCATTTCCTTCTACTCCTGGAAGGTCCTGCCTGGCACGTCTTCTCTTCTAGCTAATCTGTTCCAATTGTGCTCATTAACCAGTTTCTAAACCTGGTTCTACTTTTGGGGTTCTCAACATCTATATCTATGTCTCATCTCCTATACATCCAGGCCACATTTTGCTTTCTTTCTACCTTCTAGTTGACTCCATAGCTCTCTCTGGCTCAGCAAGAATAAAATGTGGTATGCAGCTGTTAAGGGGGAACTACAAACGTATCTGGGAACAGCATGGATTGTTGTACAAGACAACAATTTTAAGAAATTTCTCATCCTAGCTTCTCTGCACCTATATTACCTGTGCTCTTGATCTTGCTCAAACTTCCCGTTGGCCCCAGGGCACTGACACTCTGCTACTTTCTATTCTAAATAACAGGAGGTCCGCCCCAATCCTGAGAGTCATTTTCCAATCAATTCTTTCTAGCTTTTCCCTCCACCTAGTTGCTGCCAATAGCTCTTTTTCCATCATGAGTTTCCAGATTTATTTATTTGTTTGACCCCAATGAAAGACAAAAATAAGGGCAGATTTACCCAGGGGGAAGTCAATCAGATAATTTTTCTAGAGGTTGCCTAAAGACTGTCTTGGTTCAGGGATACCTGGGTGGCTCAGTCAGCTGGGTGTCCGACTTCGGCTCAGGTCATGATCTCCGGCTCATGAGTTGGAGCCCTGCATCGGGCTCTGGCTACCAGCTCGGAGCCTGGAGCCTGCTTCTGATTCTGTGTCTCCCTCTCTCTCTCTACTCTCTTCTGCTCATGCTCTGTCTTTCTCTGTCTCAAAAATAAACATTAAAAAAAATTAAAAAAAAAAAGACTGTTTTGGCTCACACCTTGGTTACATGTAAAGAAGGGAGCTAACGAATATTGCTTACCTTCACTCTTACTGTTTGTATTGTTTGAGATATGAAAGAATCAATAAATAACATCCTTCTTGCCTCTTCTTAAGAATCTCTTGAGAAACAAGACAGAGGAGACAAACAGAAATCAAAGTGTCAGCTTTATTATTATTACTGATAAAACTAATTAGAGAATTTGGCTTGAGGTCTGGACAGAAGAGACTTGCTAATACTGCTTCTCAGTTAGGCAGACTGACCCACCAATCATAGTCCTCACTGCACTACTGTAGGACCTCCCCCACCCAAGCAGTGGCTGCTTCTATAAGTTTCTACCAGGAGTCAGTATCCTATAGAAAGGAGAGCTCCAAGGAAGAAAAGCCTAAGTATGTTAGTTCTTTCTCCAATCAGAGAAGGCCAAGAATGCAATGGTTGTCGTGCCAAAGAAAATCCATTTTGAAAACATAAAGGCAGGAGGATAAAGAATCCTCCCATACAGCAACCAACCAACTTCTATCAAAGATTCCAAAGGCCCTAATATGGTCCAAAGATCTGAGAGGCTCAGGGTTCCCTTGGTGATTGCAAATTTACCTTTTCACACTGCTATGAAATAATATTTTACAATTCCCATGAGGTATTACAGATTTGTTTGGCCTCATCTGGGATAAGTCTTCCTTTATCATTCAAACTAAGCCAGAAGGCTTGGAAATGGGTGCACTGGCTACTTGGATTCTCTGATTGAGAAGAAAGTTCTTTTTTATTTTAAACCAGACTCAAATTGGAGTCTTTATAAAAATGCGTCCATTTATTTTGCTCCTGCCATAAGTACACTAAATGTAATTTAATCTTTCTTTGTTAATTCGTGGTCTTTGAGAGCCTCACATCATCACTGTCTATACCAATTCTCACTGTTTGACATGGGGTACACAAAGAGATACAACATATGAAAAATTGGATTGAATGTGCCCTAACCACAGGACAAACTGTGGCTCATGAGGAACTCTCTGATTAGGTCAGAATTTTTAAAATATATTTGAAAGATGATGGGAATACATTAGAAATGATGATGGTGAAGGTGTGCCAGATACTATTCTAAGCCCCTTGTATTAAATCGTTTACGCTCAAATTCTACCAGGTAAGCATTATTATCTCCACTTTACAGACAAGGCAACTCAGATGCAGAGAGGCTAACGGACCTGTCCGTGGTTTCGCTGCTATAGTAAGTGCAACAGCCAGGATTTGCCCTTGGTTGTGGCTCGAGCCCTCACTTACAACTGCATACTAGACAAGAGAAAAATGTGCACAGGAGTATTAAACTGAAATAACATGATAGAAGGGTAATCCCTCAATGTCCTCTTGTGAAATATGCCTATGTGAAACACGCTTAAGGCTTTCATCCACAAACCTGGAAGCACACACACCCTTTATCAGCTACAATCAAAGTAAAAGAGATGAACCTTAAAAACACACTCACTTCTTGGGACAGATGATATAACATTAACAAACAACAAAGAGAAAGTCATAGATCACAACTTCTGTTGTATTTCCATCTTTGGTATCAAGGAGAATGATCTTTAAGCTCAGGAGGGCTGAATAAATGTAGTTTAGAAGAAACTGAAGTATGAGATAACTAAAGTGATAGCAGGAGACCATCTTGCTGTTTTAAATGAGTTCAAGTCTCCAGGCCTAAACAAATTACATCCCAGAGTGTGGGAGAGACTTTGCAGATGTAATCTAAGAGTCCCTGTCAGTAATCTTTAAGAAATCATAGAGAAGAGAAAAGGTACTGGGGGCAATGGGGTTAGAAAAATAGTATTCCAGTTTCTCAAAATGAGGAGAGAAAAGTGTTATTCTGTGATCTATAGACGTGCAAGCTTGATTGTGAAACATGGTAATATTCTAAAATGGTGACACAGATGATGTGTGAGTCCTTAGAAAATGAAGTTGTGATCATGAGGAACCAGGATAGATTCACTGGGGGGAAATAATAAAGATCCTACATGCCTCTTTTTCACAGGTGTAAGGACAGGTGAACGTGGGGTGCTGCACCCATAGCTAGGGATGTGAGAGCAACCTGGATGAGGCTTCTGTCACGCTGCGCACCACAAGGGTCAATTCAGAGGATCGGGATGACTGATGGGTCCTCTTTGCTTTACACCTTATGAACTTGCACAGTTACTCAGAGAGAAACACCAGAGGCAGAGAAGCCTTCATATGGACAAGGAAATACAAATGCTGTGCCTCCCCATAGCCCCCAAACAATGTCAGACCCATCTGACATTTATATGAATAAGGGCAAGCATATTTAGAAAAAAAAAATCTTAATATTCTTGGGACCTGGTGGATAAGACAGTATGTTTAAAGAAATAAATACCTGGTTGACCATTCATACCAAAAACACTTGAATTAATGAATCGATGCCCTTGTGACTAGAACCTTTCCCTTCATGCATAGCTCACTTCCTCCCTCCACAAGGACTCTCCCCAGTGTTGCCTTCTCAGAGAGGTTTTTTCCAACCTATCTGATATAAGATAGCATTTGCCCTCTATTAAACTCTGAGTCCCTTGTTTTATCTTTCTACACAGTTCTTGCCATTCTCTGATAACATATTATATACTTTCGCTCTTACCATTATCTAAATATTGTATTATATATACTATGTATGATACATATGTGTGTGTATCTCCGTATGTCTGTTTTTTCCTGTTGCATAGCCAAGAAATTCTCTGTGAATGATGTCCCTACATTATGTGGTAGCCCTGTCCTTTTGAATGCTAGCTTCATAAGGACAGGGACTTTACCATATTTTTTTTTTTTTTTTTGCCACTGTGACCCTAATCACTAGAATAGTACATAAACATAGTTGAGCTCAATAAATATGTATCACTCAATAATATTTGTCTAATCAATGGATGTCAACATGGAGAATGGTATCTAGAGGCTACACAACCCTGTCCTTGGCCCTATCCAAAATATTAACTCTGACCCAGATAAGGATAAAGAAAATAAGAGAATCGATTCTGAGTCCATGTCAATAAAACATTTATTATTACTAACACCATCACCTACTACGTGATAGACACTTGTGTTATTATAAATGCTCACAACAAACCTAAAGAAAGTACTGTCTTCTTCATTTTCATAGGAGTAAACTGGGCTTGAGGGGTTTAAGTAACATGCCAACATCAGGCATCAGGTACACAAAGCTGGGTTAAAAACCAAGATCTGGCTCACTACAAAGTGCATGCTTCTTTACAATACTATGATACACATATGAAGACATGGAAAAGCTCTGTAAATTTGCAGCTGGCAGAAAAAAACAGCACATTTGATGAAAAATCGAGATTTTATATGAATTTGATGGATTTGAATGGCAGGTCAGAATACAAAATATAAATATACATAGTACGTATAAAGGTAAAGTCCCATATGCCAATTTTAAGAATCAAATGCCCAGGTACATATGGTGGAGGTGCAGTGGGGGTGAGGGTCAGGAGGAAACAGTCATTTATTTGAAATAGACCAAGAGGCATCAATGGATCACAAGCTCAGTATGAACCCACATTAAGCTATGGTTGTCAAATGAACTAAAAGTATGTTAAACTGCATTATCAGAGTCTTTTAAAGGGGAGTGGGAATCCAGTTTTACTCTGCACAACCCAGATCAGGAAAATCACAGCCAAAGTAGTGTTAAAGCCCTAGGGTAGTGATAATCTTGTTATAAATGAAAAGATTAAAGGGTATGGTGAAACTTGGTCTGAAAGAGGATTGACTGGTGGGGGAGCGGGAGGGGGGGGGGGCAGGTCGGGGGTTAAAGTAGCTCCCTGTATATCTGAAGAACCATCTCAACAAAACCAGAGGGAGGATATTATCTGTTGGCCCTGAGGAGTAAGGTTATAGGAAACAGGTCTGGCTACAGATGCAATGCTTACTTATAATTAGATGCCTTCTGAGCTATGAGCTCCCAATCTATCAGGGGAGATACTCAAGCAGCGGCTGTGTGACAACCTGGCCCAGATACTTTAGTATCTACCCAAAGGCATAAGAAACACCCCTTTGGTGTGGATTGATTTTCAGTCCAACCTCATACAGTGACCTTATTTTCTGAACCCCAAACCAAGACCTGAGATCGTAAAAAACACTTCCGTGTTGCTTTTGAGTTTGAAATACCATCCAGCAAGCATAGTACTATTAGCCACAAAAATATGGAGTTTCTGCAAGATGTCAATGATTGAAATAATGGGAAAATATTTGAAATTGGCACTTGCCTGAGAAAGTCAGGATGTAAAATCACTCTAGGAAAGGCATTTTTGTCACTTTGAGTACTCCTGGGTTTTTATTTTGTTTTGTTTTTGTTTTTTTTGGTTTTTTTTTTTTTTTGAGTAGTGCTGTTTTAACCAAATAGGCAGAAACTCTTAGTTAAGAGTTCACTCATTATTTTTCTACCAGTTTTCTTGAACCATACCCTCTTCCTCCAAAAGCTGAGTACCAAAATACAGCTACCCATTTTAGTTAATTCAGATTCAGAATATCAAGATGTCCTCAGAAAAGCTTCTGGGACCAGAGTAAAATTCCAGGCCCTCCTACAGAAACTATGCAACCCATCCCTCACAATGTCATGTCGACCTTTGTGGGGATACTGCAGTTTATGCAGCCTTTCAAGGTCCCAAACTATCCTATTCCTCCAGCCTAGACCAGAGTGCCTCCCCATCAACTACCCATAGTGGGATTCTTGCAGCAAGAGGTGGGGGTGGGTGGGGAGACTACCTCCCTACCCCCAACCTCTGCCACAGTTGGCCAAATGTGGACTCTCCTTTATCCACAGGCACCAATCAGACTGATTGAGATATTGTAATTCCAGAGAGCATGCACTGGGCTGGTATCAGCTGTTCCCTATTAGACACAATGTTCTTTTCAATAGACTACTTTGTTTCACACTGACAGTCATTTTTCACCCTGCATGGCAGAATTTCAAAGCCAAGAATCCTGTACTACACAGTAAACAAACAAAATTAGACCCAAAATTGCCTTTTTTGATTCCGATATATTAATCAACCCTTCAGGAAAGCTTCTAAACATTTTCAATTACATAAAAAACAGGCTGGCAACATTTTCCAACTTCAAAAAAAATCAGGCTTAGTTAAAGGTTTGTTTTCTATTCCACTGATACTCTATATTACATATTTGCAACTGTTTCTGTTTTAGGACAGATTGATTAATAGCATCGGTTCTAAAATCCCACCATGTCCACAAGAAAGAAAAAAAAAGTATTTCCATCTGTGATCTTCATTAACCAAGGCAGATCTATCTATTTTTGGTGTGTTTACTTCTTGCTTCAGCTGCAGCCTTGGGTCGCTAAATATCTCTGAAACTATGGTCCCACGGTTGCTATCAAATGCTAATTGTGGGTCAGGTGGGTACTCTAGAGATAGAAGGCAAACAATGGATCAAAGGAGCCAACGGAAAAGAGAAATCTTGATACTCCAGAGACCCAGCCTCCCTCCAGTACTTAACATCTACTTGACTGGGCAGGAAAACTATCATTTGAACTAACAATGAAAGGTTGTTCAAAAACAAAATAAATATGAAGTAAGATATGGTCAAACAGGATGTATTTTTAAAAGCATACACGGAGCAATTATGTGCTTAATAGATTAGACAATGACAGTAGCTAAAGTACTTAAATTATATCTATTGTTACCTTTTTTTAACCATTTTTTTAAAGTTTATTTATTTATTTTGAGAGAGAGAGAAAGCACGTGAGCTGGGGAAGGGCAGAGAGAGGGAGAGACAGAATTCCAAGCAGTTTCCACGCTGTCAGCCCAAGCCCTGGGGCTGGAACTCATGAGCCCCCAGATCATGACCTGAGCCAAAATCAAGAGCCAGACACTTAACAGACTGAGCCACTCAGGTGTCCCTATCACTTTCTTTAAGAAGTGTAAATCAGGGCACCTGGGTGGCTCAGTCAGTTGAGCATCTGACTTTCGATTTGGGTTCAGTTCATGTCCCAGAGTCACGGGATCCAGCCCTGTGTCAGGCTCTGTGCTGAGCTGATGAGTGTGGAGCCTGCTTAAGATTCTCCCTCTCTCTCTGTCTCTCTCTCTCTCTCTCTCCCTCCCACCCTCTCTGCCCTTCCCCTGTTTCACTCTCTCTCTCTAAAATAAGTAAGTTTAAACAGAAAAATAAGTTTTTAAGAAGAAGTGGAAATCATAGGAAGAATGCTACCAAATCAACAGAAATGTATACACATCTTTCCCTAAATGTATTCCTTAAGAGCTTAAATACTGACTCTAATAATACTACTTAATAATGTATTGCATACTTTAAAATGCTAAAAAGAGTAAATCTTAAAAGTTCTCATAACAACAACAAAAACCCTCAAAACAAAACCAAAAACCTATAAGTATGTATGGTGATGGATGTTAACTAGTCTTATTGTGATTATTTTACAATATGTATGAACATCAAATCATTATGTTGTATGCCTAAAACTAATATATTGTTATATGTCTGTAATATACCCCTATAAAAATATCTTCATTAAAAAAGAAAGAAAAGAGCTTAAGACCACTTCTGCTGTTAATTGCTAAAGTTTTTTGTAACCTTGAAAGAACTATCTTATCTACTAGTTAAAACTGGCAAGTTACCAGGATTTACTGAATCCCTGCAATCTGCAGTGGGTGTCACATACAAGAATACAAAGAATTAGAATATAGAAAATATGTTCACGCAAAGGACTCACAATATATGGTAGAAACTGGACCAAAAAATGCTTGCAAAACATGTTAAGAATACCTTAAATGTCAAAACAAATGTGATCTATTATATAATTAGATAGGGCTGTGTGTGTTACATTAGAACTACAACTCCCTTATTAAAATGAAACAGAACTTAAAAGCTTTCAGCACTGACAGGGCGACTGGATGGCTCAATCAGTGAAGCATCCTACTCTTGGTTTTGGCTCAGGTCACGATCGCACAGTTCACAGGATCAAGCCCTGCATCAGACTCTGTACTGCACTGGCAGCACAGAACCTGCTTGGGATTCTCTCTCTGTCTCTCTCTCCCACCACCCCCCCCCTTCATGCTCTCTGTCAAAATAAATAAACTTAAAAAAAAATTTTTTTTCAGCACTTGAAGGAGCTGTTCCCAAAGGACAGAGGGGCTGACGAAGTGACCACAGCTCTGCCCTATGATTTCTCTCTCTCTCTCTCTCTCTCTCTCTCTCTCTCTCTCTCTCTCACACACACACACACACACACACACACACACACACACACACAATTTTCTTGGTAGTCCTTAATACAAATGAAACATACAACAATTTTCAAAAAGACTGCATTATTTCACTTTTTATTAGATACATAAAAGCAGGGTGCCTGGGTGGCTCAGTTGGTTAAGCATCCACCTACTGATACCAGCTCAAGTCATGATCTCATGGTTATGAGATCGAGCCCCAGGTCAGCTCAGCACTGACAGCACAGAGCCTGCTTGGGATTCTCTCTCTCCCTCTCTCTCTGTCCCTACACCACTCACACTCACTCTCTCTCAAAATAAATAAACTTAAAAAAAAAAAAGATACATAAAAGCAATCAAGCTTATAGAGTCTGGCACAATAGCTACACAACCATTGTGGCTTCACCAATATTCACATTCTTACTCCCCAAAAGAGCTAGTGATTCAACATTAATCTGAGGGCTGCGGGCCTTATGAAGGCCATTAAAGACAGAACTTGTAGGTCTTGTCCTAGGATTCTCCAAAATTAGGGATGTCTCTCATCTCCAACATAAAACTGTACTTTAATTCTTTATATTGTGATGGGGAGGAAATTTCAGGATGCCAGGAGATAGAGACTCATAAAAGGATATCATGCACTTTTTATTTCCTATAAAATCCAATGCCAAAAATATCTCAATATTAATCATACCACTTCCAGCATTCTGACTAAAGGTGAGATTTTTTTTTTTTCTTTTATCATCCCAAGCTTGCAGTGTTCAATTAGGGAGTGGAGAGCGGAAAGGAGTTTCACCCCTACTGGTGAGTTTCTGTAGGAATGAGTTGGAGGAAGCAAGCAGCAAACAGACAGAATCCTAAAAAAGGTTTTACTTGTTTATGGGCAGAAATCAGAAACACATAGCAACATCCTGTTACATCTTTGTTCTGTCTTATATTTAACAGGAAAGAACAGATTCCTTGCCATTCTCTCTCTACAGATGTAGCAACTAAAAAGTGCTGGCAGGCAGGTGTTGTAAACTAATAGGCATTACACAAGTATTTTTAAAGCTTTCTGTAGATATTTCTTATTTTCCTCCTCAATGTAGATGTAGCCTGTCTACCAGAAAATAGGTCTTAGTTCTTTGATTAAAAACAGTGATCACAGTTTATTACTTTATTTATTACCAAGAGATGAAGAGATCACTACGTAAGATGTCAAGGGCTAAGGACTCACCTGGGGACTTTCCTAAGGGTCTCTCTGAACAGGCCATCTGTTCAGTTCATTCACAGTTTGCTTTGCTTAGACGGAAAGCCCTGACCGCCTAGTGTCACCCTTAACTGAGCCCCCATCCTCTACATTCATGGTTTGGTCCCTAACAGGTCCGATGACAAATCTGATGAAACCACAACATTCAAAGAATTACGCTCACAGTAAAGGGAGATACTATTATGTCAGCAACTGTACCTGGTAAGGCCAGGGATGGTAGCAACTTATTCGGGAGTGAAGTTAATTGAAAATGATTTTCTAATGGTGGTAAGACCTCCCTATAGGCTTAATCATTATCCAACTGCATTCATTTTATAAGGCACCTATAAACTGTAACCCTGGTGATTTACATGAATTAACATCTATGTTTAATAATCACCTAGCAGAAAAATTAAATATAACTGAAATATACATCAAATTAATTTTTCGTTTCATTTATCACAACATGAATCCCAATTCACATATGTTCAGTCTTCTAAATTTCAGCTGCTATTGCACGATTCTGTGCTCAAGACTTTAAAAAAAGGAGGGAAGTTCATTTTTAAGACACCTAAATTTAGCATTTTTGTTAGGAAAACAGTATGTCAGCCCAAAGGAGATGGCTGTGTGAAGGTCACAAAAGGTCGACAGCATTGCTTGCTCCGACTGAGCTGATCCTCCATTCATGTTGGCCCCCTTCAGTGCACTGTGCTCCAGTGTACTGTGCCCCTTCAATGTACTGAGGGTAACCAAAGAACTTAAAAGAGAAAAAGAAGGGTGCCTGGGCAGCTCAGTGAGTTGAGTGTCTGACTCCTGATTTCAGCTCAAGTCATGATATCACTGTTTGTGAGTGAGATCAAGCCCCACATCAGACTCTGTGCTGGCAACGCAGTGCCTGTTTAGGATTCTCTCTCCTTCTCCCTCTGCCCCTTCCCTTCTTTTGTGCATGTGTGCACTCTTACTCTTGCTCTCACTCACTCTCTCTCTCTGTCTCTCTCAAAATAAGTAATTTTAAAAAGAGGAAAAAGAAACTGCAACAAAATGGAACCCTGTGAGATTAATAATCGTATCATTTACTATTTATACAATTGTACCTAAAACATTAACTCAAGATATAAAGAAATGTTGTTGGTTAATAGAAGTTTAAATACTTACACTTCTAAAGAGACTGGACATTGGCGAGTGAAACCATGGGACAAGGCCCATGCTATGCCTGGTCATGCTGAGCAATTTCCAGACGTCAGCTCATTTTGGCAACTACAATCAAAAAAATATAAAGAGACCAGAATTATAATTACATGATTTTACATTGTATCAGTTAGCATGTTTCTGTTGAAAAAAGAAAGCTGAGTAAAATTGGCTTAAATAATGTCTTTTGTTATATTAGAAAATAAGAGGTCTAGAGGTAGAGCAGCTTCAGGGAGAGTTCACTTGGTAATTCATAGACATCAAGAAGGACCCAGGTCCTTTCCATCTGTCCACTCTGTCAATTATAAGCACGCCGGCTTGTCCCCTGAGGCTGGTCCTCCTCAGGGTACGAAGATGGTTTCTGCAATTCCAGGCAGTATATAAATATGACAATAATCAGAGACAGAAGTGTCTCCTTATACACATAAATTTTACATGAAGCACTGTCCTCCTCAAAGACTATCTCCAGTTCTCACTGGCCAAAATTGTCTAGATCAATCACTGGAAGGGTAATAATTAGAATTGGAATATCTGGTTTGGACTATTCAAGATTCACTTCCCCTGAAGGCTGAGGGAAACCCCAAATTCCCCTAAAGCTCATGGCCACCCAATATTTGAGAAAAAATAGGGTTCTACTAGGAAGAAAAAGGCTAGTGAGAATGACAGGGAAGTAGAGAGCCTCAAGTGACTACCTAACAAGACTAGCAATAGGGCTGAACTCACGGCACACATTTTAATGTATACAGCTGGCACTAACAGTATAACTGGTAGACAGTATCATGCATAGAAGAAGATTGGCCACTGTTGCTATAACAGTAGGTCTTCACAGAGAGCTGCAAATCTCTTTAAAAGGCACTAAGTGATTATAATCAAAGAACAAATCATTGCTAAATCCATATCTTCTACATGAACCCAGAATAGATATTTCCTCTTTTATTGAAAAAACCAAGGGTTCCCCTTACTGGAAATTTCAGTTCCAATGAGTTTCCAGTAAGTTTCACATTCCAGATATGCATTTGTGATACATTTGTATTGGTTAGTTGGGCTCAATTTATCTAACGAGCCACTAAAGTGGTCAATTGTTTATGCAAATTAGGAATCAGAGCTGTATTAAAAACTAATTTATTATATAATGGCTACCTGAATATACTCAGACATACATCATTTAATTTTTCATTTCATTCCAAATTCTTCATTTATTACACGTCCATCTCTCAAATGGGAAAAAAAATGGTTAAGATGGTATTCGTTAAGTATGTGTTCTGTTCTGAAATATTTAATCAACTCTAATGAGAAATAACTCTATTAAAATATTTTACTCTAAGGGATATCAGGAGAAACAATGTGGTGCAACTATAAAGCAATCAACTGAGAGGTAGGAAACATGAGCTCTAATTTTAATAGCATTTATTCACTACTCACTATGTACCAGGCACTGTGCCAAGTGTTTAAATCATATTCATTTATTTAATCCTCATAATAGCCCTGAAAACTATGTATTATGATCATCCCATTCTCAAATGTGGAAATGGAGGCACAGAGAGGTGATGTAAGTTGCACAAGGTCATAGAGTTCATAAGTGGCAGAAGCAGGATTCAAACCCAGACCCTGGGACATCAGAGCCAAGGCACTTAACCATAGTACAATACAACCTCTCTAGTCCTGCAATTGCCAGTAATTTCTTGACCTTGTTAGAGCCAGTTTCTTAATGAATTAGAGAGTTGGGCAGAGATCTTTAAAAAAATTTCCAACCCTAACACTTAAAGTGTCAAGAAAGTTGTGACCTTACAGACATTCTTCTCTGCCAAATAATTTATATTAAAGTTACATTTATCATATACAACCAAAAACACATGTCTGGACACTTTCTACTAACATCAACTGCAAGATGATCCAGAGGAAGAAAAAACTAAAAAGCCAACAATGGTATATAAGTCACAGGAAAATACAACTCCTTGGAGGAACAAGGTTGCAGTTTATCAGAGCAAACTTCATGAACTGCCCCAGACACTGGTGAGAGACCTAATTTAGAAGGCAGGCTAAAGAGTGGGGTTTCCTACCATATGGCTTCTAAATTAACCAAAAATCTGCCAAAGTATGCTACATTAGGCAGTGGAAAATTCTTTCCCCTTTAGAGCAAAAAGTCTCTCCTCTGTCAGAGCCTCCTACAAGAGTTAGAACTGAATTATTTTAAACCATCTCACCAAACATAATTACTAGTACTTATGAGATTCCTCAAATATCCTCTTTGGAGAACCCAGACACAGAGACACAGAGTATAGCTACACATTGCAGAAGAATCAATATTAAATTTATTTCTCAAAACCCTGTGAACTATCCACTAAAGTGACCTGTAATTCAGCTTGTCTGGAAGGCAGAATTTTTAGGTTTGTTTTTGTTTTTTGAGAGAGACAGAGATAACATGAGCAAGAGAGGGGAAGAGAGAGAGGCAGAGAGAGAGAGAGGGAGAGAATCCCAAACCCAGGCAAAATTTTAAATCTAAGTGATCAAAATCTAGAATCATTTTATTTTTTTTTAATGCTTATTTATTTATTTTGAGAGAGAAAGAGAGAATCCCAAGCAGGCTCCACGCTGTCAGTGTAGAGCCTGAAGTGGGGCTTGATCCCATGAACCGTGAGATCATGACCTGAGCCGAAACCAAGAGTCAGACGTTTAACCAACTGAGCCACCTGAGTGCCCCTGTAATCTTATTTTTATAATACAAGCAGGATTGGACAGTATCTTCCTGCTGTCAGTGAAGTAGTTCCTACTTGCTATATTTTTCACTGTGTGTAAAGAGAGACATCAAGTGGTCTAAGTTCTGGAAGACTCTGTCTTGTGAGGAGCATTTTCTCAACCTAGACTCTGGAGTTCCTATGACCCTTGATGGGATGGCTACAGGAAAGGAGTTCGAAGGGCAGAAAATCTCAAACTACTCACCTTAAATAATCACTTGAATAATTTTAGCAAAATTTTGTAAGGATCAAATGTATTTGGGTTAAAGACAGTTTTCTTTTGGGCACACAGTAAGTTTGCTAAGTATGCAGGAACTAATCTATAACAACTTTTTTAAAAAGATAATTACAGCTTGTTTACATTTATGATTTGGAATGTACTACAAATAAAAGTGCTGGGCATTTCTATTCTCATACACTTGTAATCTCTTTGTCTTATGTTTATAGAATAGATAAATTAAGAAGAGCTTTATGACATTTTCCACCAAGAAAGAAAGGTTAGGCAGCTGGAGAACTGCACAGAAAGGCGCTAATGACAAGAACCATCTGCCTGTCCTTTAAATGTTTCTTAAACCAGAAAAGCATGAAGTTCTTTTTTGTGTTGTTTCTCCCTTTAGTCCTTCAGGGCCAGATTCTATGGACACGGCGGAAAATGAGAGGTATTACTCTTCTACCTTGCCTGAGCATTGAGTTTATAGTAAAATAGAGCAGTTAAAGCTAATATGGAACTTTAAAAAAAGAGTCAAACCAGAACGAAGTGAAATAATAAAATTCATTCTGTGAAGTGAGAACTTCAAAACCAAGGGAAGTGGAATGTTTCATGGAAGTAATGAAAGCATGGGCAGGGGAGCCCCAGGATCTAGGTTCCTTAGCCTGGTCAGCCTCTTCTAAACTTCTGGCAGGTTAGTTAACTGCTCTAGATTGTGAGTCTTCATCTGTGAAATGGGAATACTCACCTCAAAGAGTTATGGTGAGAAATAAGTAATCAGATTGGAAGGACCTGTGAAAGTGCCTGGTAACTGCTACTCTTATTAACCCAGGAGTAAGATTATTCAACTTGAGAGACAGTATCTGGACAGGACATACCTGAAACTGTCTCTCATGTTAATTTGTTTAAGTTTTTCCTTTCATAAGTTATTTTTTCAAAATTTACTTCCAAAACTAATACACATTTTTTAACAATAAAAACCACTTAAGAATAGGTTAAAAGTGAGAGCCCTTTTCTCATCCCTAATACCAACTCTGATTATTCTTACTTTAAAAAGTAACAACAGGGGCATCTGGGTGGCTCAGTTGGTTAAGCATCTGACATCAGCTCAGGTCATGATCTCACAGTTTGTGAGTTTGACTCCCGTGTCAGGCTCTGTACTGACAGTTCAGAGCCTGGAGCCCGCTTTGGATTCTGGGTCTCCCTCTCTCTCTGCCCATCCCCTGCTTGCTTGCTCTCTCTCTCAAAAATAAACACAAAAAAATGTTTTTTAAATAAAAAAGGGTAACAACAGTTCTTGGCTTGAAGTATGTTTCTAATTTTTGCTTAAACAAAAATAGATATAATTTTTAAAATAGAAATTGAACCATGTTATAAAAATTATTCTATTACTTGCTCTTTCACTTCCCAACATATCCTGGATATCTTTCAGGATACGTTAATATGTTTAGACTTACTGTTGACATAAAATTTAATATTAAATTTTAAAAAACAAATAATACAAAAAAAAAGAATAAAGTGTTCTTTCATCATTAACTTTTAAGAGTGATGACAGTATTGTGATTATGCTGTGTGTTTTTTTCTTTTTGAAATCCTTACCACTTAAAAATACCTACTGAATTTTTTACAGATAAATTATAGGATGCCTAGAATTCACCTCAAAATAATTGGAAGAGGGGTGGAAACACGGAAATTAGGGGGACATAAGTAAAACGAAATTGGCCATGAGTTGACAATAAAGCTGATTGGCGAGTACATGAATGTTAGTCTAGTCTCTGTACCTTTGAATATTTTTGAAGTTTTCCATAATAAAAAACTTTAAAACATTTTCTATCCTTAAAATTTATTAAGTGCCAAACTATGTATTCAATTCACTATGTATTCAATAATTCAGCAATTAATTTCTGATTAGATAATTTAATCAGCAAAACTAATCATTCCTAATACCTATCCCCTAAGCAGCACAAACAGAAAGTAACTCAGCTTCTTTGTCGTTTGAATGTTACTATAAAAATCCAAATACAATAACCAGCCCAGAGAAGCAATGTTCACTAATGTTATGGGAGGTATTTATCAACAAGTATAAATTATAAAATATTATAATTATTGCTTTTTAGAGTTAATGAGGAAGTGTTCTCCTTTTTCTGTTATATTGGAATTATTGCAACTGAATGAAAACAGGAAAACAGTCCTCTAAGACTCTATGTAGAATCAAGAAATCAAGAAGATAACGTATGCTCTACTCACCCAGACACAAGGATACATACAAGCACTGCTGAAGCCAAGAGAAAGTCTTTATTTTGCTGGAGGAGCATAATAATTTTTTGAGTTTTTAGTTTGTGTTTACTCTAGGCACACTACAACATTTCCAAGAAGGCAACCAAGCCCTTAATATCTAACAGGGCACAGAGCAGAAGTTGCATGGATTCTACAGCTCTTCCAGACTTTTGTCAAAGCTGACACTGACTAAAGAGGTATATCTATGTGGCCTGGAAGCAGATGGGATAGCCAAAGTAACTTCTACGGCAGAAAAAGGAAAGAGGAAATGTGTTCTCAATATTGGAAAGAGGTCATGGTTCCAAAGGCCCAGTGAGACCCAGAACCTAGAAAGGCAAGGAAGTCTATGTGGTGCACCCAGAGAGGTTGACACTTGGCCCCCAGTCCTTTCAAAGATTTTTGAGCACCAAGCATGGACTAGAAACAGTGAAGAAGAATCTAAAAGGACCAAGCTGGGGGTGCCTGGGTGGCTGAGTCAGTTGAGCATTTGAGTCTTGATTTCAGCTCAGGTCATGATATCACTGTTCATGGAACTGAGTCCCACATTGGGCTCTGAGCTGACAACGTGGAGCCTGTTTCGGATTCATTCTTTCTAAATACATACATCCATATATACATACATTCATAAAAGCACCAAGCTGGCTGAACAATGGCCATCTCCATAGTGTCCAGTGAGACCTAATGATCAGTAACCAGAGAGATTTTTCACTATGCTTCGCAGCAGCATTTAAGACCCTGAACATTTGCACATTTGGAACAGGACAGCACTAATAAATTTAGTTCATTCCTGCCAGCCCAGAAGTATGAGATCTTACATTTGGGTTTAAACGAACTTAAATAGAGACATGCAATTTATTTTATATAGATTTTAGTTTGTGTTTGCTAATTCATACAGAATACTCCATTTAAAAAGCAACCATGCCAATAAAAGTGGCTATAAAAGCAGCCTGCATTTGTGCTGTAAGAATAACCATCTTTCACATCTGCACAGTTTTGTGCATTTGGTAAGGTGTTTTCACATATGTTATCTCATTTGATCCTCACAGAGTTAAGAGGGTTTGGTGGCTCTTGAGCTGTTGCAAATAGATGTGCAAGAGCAAAATGGCTTAATGGAAAAGAGGATTTTCTTCCAGACATCTGGTCACTAGGAATATCCTTTGCTGTGTTCTCTCGCTCTCTGTTTCACACATTCTTGTTCGAAACAAGAGGAAATTTTTATTCAACACTTCATTTAAAAACATCTGTGCAAAGTTATCATTTGTAAGGTGAAATGCACATCACCCAATGACAAGGATGAACTCACTTCTTAAGGGGTTCCAATTCAGGCTGCCACCCAATGGTGGTAGTAGGTCATGGCCAAATCTTCTCCAGAAACTGAGAAAAACAATGAAACAAAGAAACAGCTGCAAGCATATCTGACAAACAAAAGAGATTATAACACTTTGCAATGCCTTCTTACTATCAAAACCACATCTCTTTCTTAAAACAATTCAAAAGATACAAAGTTTTTTTTAAAGGTTTTTTGTTGTTTTGTTTTTATTGCCAACTTTTAAAGCCAAAGGATGTAACCGAAGTTGCCTCTGAGCAATGGGAGTTGGGGGAGTAAAGTAGCTAAGGCTTTTTTTTTCTTTTTTCAAAATTTTTATTTATTTTTGAGAGACAGAAAGAGACAGAATATGAGCGGGGGAGGGGCAGAGAGCAAGGGAAATACAGAATCTGAAGCAGACTCCAGGCTGTGAGCTGTCAGCACAGAGCCCAATGTGGGGCTTGAACCCATGAACCATGAGAACATGACCTGAGCTGAAGTCGGACACTTAATCGACTGAGCCACCAAGGTGCCCTGTGACTTTTTCTTAATACATTTCTGTATTTCTGTATTGGCTACAGTGAAATATATTACTTTTTTAATACATTGTAATTTGGAAAACTAATGGAGTTTTTTTTTGTTTTTTTTTTCAACGTTTATTTATTTTTGGGAGAGAGAGAGACAGAGCATGAACGGAGGAGGGGCAGAGAGAGAGGGAGACACAGAATCGGAAACAGGCTCCAGGCTCTAAGTCATCAGCCCAGAGCCTGACGCGGGGCTCGAACTCACGGACCACGAGATCGTGACCTGGCTGAAGTCGGACGCTTAACCGACTGCGCCACCCAGGCGCCCCTAATGGAGTTTTTTTAATCAAAGGAATATAATATCTAATTCTTTTCCTTTTTATCACAAACATCATTGATAGTTCTCGTCTTTTATACTTTAAAGGGATTCAAAAACACAACTTCATTTCTTTAATTGTTCACTTTTGAAACAAAACCCCCTGCCCTGCCTTGTTCATGTCCTCTAGGCCAGGAATTTCCAACTGTGACAAGAACACCAGAGAAAGACTCACAAGCAGCATCAGAATTAAGGATTCACTCTCCATCAACCAAGGCCATCTAGGTGAGGGTACAGTGCTGAATGCGCCTGCCATCGATTTTTCAGGCATACTCAGAGCAAACAGGTAATAATCTAGGAGAGTAGGTACTTGTTTTCTAATTTTAAAGTTGTGACAGGAAATATTCCTCCAAAAGGCAAAACGCATTATAATGTCTGCAAAATTTACAAATAATAACAGAAAGGCTACAAACATTAACTATCCTTGTAAGAAAAATAATGGGCTTTTTATTTTTGTAAAATAAAAAAGGACTCATATTCTTAAGAGTGGTAGGGGATATAAAACAGTGAGAGCCAATGATTTGGTTTGGTTCAAATTCCCAACAGCCTCCTTTTCAACTACAGACTTGGACTTCTGTAACCAGAGCTCTCTTTTTTATGAGGAAGAAGAACCTGCCATGGGTAAAAAAGAAGACTATGTAGTCTCTCCAGCCCTCTGCTTTAAGACCTTTCCTTTGTTCCTCCTTATTATTAGTCAACGCACAATTTCCCCTTGGGGAAAAATAAATGTCCATCTTAGCTGTGGCTTGACTTCCACAATCATAGCATGTTCCCCTAACATTTTATTTCCACATTCTTTTTCTTTCTGAGAACTTCTTCTGTCCTTTACAAAAGTCTTCCAAGTTTGGACATACTGGTTTCATTTGTATAAATTGGTCATATTTTTTTAATTTTTTCCTCTTCATAATCCCCATGGCAACTGGCTCCTTTGGAAACTTCCACAGAAAGTCCAAAGATATCGTATCTTTTAACTGAATAGAATATTTTGAATAGAATTAGTACAGGAAAATAAGCTGGTTTCATTACCACATCCTTGGCCTTTCAATTATTTTTTTGTTTTGCAAAATGAAAAAAAAAATTTTTTTAATGTCAATTCAGCTAGATATAATTGGTTAGGTATTCTGGGGCTTACACATTAAAGAATGTGAATATTTTTTAAAAATGCTGTCTCGCCTATTTTAAAGAGCAGTTTTTCACTTATTCATTCAATAAGTATTTATTAAGTATATTAACTGCTTGAAGCTGTGAAAGATTCAGGTAACTATAAAACTCAGAACTGTCCCCCAGCACCTGCAATCATGTTAGGTAACAATAACTTAAACTATAAAACAGCCCTATCAGCATTTGGAAAGAAAAAGGAAATCATCATTTTCAGTTGATGTAAGAGGAGGGCAAAATCTGAATTGGGTTCAGAGATGGGCAAGATTTGAAGAGTTGAAAGGCATTCCAGGCATCATTCCAGAAATAAAAGGCAGTATGATTATTTACACGTTGGGTAAATGTGGAATGTGTATAGGCACACTGTCTAGATCTGTTTGGTTAGAAGACACTAAATCGAGGTATACAAGACAAGGCTAAAAAGCTAGGAGACAAGGCTAGAAGGCTAGAAGACAAGGCTAGACAAGGCTAGAAGACAGAGGAAGCCTTGACCACCAGCCTTTACTAAAATAATAGGATTAACTACTTAAAGTAAGAAATTAATCTAGAAGAAATTAGTAATAATCTTGAGAATATTTGAGATGACTTAAGGATCAGGCTTTCTCCCTGCCTTGTTTTTACTTCCATTTCCCTACTCCACTTTCAGCAAGAGTGATCTCAAGAATGACATAACTCTATTGTACAATTTTGAAGTGTCATTCTCCTGCTTAAGACACTAGCTTCATAGCATCTTTCAAAATTCTACCAAATTAACATATGATCTTTAGACATCTGGCCCTTGCCTCTCCAGACTTGTCACTTACACAATAAGCATCATTCAAACCCCTTTCCACCTGACTGAAACACTCCTTCACTCCTGGCCCTTTTCCTTGTTTGTCTGGCATATTCTTAATCCGCTCTGAGGTCTCAGCTTAGATGTCACTTCCACAAGAAAGGCTCTCCAAGGTTCTCAAATCCAGATTCGTTTCCCTGCCATAACCCATCTTTCTCAGTATTAAGGACCTGTATCTTGTCTGTGGCATGTCCTCAGGGGAGGAGTGGTTTCCCTAGAACCAACCAAAGGGCCAGGAGCAAAGCAGATGCTCAAAAATATTTGTTAAAGAGTGAAAAAGACAGGAGGTAGAAAAAATATGAGTCTAGGCTATCACACAATCATAAAGTAGTAAGATTTAGCCAGTAAGTCCAGGGATAGGTTCGTAACAATGGAAAAGAAAGGATGACTAGGGCACGATAAAAAGAAAGCTAAATGCAAAGTTCACAAACCTGAATTCTGAGTTGATGCAATTTGGTATACACAGTTAGGAGATTCGTCTAACTCAGCAGTTTCCAAAACCTGCCTGATCATTAGAACCATCCAGGAATAAGGAATGATTTTTGGTTTTGAAATGTTTTAATTTTTCCTGATCATTCTATAACCACATCTGACCAATGTTTAGGAACTACTTACCTGGATGTCTTATAAGGTAACTTTAAGCAGTAAATTCTAATTTAACCAAGATAACCACAAATAAGTAATTGATAGAGGACTTGGCAAGCAACTAAATGTAAGAACAGAAAGGATGTATTATACTAATGAGATTTTTTTGGCCCATTGACCTAGTCACAATTTGCATATAAAAGGCGGCCAATAAACACTTGATTATTAAACAGGTGAGCAGTAAGAAGGAGCACATGAGGAAGGGTAGATTTGATGCTGGATGTGAGTTTCCCAACTGAATTCTTTGTCCTTCAGGGCTACATCAATAGAACCCTCTTCCTTCCTGCCTCAAACAGGTATTTGTCCTTAACACTGCTGTTTTGGCTGTTACAAACATTATCTCTTCGGGTTACAGCACCCAAATTTTCTTTAAAGAATTACCCTCCTCCATTCTGTATAGTCCTTCAAGGACTATAAACCAGGCCTTGATGCTCTCCTAGACTTTGACATCTTGAATGCCCTGACAGCAGAGAAATCTGTTGGTGTCTGTCATTCTTGCGGGGGCACTAAGTTAATTCCTGCTTCTGAGATCCTTGGGCTGCCCTGGTTTCCGACCTTTTAACTTGGCCTTGTTCTCAGGCTGTTATTACTTCTAGGGACTACCCAGTATCATTCTACTAAATTCCCATTTTATTTAATAAGCCATTATCAATTTTTGGTACATGCAAAACAAACAAAAAAACAAAAATAGAGAAACAGAGAGGGAGAAATGTGAGCCACGTAATTTTACATTTTATCACAGCCTCATTAAAAAAGAAACAAATGAGGGGCGCCTGGGTGGCGCAGTCGGTTAAGCGTCCGACTTCAGCCAGGTCACGATCTCGCAGTCCGTGAGTTCGAGCCCCACGTCGGGCTCTGGGCTGATGGCTCAGAGCCTGGAGCCTGTTTCTGATTCTGTGTCTCCCTCTCTCTCTGCCCCTCCCCCGTTCATGCTCTGTCTCTCTCTGTCCCAAAAATAAATAAATGTTGAAAAAAAAATTAAAAAAAAAAGAAACAAATGAAATTAAGTTTAATGCTAGATTTTATTTAAACCAAATACATCCAAACTATTATTTCAACAAGTCATCAATCTGAAAAACAACATTAAGATATTTTGCATTTTGTCTTGTTGTTCCAAGTCTTTGAAATACAACATGTATTTTACATGTATAGCTCACCTAAACTTGGGACACTAAATTTTCCAAGGTTAAAGTGAAATGCAGTCCTTCCAAAACAATAAAATGTGTATAATGAGAAAATATTTTACAGTTAGTTTTCAAATTTAATTAAAATTAAATATTCAGTTCCTCGGTCACAACAGCCACATTTCAAGTGCTCAGTAGCTATATAAGTAGGCTTACTACATTGGGCTGTACAGCCTTAGATAATATCTGCTACATACAAGAGCAAAGACACTCAAGGGACCTTTTCTTGATGGATCCAGTAATCGGAAGAAATGAGAAGTTTTCACACTTCAAACAAATTCCATGATGAAAGGATTCAGAATTGTGTGAAGACCTATAGAAATATCTTCCCCAAAATGACATTTCCTTGGGTTTGTAACTTCAACAGGTTAACACATACTGAGCGTGAGACTTATTCTCTGTATTCCAGAACTTAGGAACATAGAGCGATCCAGGAGTTATCTTCCCAGTCAGGTGGTTTAATTCAAAGTTAAAATTACACTATTACTCTTAAATCACTTCTCATTACATTTTGATGGGTGGGATGAGACTTTGGGGACTAGTTTCATTATATGTATTTTCACTGTCAAATAAAAATGTAGAAATTTGAGTGTCAGGTTGTTGAATCTGACCTTTATCTCTCAGATAATAACAGTTACTATAAAATTTGGAGCAGGAGAGCGACATGATGAAGACAATGTTTTATGAAAATGAATCAGAATCCGGTGTGCAACAGAAGTCCATAGGGAAGGTGTGGAGCTCCTAGCACCCTTAGCTGATGTATATATGATCTTATTTCTGCCAGGAACTGTTTTCCTCTTAAGCTGTCAAGACATGTGCTCATTCATGGGTCACTTCTTCACCTCTGCTCCCAAGAACTTTCAAAATTCTGAACAGAAGTCAAAATCAGAGATAAAAAATACAATAGTAGTTACAGGAGAGGAGGGAATGGAGAGTGTTTAATGGGTACAGAATTTCAGTTCTGCGAGACGAAATGTTATAAGGTGGAAGAGAGACAGTAAAGTATACCCCCCAAACCGAGAAGGCACTTTGAGACTGGAAAACAAAGCAGGCCACTTCATACAGTTCACAGAGTTTTATTCAAGGTAACTTACTGACAAGGTGGAATCGGACAGAAGATGACCCACAGCAGCTGCACAGTTATTCTCTGCAAAATCCAGACCTTAGTCTACTGAATTTATAAAGGGAAGGGACATGCAGAAGAGCAATGTACTGAGATGAAAGGGTTCAAATGCACCTCAAACAGCTTGCACACAGCTGACAGATAATCCTTAAGAGGATCTGTTGGCACCACCTGTATCAAGAAGAGAAAGAGGGGCGCCTGGGTGGCTCAGTCGGTTAAGCGTCTGACTCATGATTTCGGCTCAGGTCATGATCTCACAGGTGGTGAGTTTGAGCTCTGCACTCCTAGCACGGAGCCTGCTTGGGATTCTCTCTGCCTCTCCCCACACACACATATGCTCGCTCTCTCTCAAAATAAATAAACATTTTTTGAAAAGTGGGGCGGAGAGGTTATGTTATCTCTAAGAGATTCATGGGAGGCCAAAACAAGCCTCTCCCAAGCATCCCAGCCTTGGTGGGCATTTCTAAGGTATGTATGTTCATCTCCAAGGGGCCTGGAATACGTAACCCCAAGATAGGTCACTAAGGAAACATGAATGAGATGAAGTCAGTATTGTCGGCAGGCCCACAAATGTGTTCCATGGATGATCTCAACTTTAACATCACACCTTTAAGAGTCTCTGCTTTACCAGGCCAGAAAGGCTTAGGTGCCTTTGTCATACTCTCATGAACCCTATATTTTTCTTACAGGGTTCTTATCACAATTGTTATCTGTCATTAAATATGTGGCCTATGAGTTTGCTCCAGCTACTACAACGAAGTAGTACAGACTGGGTGGCTTAAACAAAACTTTATTTTCTCACAGTTTTGGAGGCTAGAAGTTCAAGACCAAGGCGTCAGCAGAAGTGATTTTCTCTGAGGCCATTCTCCTTGTGTGCAAATGGCCATCTTCTGTGTCCTCACACGGTGTTCCCTCCGGACACATGCAACCCTGGGGTCTCTCAGGGTGTCCAAATTTCTTCTAACAGGGACATGGGTCAGGTTGGATTAGGACCTACCCTAAGGGCCTCACGGTAACTTTATCGCCTCTTCAAAGGCCCTGTATATCCAAACGCAGTCCCATTCCAAGACCAAACTCTTGATTAGTTTTGGAGGGACACAATTCGACCCGTAACGTGATTACCTCTGCTGTTTCCACTGGGTAAATTAGGACAACTCCTGTCTTGTTCTCACTTCAGGACCTTTACAGTTGTGGTCTCCTCTTAGAACACTCTATCTCCAACTCTTCACGGAACAGGTTTTCCTCAACTTTTAATCCTTATAGCACTGTCATCTGACGAGAGCCATCCTGGGCCACTTGACCTACAGTAACCCTCAAAGTCACGCCATCACATCGTGGATTTCTTCGTTCTGCGGCACACCCCCTCAGGGCGGCTCTAGGGAAGGGAGGTCTTGTGTCTTCATCCACGGCTGTAGCCCAGAGTCGCGCACTTGAGTTTCTGTAACCACTTACCATGTTAGGATGGCTTTGCTGACCCCGCTGAAAAAACCTGCGGTGGGGGGGGGGGGGGGCATCTTTTCCCCCAGTTTCCGGAATCTCGGCTCTAACACTTCCTGGCTGTGTGAACTCTGGTTAAGTCCCTGAACGTCTCCGGGCCTCACGTTCCCTACCGACCCGACGACGACATTTTCTTCGTGAGGATTAGGTGAAGTCGCGCGGGTAAAGTACCCAGCGCGGAGGACCCGGTGTCGCGCGGGCTGCCCGCCGAAATGGTATTGTCAGGCCGGGTGTGTTCCAGCGCGCGGCACCTGCGAAAGGTGTGGGGCTCGCCCCGGGCGGGCCACGCCGCGCCGAGGCCACCGTCTCTCCAATCCTTTAAGACAGGTGGCCGCCCTGTCCTCGCGCCTTCGCTTTCACGCCCGGCGCTTCCACAGAAGGTTCGTTCGGGTTCGAAGACGCGCACACCCGCGCGGTTTCCCACGCGTTGCCGAAGCCGGATGTGGGGGGCGGGGTCTGCACACGCCTGCCTCCCTCCCTCCCTCCGACTCTGGGCCAGCTGAGCGGCCTCCCCGTGCCTCAGTTTACCCAGCCGCCGCACGGGGTGACCGTGAACGTGGGAGGAAGTGGTATACGTGATAGACTCGGTCCAGCCGGGACGGTGGGGCAAGCGTCTCAAAGGTCTCGCCGGCCCGACTGAGTCGGCGACGCGCGGCAGGACGGAGTCCGTGAGGAGCGGCGATATTCGGCCACCGGCCGCCGCAGACCGCTCCGAAGGGCCCGGCTGAAGCCGCAGCGGCCGGCGCTCGGGCCTCCTCCAGGCCCTCGGACGTCTCCTTCCCCGTGTCAAGTCCCTCTCACCCCGGCACCGCTAGCCGTGTCCTTACCCCGAGCTCCTCCGTGAGGCGAGCGCTCCCCGAGGCGACGCGCGGAGATTCCGGGGACGCGCCGGAGCGCGAGAAACGGGGCGGAACCACGGGGCGGGACGACGCGAGCTGCGTAAGACGGCGCCGCGACGCAGGCAGCAGTGCGCGTGCGCGGCGGGGGCTGGTGGTGGCCCGCGGCCCGGAGCAGGAGCCAACATGGCGGCGGAGCGCAAGACGAAGTTGTCCAAGAACCTGCTGCGCATGAAGGTGTGGGGACGCCGGGGAGGCGGGCCGGGCGACAGGGGTACCTGGGGTTGGCGACCCGGCCGGGGCCGAGGTGGCGGGCGCGCGGGGCCACTGGGGAGGCCACGGAGGGCCTCCAGTTCGGACGTTCATTCATTCACTTAGCGCTGGCTCTGCCTTAGGCACCGGGAGCTAGGTTATAAATCCGGCGGCTTCCCTCATAAAGCGCGCGGACAGATAGGACAGACACGTAAGCAAGCAGGGTGGCTCAGCACTAAGTGAGGTGATGCTCAGAGCGCCGGGAGCCCTGGGAACTTACTTGCGCTTGGGCAGGAACCGGCCCTAAGGTAGAGACTGAAGGGTCGGTGGGAGGGTGGGGCATGGCAGCACAAACCGAGGGGAAAGCGACTTCAGAAGTCTGAGACGCAAAGACCACAACATCTGTTGAGGTTTCCAAGAACTAAAAATAACTCGATGTGCTTGGAAGACAAGTAGCAAAATGTGGGCCTGGAAAAGTAGCCAGCGGCCACAACATGTGAAGAATTTTAGGCCAATTAAGGATTTTTTCCCTTTATCTTGTGAACATGATGAGGAAGCTTTTGAGCAGGGGGAGCGGCATCTTAGCTGTGCTTCTTACTTTTCAAAGTTACCTTAACTGCCCTGTAGAGACTACATTGGTGAAAGATAAGACCTGACAAGGGACAAAATTGCAGTCGGAAAGACCAGACAAGAAGCTCTGATGATCTGGTTGCAATGGCGGCGGGAATGGAGAGAATTATAACAGTTGAGGTGAATGTCAGCTTTAAGCGAAATTGATTTTAGATTCGAAATTGAATCAGTTTAACAATCAAATGATTTTAGGGGCGCCTGAGTGGCTCAGTCGGTTGAGCGTCTGACTTCAGCTCAGGTCATGATCTCGTCGTCTGTGAGTTTGAGCCCGACGTGGGGCTCTGTGCTGACAGCTCAGAGCCTGGAGCCTGTTTCAGATTCTGTGTCTCCCTCTCTCTCTGCCCCTCCCCCGTTCCTGCGCGGTGTCTCTCTCTGTGTCAAAAATAAATCAACATAAAAAAAATTAAAAAAAAAAACACATGATTTCAAAGTGGAAGAGACAAAAAAAAAAAAAAAGACAAGTGTAGATAAAATGAATACAGGAACTAAAATGGGAAACAACCAGGCCTTCAAACTTGAATAATAACAAAGATTTATACTTTCTGCTCTGTGTTCAGGCAACTGTTCTAAGTGCATGTATCAATCCATGAAATCCACATAATAATTCTGTGAAGTAGGTTTAGTTATTATTCCTCTATTATAGCTGAAGCACTGAAAAAGAGAAGTAAGTAACTTGCCTAAGGTTACACAGCTAATAAGTAGTACAGACAGGACCAAACCCAGGCAGTCTGGCTCCACATCCCCTGCTCATAACTACTATTCCATACTGCTTGTCTCTGAACCCTACTGTGCAGTGTTAGATATCATGCTTAAAGAGTAATTTCCAGAAAAAAGGAAGCAAGGCATAAATAATGTTTCGAAAGATTGAAGAGTAAATGTTGCATGTGCCAGATTCGAATGGGGTTGAGCTAGGGTATGACTAGGGATGGATAGGATGAGTGAGGGTGGAGGGTAAGTCATATCATTTATAATTTCTGAAGTTCTTTTTTCATACATATTAGCAAATTTTGAATTTTTACCCAACAGAGTCTTCTTTGACTTCTCGTTTATAATCAGAGCAGTGGAGTGGATTGGCAAAGCAGGTACATCAAATGAAGATACGCTGAGTAAGACTTTGACCAAAGATCTGACTCAAGAGTTAGGAAGGAAGAAGTTACCTTAAAAAAGTATCAACCCCTACCCTAGTGGTTGAGAAACACTCAACAGGACATTGGAAGCAAAGAAGAGGGGGGAGAAGGTTACACATATTTTCTAGTTGAGTTATCAGCTTCAATCATTGATGAAAAAGCTTTTTGGCAGGACAGCAGGAGATACTATGCACAGAGTGGAGTATAATGCACATCCATTCCTACGAGAATGAATGGAGCAGCTAGCTGCATTAGGTTGCTGTATCCAGTGTAGCTGTTCAGCCAGAGCAAAGTATAGAGCAAGAATAAAAGAGTTGAGGATTTAATACTAATACAGTTGTTTTCAGGTGTACTTGAAATCCTCTGACTTGGTCAGCTGTTAGGAGCTGGAGATGATGGGGGAAGTAGAAAGTGAAGGATATAGTTGGCAGTTCTCAGTGTCATTTTAGCTCTGTTGGACTCTTAAGACAGGAGTTGCTGAACTACTTCTGTAAAGGGACGGATGAAAAATACTTTAGGCTTACGGGCCACTCACTATTGTAACTACCCACCTCTGCCATTGTAACTCAGAACCGAATGAGCATATCTTTGTTCCAATAAAACTTTATTTACAACACCAGACATCCAGCGTAAGGACTATCGTTTGTGGTACCAGCTCTAGGTCCTCTGTTGTGCGTAAAGCCAAATCACTAAGCTTTATAGAGTGTTCTTAGATGCTGTGGAGTCAGGAGAATTGGATTGCTACCTAAATCGAGTTGCTTGATTTTATATTCACAGGGTGTTCTAGCCTTGCCATGTGCACAGAGCATACATATATAGATAGCTATTTTGTATGGCATAAATACTACTTGACTAAAAATAGGAGATAAAAAAGCAGTTGGGCAGGATTGGTGAGTTGTATTACCAAGAATATAAGATGAAATGAGGCATCTGGGTTTAAAGAGAACCACCCAGGAAAGAGAGTCTGAAGAAATAAAGCAAGTCCAGACTTAAATTCAGAGAACCTTTATTGAACTCTTCCTGAGTACCAAGGGCAGCCAGAGTCCTAGTTATAATAAGAGACATGGTCTGCTATTCAGAATCTCAGTCTTTTGGGAGACACAGAAGAAGCAAAATGAACAATAAGCTAGTGTTTATAAGGCTTTTAGACATAGGGAAAGGTACTCTTTTATGGGAACAAGTCGGTGAAGAGCTTGGCCAAACACAGTCAGGGAAGACTCAAAGGACATGTGCTCTGGGCCTTTACAAGTTGATGTTTTGCTGAGTAGAAAATGGAAACATGATGTTGAGTAGCAGAGACAGAGGACTGGGAAGTACAGAATATGCATTCCAGAAACTGCCAGTTCTTTCCTGTGGTGAGGCTATAGACACAGGTAAAAGGAGAAAGGAAGACTACAAAACACTTTAGAGTGCAAGCATTTCTTTTACATTTATTTAAAATTATGAAAGGGGCACCTGGCTGGCTCAGTCAGTTGAGCGTCCAATTTCGGCTCAGGTCATGATTTCACAGTTTGTGGGTTCAAGCCCCGCATCAGGCTCTGTGCTGACAGCTCAGAGCCTAGAGCCTGTTTCAGATTCTGTGTCTCCCTTTCTCTCTGCTCCTCCCCTGCTTGCATTCTGTGTGTCTCTCTCTCAAAAATTTACGTTAAAAATTTTTTTTAAATAAATAAATAAAATAATGATGGATTCACAGGAAGTTGCAAAAAAATGTATAGGGAGAGCCTTTGTACTCTTCTGTTCCCTGTCTTATATCGCTAGAGTACGGTACAAAGCCAGGAAATTGACAGTGGTACAATCCACAGAGTCTATTTCATTTTACTGTTTTCCGTGTGTGTGTGTGTGTGTGTGTGTGTGTGTGTGTGTGTGTGTGTGTGTGAGAGAGAGAGAGAGAGAGAGAGATTTCCATACAGTTTATCACGAGCAGATTTATGTAATTACTTCCACATTCAAGATACAAAACTGTTGCATTACCATGAGATTCCCTGAAGCTGTCCCTTTGTAGCCAACCCAGTCTCTTCTTTCCCTAAGCTCTGGCAACCATGAGTCTGTTCTCCATTTCTCTACTTATGTTATTTCAAAAATGTTATGTAAATGGAATCATACAAGATGTGACCTTTTGGGATTCGCTTTTTTCACTCAGTATTATTCGCTTGAGATCCATCTAAGTTGTTGAGTATATCAACCTTCCTTTTTTATTACTGAGTAGTATTGCATGCATTGGAAGTACCTTAGGACTTAGCCATTCACCTGTTGAAGAATATTTTGGTTGTTTTCAGTTCTTGGCTATTAACAAGTAGAGCTGCCGTGAATATACCTGTATAAGGTTTTGAGTGAACATAAGTTTTCATTTCTCTGAGATAAAATGCCCAAGAGGGCAATTGCTGGGTCATATGGTAAGTGCATGTTTAGTTTGGTACGAAACTGTCAAGCTGTTTTCCACAGAGGCTGTACCATTTCATATTCTCACCAGCAATAGTATGAGTGATTCAGTCTCACTACGTCCTCAGCAGAACTGGATGTTATCACTGTATTTTATTTGTAAATGTTTTTCAAGTTTCGTCATTTCATTTAGCATTCATTGGCAAAGCCCTTATACCTAAAAATGCTTATGTTTGGGGGAAGGTTGGAATGAAGGGAAAAGTAATATAGAGCTTGGACAAGAGAAACAAATAGGGATAAGTGGAAACCAATGGAAGTCTAGACCTAACTGCTAGAGGTGGAGGCTCCTGGATGTTTTCTAAATTTATTTTTTTCCCTTATTAATACATTATCGTTTTGCTGTGATCAACCTCTTAGTGTGTTCACTGGTTCCCCTGAGGAAATGTAGTTGTTGTGGGAAGAGACCAGCAGCTGGACTGTGGGTTTCTCTACTGGCCCATTTTGAATTGTACTTTTGCACGTTTTAGAATAAAGAGCAGCCGTAGAGATGAGCAGCCTTTCAGAGGATAGAGATATGTGAAGAGCAGGCTTATAGATACAGCTTTGCTTTGGTCTGTGTTTACAGAGCCCCTACTATGCATCATTCATCATGCTAAAAGTGAGGAAGGAGACAATCTAGACAAAGTCCCTGCCCTCAGGGTCTCCAGAAGAGGCAGATGCTCAAGGAATTAAAATGTGGTGAGACTATTTGAGGGTGTCATATGAAGCATCTGGGAGAGAAATCCCGATTTTGCTTACAGGTATCAGAGATAATTTCACAGGGATGGAGTAGTTTTTCCTATACCAGAAGGGCCAGGAGTTGGCCAGGTGGAGGAGCATGAGAAAGGCCATTCCATGGGGCGCCTGGGTGGCGCAGTCGGTTAAGCGTCCGACTTCAGCCAGGTCACGATCTCGCGGTCTGTGAGTTTGAGCCCCGCGTCGGGCTCTGGGCTGATGGCTCAGAGCCTGGAGCCTGTTTCCGATTCTGTGTCTCCCTCTCTCTCTGTCCCTCTCCCGTTCATGCTCTGTCTCTCTCTGTCCCAAAAATAAATAAACGTTGAAAAAAAAATTTAAAAAAAAAAAAAAAAAAAAAGAAAGGCCATTCCACACTAAGATCAGCAGGCATGAAGACCAGTGGGCTCCGTGAGTCGGTGAGAGATTCAGAAAGTACTGAGTCTCTCACCTTCTTTTGGCCCCTCTCACTTTCTGTCGCCACCTGCCTGTCATGATCTGTGTCTTTTGTCTTAGCCTTTCCCCACTGGCCACTATGTAAAACTGAAATATTTAGGGGCACTGATCGAATACAGTTTTTTATTGCTCGTTTTATTAAATTAGACGAACTAAAGTGTGGTAAAGATCTTTCTGAAGTCTTCTGTAGGAAGTCCACATACTTTTTTGTGTGCTCTAGTCAGCTCCCTGCTAGTCTGGTGTGATGCCGTCTAGGACAGAGCTAAGCTACTTTGGTCACACCACCTCCACCCTCACGCCTGAGACGGGATTCTTAGAGAAACGTGGGAGAGCATGTGGAAGAATAAAGTTATCTGTGTTTTCCTCCACTCTAACTTGGGAAAACCAGTTGCTGACACTGATTTTGTTTTGTTTTGACAGTTCATGCAAAGGGGACTGGACTCAGAGACCAAGAGACAACTAGAAGAGGAAGAAAAGAAAATCATTAGTGAAGAGCACTGGTACTTGGATTTGCCAGAGCTTAAAGAAAAGGAGTAGGTTTATTAGAAATTATATCAGTGATGCTTTGGGCATTCAGAGGGAAATCCCTGCAAATATGACATCTTCATTCCAGTGACACAAAGCCTGTAAAATAATACCTGTTCGGTTTCTTGAGTTAGCTTTGCAAATAGTTTTCTAAAATTATTAAATCTATATAAGTTCTACTTGGATTTATACCTTTTTACTGGCCCTCATTTATAACATTATTCTTTTTGTATATTGAATAGATGAATCTAACCCGCTTGTCTCTGGTAATAACCGGGGGGCCTTTATAAGACTCTGGCCCTGTGCTCCCTGTCATATTAAGTTTGAAGATTAAGTTTGAAGGTGTGTACTTTAGGGCTTTCCAGTTCTGTGTGAGTAATAGAGTTCTTCATCAGGCTGAGCTTCTTAAAAGCAATTCAAGAGTTTTAGGTTTGTTTCCTTTAATTTTTTTAATTTTTACTGCTGTTAATACCAATCATCTTAGCTAACATTTATTGAGTCTCTAGCATGTATCAGGAATTGAGCTAAGCACTTTATATCTCTTAATTATTTAATCCTCAGAGCCGACTTAGGAGCTGGCTACTCTGATTCCATCCCTTTTATAGCTGAGGCATCTGAAGCATAAGAGAGAATAGTTTGCCCAGAGTCCACCAGCTGGTCATGGCTAATGCTGGGATAACATGCTAGATTGTTCCTCCTGGTTGGTGCTTGATAAATAATTTTCAATGAAGGAGCGATAGATTCATGTCATCCATTGATTTTATCTAAATTCTTAAAACTCTCATTTCTTCTAGTTGCTTTTTTTTTTAACCTTAGTAAGCTCTATGGGACAGTAGTTTTATTTAAACTTTGTCCGATGATTGAAGATGTTGCTGATTCAGGCAATTTAAGTTTTTATTTTCTTTACCTAATAATTGTTTTCATTTTTAACATGTTAAAATTCCCTTGTTCATTTGGCTGACCTTCTCTGGATCTTTTCTGGAAGGCTAGGTGTCCTTCTTTAAAGACAGAAAGCATGTCCCCCCAGGAGATATGGAAGGAAGGTACTTTGTTTTTCTGCTTGCTTCTCTGTTTGCTTCTTTCCACTGCTTCTCAGAGGAAGCAATATGGCAGTGAAGGAGGGGAAGATAATGCCCGGGGCTGTGCAGATTTGCGGGCAGGGTGGCATAGGAAGGGACCATTACTGGTAAGAAGCTGTAATTTAATTTTATACCTTGACTAAACTTACACAAAGTATTCCAGATATTTTGTTACTTACTTTTATTGAAAGGCAGGATGGTTTCTATCCTGTTTTCAGTATTCTTCCCCCCCCCCCATCCCCCCAGCATATTATTCCCAGAAAAATGACCTTTAGGTTCCTTTCCTAGGAGGCAAATGTCTCCATCCTTTCAAGCTATTGTAACAAAATACCATAGACTGGGTAGCTTATAAATAATAGAAATGTTATTTCTCACAGTTCTGGATGCTGGAAATCCATAATCAAGATGTGGTCATATTTTGGTGATGGCCATTTCCTTGGTTCATAGTGCCTTCTCACCATGTCCTCACCTGGTGAAAGGGGCTAGGGGTTTCTGGGGAGTCTCCTTTGTAAGGTGCTAATCCCATTTATGAGGGCCCCATCCTCATGACTCTGGCCACTTCTGAAAGGCCTCACCTCCTAATATCATCTTGGGAGTTAAGATTTCAACATACGTATTTTGCAGGGGATACAAAGAGTCAGACCCTAATGGTAAATAATAAGCTTCTGCCATCATTCAGCACCTGTTTTGTGTATAGATGCGTGTATTGGGTCAAGTTGTTGTCAGGGAAAGATGACACTGTCAAATTGGGTAATTTGAGGAGAGTGTAACAGGTATGGGCAGGACACAGGGAAGCCACCAGGGACAGTGCATTCATCAAAGCTTGTGTGATGGGAATAATTTCCACTCCAGGCCCAGAGGATCAAGGGGAGGGAGTGGTTACTGAATCGGAAGACAGGCCATGTGGCGAGTGCATCTTACAAGAGCTGCTACCCTCATAAGACGGCACAGCCAGTCTGAGGTAGTCCCACAGGAAGGAAGTCTGGTTCCAGACTGCAAAGGACCACTTCCATTTATAACATTCATATCAGCCTCCCAAGATATGGAGTAGGGGAAGGTAATGAGAAATAAATGTGGAGAGGAGAATGGATGAATGTCCTCAGGATGTGTATTTTTATCCCAAGTAGGGAGCCAGTGGAATGGATTGGTTAATTAAGCGCATGGACTCTGCAAAGGGGCAGACCTGTGTTTGATGCCCAGCTCTGCTACTTACTTACTTGTGACCTTGGGCAAGTTACTTAACTCATCTTATGTCCTTTGTATATTGGGTGTGATAATAGTATCATACCTTATGAGAAGTAAATAGATAATATATGTGATGCACTCACCACAGCAGGTCAGTCCTATCAAGCACAGTAAACTCTGGTGGCACATGTATTTCCTTATACTTGATTGTTATGGAATCCACCCATTCCTTCTTGCTCTTTTGTGTTTGCGAATCCTTCCGTGGTGGTATCATCTGAATTATTCCAGAGGGTCCCTGCTATCTCTGGAATTGGGGACTTTGCTCTAGAAGTCTAGAGGATGCCATTTGTAATGTCAGCCATATCGCTACAATTCAGTGATGACATTTAGGGCTATTCAGTCCACACCTCCCCTTAAGGGATACCCCTGGCCAATGCCTAAGCTGTGTAGCGGATTGAGGACCTGGTTGCTTTGCTTCAACTTAGAACAACCACAGGACCTTCCGAAGTCCAGAGCTGTTCGTAAGGGCTGAGGCCTTAGTGTAACCACATTGCTGGTCACCTTCTCCTGCCGTCCTTATTTCCATAGAGGGGCATCTCCCAAACAGCACCGGCCAGTAATACTTCTGCACATAACTCTGTCTCAGAGTCTGTTTCCAGGGAACCTGATAGAAGATTCTTGGTATAAATTCCTAGAAGAATTTACCAGATCAGAGATTTCACTGTATTTTTGCCATATTGATTTTCTCCAAAGGATGTGCCCCAGTGCAGAGAATAGCCAGTTTAATTGCTTTTTTGCCACAGGATGTTGCTTTAAAAGTATGTATTTGGCTACCATGCTTCTTGTGCTTGCACATTGTGGCCTAATGAATGTTAGGAACTGTGAGAGCGGAGATCATACTGTAAACTAACAGGTTAGCTTGCCACAGTTTCACGGATGCTGGTGGAAGGTACAAGACTCTTGGGTCAGACGCAAGGACTTCATTGCTCACAGCACAACACACAGTGTGGGTGTCTGTTTTGTGTCATTTCCTGCTTGCTCCCCAGATCCCGTGGGGGATGATGTAGTGAGGCCCACCTGTTTGTGGTACCCACAGTAGTTTTGCATCACAACTGAGAAGTCCTGAACTTAGGACTCCTGTTATCTTTGATACTGGAATAGAAGCCAACTTACCCTTGGCCCCAAGAGAGACATTATTATACTGGACATTAAGCAAGTCTGCACTTTGCTCTGAAGGAAGACAGTAGCTCTGCCTTTCAAAGCAGCTCACTATACACACATCCCTGAAAAGATATTCCAGAGCAAAAGGGCAATTAACGCCTCATTCACAGGAGAGACCCATAGAGAATTGTTTCCCTACCGGGTGTTTTTCCCCTGCTTTGCCATGCATGTTATTTGTGGATTTAGGGCAAGTCTGGGTTTTTTTGAGTACTTACTCATCTATAAAAATAGATGAAATCAGTAATATCCTGGATGTGTTTTGACTCTAAAATTATAGGGGCGCCTGGGTGGCTCAGTCGGTTAAGCGGCCGACTTCGGCTCAGGTCATGATCTCGCAGTCCGTGAGTTTGAGCCCCGCGTCAGGCTCTGTGCTGACTGCTCAGAGCCCGGAGCCTGTTTCAGATTCTGTGTCTCCCTCTCTCTGACCCTCCCCCATTCATGCTCTGTCTCTCTCTGTCTCAAAAATGAATAAATGTTAAAAAAAATAATAATAAAATTATGGGTCCTCATTAATAAAAATTAGGATATTAAAATACAGAATGCTTATAGTTAAGTTTTAGAATATTTAATTTTTTGCTAATTCTATTAATTTTCCTAATTATTGAAACTATGCTTGTAGATAACATCTGTGTCCCTTTTTATATTAAAGCTGTTGTGTTAATGGAAACCCCTGGGAAAGGCCCTCTGAGGGAGCAGTGGTCCTGCTGTGAATCCATTCCTGGCCCCTGCTTCTTTCTTTTGTCTGAAGTGAGAGTAGTTATGATGCTTTCCTGAGGGGGGTAATTGATTTGGGAGATGGATGAGGTTTTATCTGCTGCACTGCCCAAGGACCAAGATTAGGCAATTGAGAAGGAATCCCACATTTGTGGAAAAGGCTGAACAAAAATTCAGGAGTATGTGTGCCTGAATTTAGGCTGTCTCAGGGAATGGGAGGTGCTGAAGGAGGCTGGACTAGAGAGCCAGGTAGAGAGGAACCCGAAGAACAGAGGTTCTCAAAGTTTTGGGCTCAAGGACCATTGACATTTTGTAAAATTATTTGGAACCCCTGAAGAGATTCCATTTGTGTAGTTTATTTCATGTCGATATTTACTGTGTAAGAAATTAAAATGAAAATTTTTAAATGCTCACTCTACAGGTAGCCTCATTAACATGTTAGCACAAATAACATATTTTTCATGAAAACATAACTGTTTTCCAAGATAAAAAAAAATTAGTGAGAAGAATGGCACTGTTTTACATTTTTGCAAATCTTTCAGTGTCTGGCATAATAGAAGATGTGTGGATTCTCTGGGTGATTTCTCTTAACCCTCGCATTCAACCTATTGTAGTCTATTGGTTTGGTTGAGGGATATAAAGAAAATCCACCCTCACACAGATGATGTAATTGAAAAGAGAGGAGTATTATAACAGCTTTTCCAGGTAATTCTTCGACGCTACTCCAAAACCCAATAAATAGTTTCTTTACAGTTAACTGCAGCATGGAGTCTCAAAGCATCAATAAATTTTTCATAATCATTAGTCTACCTTACATTTTGAATAGACCTTTTATCCATGCATGATTTCATAACATCATGCATTTCTCATTTGGAAACTGCTAGTTCGGTGAGTTGTATAGATTTTCTAAATGGTAGCTCATTTCATTGTATGATTTCAAAAAACATTCATTAATATTACCATCGGTTTCATCAGAAAAATCTTTTAAGTATTGAGAAGCTCTCAAACCCAAGATGCCATACACAAGCTATTCAAAATTCTAATTTTTGCTTGAAAGCTTGAATTTTGTTACTGGCAACAAGTATTGTCAGTTGTTCCTTTGAAGTGACATATATATATACACACATATGTTATGTATTATATATACATGTATTATATATACATAACATATATGTGTATATATAATATATATATTTACTATTTTGTATGCAGAATATTGTTGAAGACTGAGATTAATGAAAATAAATTTTTTACTGTTTTATCAAGAACATTCTTATTGGCTTCTTTCCCTTTTTAAAGACTTTGAAAACCAACAGTGAATAATGCAATGACTACTAGTGTAGTATGGTATCACGACTTTAATTCATGCTAAGGTGAACTTTTACTCATAATTGCTTTTGCACCCTCTGTGTAAGGGTCAACACAGTGAAGAAAACAACATCTTACTGTCACTGTGAAAATAATACTGACTTCCTACCAGCATTCCCTTCTGTCACTCCTCCCTCAGGGAGGCCTCCTCCCTGTTTCTCAGACAGGTCACTTAACACTGCCTTCTCAGGACTTTTATCTAGCTGCTCTTCCCCAGCTGTCTTCATATTTTCTTCTTCATTGCCTTCCAAACTTGGCATAGAGTCATATTTTCATTTTGTAGCCAAACGACAAAACTACAACTAACGTGAGTTTGCTCCTTGCTGAGTTACAGATAAGGACTACACGAGATGGAGTTGTCCACAAAGCAAACTTTATTTGCAGCAAATAAGGAGATCACAGGGAATGACTTCCAAAGCCATGACTCTCCCAAGTAGGGGCAAGTGGGTTTCTTTTACTTAGGATTAGGATGAATATTCAGACAGGGGAACTTTGTCATTGCATGTAAAGGCAGACATGAGGCAGTGCAGGCGTACTTAGAAAACATGCCTGTACATACATCCTATGTTATGTGAATGAAGCTTGTGCTCCTCCGAGGGTGGAGACTAACACTGTAGGGAGGCCAAGGAAACTGTCGGGAGAGGGGAAGGGACTAATGGGCATGCTCCCACAGCTAGTATAAACTGGATGGGTGGTCTTGGGCTCCTGATACTGGGCCTTTCTTACTTTTGAAACAGCACAGGGAGTTTTACAAGTGGTTTGTTGTCTCTGGTTAGGCTATTTCCTGGCCTGGTAGAGTGTGTGTTTTTGGTTTCTCTTTGTTCCTTTAAAATCTTTACTGAGAATTTCACATTTCTTTGTAATTCTGACACCTAGGAAGTTCTGCTAGAAGTGTGCTTGAGCATGTAGGGCATTGATCGCCCAAAATAGCTGGGGACCTAGAATGACTTCTCTGGTATCACGAAAGCTGTGATTTTGTCTTTCTTTTTCTGGGGACCCTCAACTCTTTCTGCTTAAAATTTGTCTTCGGTAAAGGTGGAATTGTTGGGTTGTAAGGTTGGCATATATATTTAACTTTATGAGAAACTCTCAGACCGTGTTCCACAGTGATTGCACCATTTTACACTTTAACTAAAGAAGTGTAAGAGTTCTGATTTTTCCAGTCCTTCCAACATTTGAGGTTATCTTTTTCTTTTTACCTATTCTGTCATTCTAGTGGTGTCTCATTATGCTTTTTAATTTGCATTTTCCTGGTGACTGATGTTAAAGAACTCTTATGTGCTTATTGGCCATTTCTGTATCTCCCTTTGTGAAGTCCCTATTCAGTTCTTTTGCCCATTTTTAAAAATGAAATAGGTACATTTTTTTCTACTATCTTCTGTTACATATTTATCCATCCCTCTATACATCTGTCAATCCATTTTATTTTTAGTGTATTTCAGAGTAAGTTGCAGACATTTTCTCTCTGAACACTTCAGCATGCATATCATTATGGTTTTATTCCGTTTTGTTTTTTAGGTAAAACTTACATACTTCTGTAGAGATAGGAGTTCTTTATATTTTGAATACAGATCCTTTAACAGATGTATATATTGGGAATATTTTCTCCCAGTTTGTGGGCTTGCCTATTTATTAATGTTGTCTTTGATGAACAGTAGCTTTTGTTTTGTTTCATTCATCTTTTTGCCTTTTATAGTTAGTTCTTTCTGGGTCCTGTCTAGTGAATCTTTGCCTGTACCAAATTTGCAAATATAGTTTCTATGTTTGCTTGTAGAATGTTTCTAATTTTAGCTTTTACATTTTTATGTGTGATCTGTCTTTGATTTTTATTTGTGTGTGATTTTGTGTGGTGTGAGGTAGAAATCAAGGTCTGTTTTTGTTTTGTTTTGTTTTTCTATAGAAAATCAATGGTCCCAGTACCATTTATTTAAAGAAAATATTTTTCTTTACTCATTGTTTTGATGCTGTGGTCAAAAGCAATGTGCTGTATTAGTATGGGTCTTTTTCTGGACTCAATTCTTTTGCACCATAAGTTTTTCTATCCTATCGGCTTGATTACTATGGATTGCAATCTTGAATCTTGCAGTCTCGAAGTCTTAAAATCAGATAGCGCAAGTTTTCTTTTATTATTTTCAAGATTGTTTTGGCTAGTCTACATCCTTTGTATTCTCATATAAATATTAGAATCAGCTTACTAATTTCTTTCCGTGATTCCCTTCCTCCTCCAAAAAATAGGATTTTGATTGGCATTGCATTGATTCTGTAAATCAATCTGAGGAAAATTGGTATCTTAACAAAATTGTGTTCTTCAGTCCATACACATGATATACCCATTTATTTAGCTATTATTTAATACCCGTCAGTAATTGCTAGTAGTTTGGAGTGGAGAGGTTTTGTGTATATATCCTTAAATATATCCCTATGTATTTCATATTTTTAATTCCTATTGCAAATAGCCTTTTTCCCAAAATTGTTTGTTGTATTTACATACGTAGAAATGTTGTATATAGACCTTGTATTCTGTACTGTGCTAAATTGATTCACCAACTCTAGTGGTTTTGTGTAGATTTCTTGAGATTATCTCCATATGCAGTAGTCATCTACAGAGAAGAAAATTAAAACTTTTATTTCCTTTTCTTCCTTTGTTGTTGGCTAGCATCTCCAGTACAATGATAAGAATGGACATCCTTGCATTGTTTCTGATCTTAGGGAGAAAGTATTAACTATTTTACTGTTAAGTATATAAAATGCTGTATGTTTTCCTAAATGTCCTTTACCAGCATGAGAGATTTTCCTTTCTCTTCCTAGTTTCCTGAAGACTTTTTTTTTTTTTTTCAACGTTTATTTACTTTGGGGACAGAGAGAGACAGAGCATGAACGGTGGAGGGGCAGAGAGAGAGAGAGACACAGAATCGGAAACAGGCTCCAGGCTCTGAGCCATCAGCCCAGAGCCTGACGCGGGGCTCGAACTCACGGACCGCGAGATCGTGACCTGGCTGAAGTCGGACGCTTAGCCGACTGCGCCACCCAGGCGCCCCACTGAAGACTTTTGTAAATGATGTTGTATTTTGTCGAATGATTTTTAATGAGTTGATCATATGGTTTTTCTTCTTTCCTCTGTTAACATGGGAATTATCTTGAGATTTCAGTTTCACAACAACCTTATGTTTCTGAAACAAATCACCCCTTGGTATTCATATGTTTTGTATATATAGTTCTTTCAATTTGCTAATATTTTAATAATGATTTCTGCATTCATATTCATAAAGGATATTCCACTGTAGGTTTCTTACAATGCCTGTAGTTTGGGCCATAACATGAGTTTGGAAGTGTCCCTTCCTTCTCTTCTCATTTCTTAGTTTGAGTAAAATTGGTATTGTTTCTTCCTTAAATTTTTGATAAAATTCACCAGTGAAGCCATCTGGATCTGGAGTTTTCTCTCATAATAATGAATTTAGTTTCTTTAATAGATAGAGGACAATTCTGATTTTTCACATCAGATACTGTATTTTCTGTTGTAAAATTTCTATTTGATAAGTTTTCATAATTTCCATATTTTAATTCACGTTCCTTATTTGTGTCTTCATTACATTTCTGTGTTCCTTTAAATCCTTGAACATACTTAATATAACTGTTTTAAAGTCCTTTTTGTACTAATTCCATCATCTCTTTTTTTCTATTTATTTGTTTTTCTCCTGTTTATGGGTCACATTTTCCTACTTCCTTACATGTTTAGCAACTTTTTACTGTGGCCTCACATTATGTATTACATTGTTGAGTACCTGGAATTTGTTGCCTTCCTTAATAAAGTGTTGAATTTGTTCCGTTAGGCAATTGATTTACATTCCAATCAGCTTGGTCCCTGTTTTTGTTAGAGTAGGTTTTATAGCCTTGACTGTCTTGCTAGATGAGTCCTACTCCTGAAGGGTGACCTTTCTTTTCGATGTCACAGGATATTCAGCTTGGTCCCCCCACTCTAGATAGACACAACTGAAACATTTCCCTCCTTTGTGCAAATCTTGTATTTGTTCAACGTACAATTTTAGGGTAAATTTTCTTTCTCAGGGATGGTAAGCTAGAAAATGGCCCGCCAAATAAAATTCACGTCCTCGTCCCTGGAACCTATGTTAGCTTATATGGCAAAGTTGACTTTATTGGTGTGATTAAGTTAAAGATCTCTAGATGGGGAGATTATCCTGGATTTTCTGGGTGGGCCCTAAATGCAATCACGTGTATCTTTATAAAAGGGAGACAGAAGAGAAGGCAGAGGTTACAGTGATCACAAGCCACAGACTGCTGGCTGTTAAAAGAAAGCTGGAGAAGCAAGGAATGAATTCTCTGCAGCCTCTGGAGGGAGCATGGATGGCTCTGCCAACACCTTGATTTTGGTCCAGTGAGGCTGATTGCAGACTTCCAGAATTGAGAGCATAAATTTCTTGTTTCTTTAGCCCATGCATTTTGTGGTAATTTCTTATAGCAGTCCTAGGAAACTAATGTACCAGGTAATTCTTCTCCTGGAAATTGTTTTTTTCCCCTGACACTGTTGGACTTGACCTGCATGCGTACAGTCTAGTATTTGGCCAAACATTCAAGGGAAACAAATATGCAAAATTTTGCATAAAGGATCCCAGAATTCCTCTATATATCTCCCCATCTCTGGTCTCTTGACCCATATACTTCATCCCCAAACTTCAATTTCCCTTTTCCTTTCAGTAAGACCGGGCTTAGTTTGGGCTCCCACTCCCACTCCACAGTCTAGAGGTTGCCTTCAGTCAGAAGGTGGGCATTCATTGCCTTTAGTCAGAAAACTTACTTCATCTGGTTTTTTTCTCTCAAGCATCACAGCGCTGTGCTTTGACTTGTTCGTTTCCTACTTAGTCCTATTTTATCGTTGGCTAAAGTCGGAGGACTAGTTTGATACCAGCTGCTCTCTTAAGGACAGGAGTGAAATAACCTTCATCTTTTTCCACTGTATAATATACATCTTTATCATCTGGCACCACTCTCGAATGTGACCTCCTTGAGAGCAGAGACTTACTCATGGCTGTCCCCCCAGCTTCTAGAACACTGCCTGGCACACAGTTTGGCTTAATAGGTGTTAGCTAAGTGAGTGAATCTTGGCAAGGAGGGCCTGCTTTCTGCCAAAGAAGCCAAAATGGCCAGGTATTCACTTTCCCAGTGTTCTTTATGGTTGATCCCTTTATGGTTTCAGGCTGTAGTCAGATACGCTTACCTGGGACTGGGGTAATAAACTGGTGACTCAGAGGAAGCCCTTTTGGAGTCTGAAACACATCTCCATCCTCCTTCCAGGGCAACACAAGTTGCCGCCCAGTGCCCTCTGCTGTCCAGAGATTAGCCCCCTGAGGTGCAGCAGCATTTTTACCAGGATAGATTTTACCATGTTTCAATTGGGGGTTGACGACTTAGCTACCTTTATTTCTGCCTATTTTCCATTCCTGCTCATCCAGCTATCCCAGAGATTCTGTGAGATACCTGGTATCCTTTCAATAAATTCCTTCTCTGCTCAAGTCGGTCATTGTTGTTTATAGCTAAGAGTTCCAGCTAATACGCTCTCTTAAAGCTGGCCGGGACTCTGATTTCAGGGTATTTAATCAGAACTTAGTAAGAAGTTGGTGGGGTTGGGGATGTAAACATCAAGGAAACTGCTTCAGATTTGGAAAATTCAGGGTTTTTTTTTTTTTAATGTTTATTTATTTTTGAGACAGAGAGATACAGAGCATGAACAGGAGAGGGTCAGAGAGAGAGGGAGACACAGAATCTGAAACAGGCTCTGGACTCTGAGCTGTCAGCACAGAGCCCGACACGGGGCTTGAACTCACGGACCACGAGATCATGACCTGGGCTGAAGTTGGACGCTCAACCGGCTGAGCCATCCAGGTGCCCTCGGAAAATTCAGGTTTATCATAAATAGTTTAGGTCTCTATGTTGTGTAGGTATTTATGCCAATTAAATGTGTTTAGGCAAGGCTGTGCCTGCAGCCTCCAGCTCTTGTCTTCTAATGGCTTTGCTGGCCAAGGTCAACAGTTTTTATTTCTACCCCTACTTTAGAAGTCTTACCTTACTGGGGTGCCTGGGTGGCTCAGTCGGTTAAGCGTCCAACTTCGGCTCAGGTCACGATCTTGCGGTTTGTGGGTTCGAGCCCCACGTCGGGCTCTGTGCTGACAGCTCAGAGCCTGGAGCCTGTGTAGAATTCTGTGTCTCCCTCTCTCTCTGCCCCTCCCCTGTTCACACTATGTCTCTCTCTGTCTCTCAATAATAAGTACATAAATGTTAAAAAAATTAAAAAAAAAAATAGAAGTCTTACCTTACTTTTACTTGATTCTGCTAAGAACCGGAAGATCGATTTTTCATTTGAAATCCTGACTTTTATTTGCTGTGCTTTGTTATAAGAAGACATGCCATTAACACAGGCTTATTTTCCTGCTTAGGTGTTTCATAATAGAAGAGCAGAGCTTCTTGTTATGTGAAGACCTTCTCTATGGAAGAATGTCATTCAGAGGATTTAATCCTGAGGTTGAGGTATTAAATATAATTGCTTCCCATTTTAAAATTTTCCAATTGAATTCTTTCTGCTAATAATTGGGTTTAGGTTTTTTCCCACCGGGTAGCATTTCTTCTCATTATATAGAAAATAACAAGTCTTGAAATACCGCTGTAGCTATTTAAAGAAATTGCAGTGTTGCTGCCTCACGTTGTGGTGGAGTTGAGTAGATAATTTAATACAGCAGCACGCGCTCCCTGACAGCGCTTCCATGAGTGTTAGAATCTCAACTCCGGGCTTTTACAAGAACGTCCAGGTTTTATTCATGCGATGCTATTATGAAAAATTGTTTTCTTGAGTCTAGAAACATATCTTTTCTAATGGAAAACGTTACTTAAGAATCGAGTAATTTGACTTTTTAATGGACAGGTTTTAATCTGAGCTTGTAAATAGAGTTTTAAATGAATCCTTTGGAAAGTTTGTTTGAAAAGTAAATATTCACCTTATGAGCTGTTGATTTGAATTTCCATGCCTCAGTTTTGTAGAGAAGCACAGACATTCATTTAACAAATATTTATTAGCATTCTGGCGCATGTACCAGAAGCCATCATATCAGGTACTTGGCCAACCAAATGGAGGTTTATGATGTAAATTTTTAGTTTGATGACTATCACGTGAAGCCAGGGATTCTCAGCCCTGCCACCACTGACATCTGGAGCCAGATGATTCTTTGTAGCTATCTGTGTATTTTGAGATGTTTAGCAGCATCCCTGGCCTGTCCCCACTAGATATCAGTAGTGTGCACGTGCACACACATGGCCCACTTGTGACAACCAAAAATGTATCCAGACATTGCAAAGGTCCCTTGGTGAACAAAACTACCCTGGTTGAAAACCACTCTATAAGGATGCCTGAAGAGAACCAGAGTTCACCACGCTAATCGCCAGATTAGCTAAACCTTTATTCAAAGATTGTAGGTTTTCTTTTTTTTCCGTTTTTTGAGGATGCATGATAATTAAGATGTTATATTTGCCTTACACAAAATCAACACTAAAAGTGTTTGTTTTTAATATGTAATTTCCTTGCCTTGGCCTGCTGAAAGATTTAGAGGAAGAGAAAGAGGGCAGTGGGGTAAAGGGGGAGGCGGGGGAAGCAAAGATTATGAGTGTTCGATGCCCAGGGACTGGGGCTGGGGGTAGGCAAGCCCTCCACAGTATGTCTTGTACAGTGAGAAAAGAAGTTGGCCTGGCCCTTGGGTTCTGATGTGGGAGCCTATTAGAAAATGGCTTTCAGGACTGGTACTCTGAAACACAGAATACATTCTCTCTGGGAAAATGTTTTGAACTGTTTGGCTTACAGATCTGAGCTGTTATGAAACATGAGAAAATTTAGGTATACAGCTGGTTATGAAAAGGTACCAACTTGAGAGCACTTACTTCATTATAAGCAGGATGTACTTAGAACACATTTTTAATGTTGCATGTGTCTTTACTGGCACCTAGCATGGAGTTCATTTATTCAGTAAATATTTATTCTGTACCTGTGGTTCATCAGCCCTCTTGAGGCATTGGAGTGCAGCAGAGAACCAAAGTCTGTGCCCTCACAGAGCTTCTGTTCCCAGAATTATTTTCTTTTCAGTCCTATAAATGTTGGAAAAGCACGAATCTGGTTTCTCTTCTGCTGTCCCTTCCTTGTCCTGCCTTTGTTGTAAAGAAGGTATTGTACATTAAAAAAAAAAAAAAGTTTCTCAGGGGGTAACTATCAAGAAAAGGTTAATGTGAGAAAAAGAATGGAGGAGAGATCCATGGCATGTGGACATCATGTAGAATGTATTATCCACCCTCTTGTTCCAGAGTGAAGCTGGTCCTTCCGGGGATATCAGAGCCAGCCTCCCCCCTCCAAAAATTGCATTTAAGGGCACCTGGATGGCTCAGTTGGTTAAGCATCTGGCTCTTAGTTTCAGCTCAGGGCTGAAACTCTCATGGTTCATGAGTTTGAGGCCTGCATCCATCCCTGTGCTGACAGCATGGGGCCTTCTTGGAATGCTCGCTGTCTCTCTCTCTCTCTCTCTATCTCTCTCTCAAAGTAAATTAATAAGCTTAAAAAAATTTTTTTAAAGATTGCATTTAGTATTACTCTTGAGTGTAGTATTCTTCCATTCATTCCCATTCGGAGGAAATTTGAAAGTTTGCTTTTTTCTTTCCCCTGCTCACTAGAACATGTTGGCAGTGTGCCTGCTTTAGATATAAGGAACTAATAAGATTTACGATCAAGGGGCACCTGGGTGGCTCAGTCAGTTAAGCATCCGACTCTTGATTTCAGCTCAGGGCACGATCCCAGGGTCCTGGGATTGAGCCCCACATCAGGCTTCGTCCAGACCGAGCATGGAGCCTGCTTAAGATTCTGTCTGTCTCCTTCTACCCTACTCTACCACTCATGTGCACACTCTCTTTCAAAAAAAAAAAAAAAAAAGATTTATGATCTAAAATACAATTTAAACTTATTAGCAGGAAGTCTAATCTAGTGGCGCTTTTTGTCTTACTATTTTCTTCATTCAGAGCCGACTTCTGTTAGCACATTGTGGAGTAAAGTATTACAGAGAATTCCCTATAAATTTTGGTGACTCCTGTAGATTCTGCGACTTCTGTTTCTCTACCTTCAAATATAATTGATACCAGTTTCTTTAATAAGCCAGTTCCAGCCCTGATAGTGCTGTTGCATTTTTCAGAAATTAATGCTTCAGATGAACTCCAAGAACAAAACAGAGGAAGTTGAAGGTGAAACAGTGGAGCTCGATGTATCAGATGAAGAAATGGCTAGAAGGTAACGGTCACCTTGGAACCACATTATAATCTGGGCCCGGCATTCTTTGTCTCTCACATGGGTTCTCTTCTTCCCCACCGTCTTCCTTGGAGTGCCCCAGCAGGAAGATGACTTTCTCCTTTCTCTAATTGGGCTCAGGCAGGTTCATGCCTGTCACACACACTGGTAGTTGAGGGCTCATGACTGGTACTGCTTCTAATACATATTTTAAAATATACATCTCAGTTTATTCAGGATAGTGCAAAAACAAAACACAGTGAAGAATTTAATCATCCATAGAAAAGTTTATAAATTTTAAATCCGTTTATTTTGATCACAGCTTTGATTTTTTTCATAATCATTGAATATTTGTTATAATTCACTGAATATTTAGTTTGATATTCTTGACAAGACTTGATTCCTATCTTACTTGTTTTTGGATTTAATTAAACTTGTGCTGCATACCGTCTTAACAGATATGAGACCTTGGTGGGGACAATTGGAAAAAAGTTTGCCAAAAAAAGAGACCGGGTCAACTATGAAGAAGATGAAAATGGACACGTAAAACCAACAGTTAAAGTAAAGAAGATGTTCTTAAAGCCCCAGGATTGAAGTGGATGCTTTAAGACAGAGCTCAGGGGTGCCTCATGAGGGTTAGTGTATTGTGGAACTCATTCTGATGGCTTCTCTGTAGTTATTCAAACTGTGATGTTTACGTGTAAAGAGGTGGATAATTTTGGAAACATTCCATTTTTGAAAGAGATACGTGGTGGATGTTATACATCCTTTGTTTCATGGTGTTCATCAGGAATGGATTTTTAGCCTTCGAGTTTCAAATGTACATAGGGATGTGGCTGCTTCCTAAAGACTTTTTGACTTAAGATTTTTTTTTTAATGGAGCTCTAGTCACTGACCTTGAATTGGCACATATAAATTAAACCAGTGTTTAAGTTGCCCTTATGTTTCTATTTTACTTTAAATTATGAATCATGCCAAGCCAATGTATACATACATTCTGGAATCAAACATAATGAGGGTTTATTGTATATAGATTCATCAAGAGCAAACATGCCTCTCCAGCCTACAGTACTTGCATGCTACCAAGTCATTGTTGGTTTGTGGAATTATTGGTTTTTGTTTAAAGCTTTTACTTAATAAAAAAAAATTATTCTCTAATAAATTAAGTTTTCATATACTTTTTCTTGTCTCTTATGCTTTCAATTAATTATTTTAGTCTAATTCAGTATTGGAACTTTAATCCAAATACTAACTTGAAAAAAACAGCCATTAACTTAGAATATGGTAATGTGTTAGGTTGAACTGTAAGAAATTGGCTTGTATGGGTCAAAAGCAATCATCAACTTTTTATTTTAATTATTATGAAAATCATTAACCCGTAAATATACCCTGGTAAGCTCTGTTTGGACAAAGAAGTCATTGGCACTGAGAGGACACCACTTTCCAAATCGACAGCTAACTTGTGTATCCTAGAAGTTTTTTTCCAACATATTGACATATTTTGCTTCTTTTCCATGGGGCCCTGAGTTTTCACTGGCCCCAAGAAAGAAAATACACAGGGTTTTAGGATGTTAATTGTAAAATTAGGAGAATCTAGGGAGATTCTCTTGTACAAAGTCACAGTGTTTTCCTTAAGGCGTATTTATTTAATCTGAATGGTATCTCGGAGCTGGTGTCTCTGGTGTCTATTCCATCAGCATTGTATGGATGGGAGAAAACTCTGCCTGCCCATGAGTGGCAGGGGTAACCCTGTGCTGTTGCAAAACTGTAACAAGATCAAACAAGACCATTCAGGTAATAAAATAGGATTATCTGACAAATATTGGCAGACTATGACTTCCAGTGGCTTCTCTCCCACTCATAGCAGGCTCTCACACCCACATCCCCCTCTCTGACCTCTGCCCTGATCATTATACCAGATAGTCACTTCATCACACGTAACATCCATGTCAAATGGATTCTGTCCTCAAACCTGACACCTCTTTGCTCTTACCTCAGAGTCTTCATTTAAACCTCATGGGGATGGCCACATGTCAGAAATGAAGAATAACATAGGAACAAGTCTGCAGTTCAGCCCACAGACCTGTAATTCATGGCATCCAGATTCTGAATGCAGTGATAACAGAAAACCTGAACTACAGCAAGAGTGTGAAGCACAAATGCGTGCTTGAGCATTGGAGATCCTATCAGGTATTTCATCTAGAAGAGAGCTGATAATGGTTGGACTAACATGTTACCTGGAGGAAAATAAAGTAAGGTAGAAGCAGTTCTGGTGAATGTTCTCCAAATGAATAACCAGCATGACAGCACTGCCAAGGGGCTGGCTGTCCTTAGATGCCAGCCACGTGCCCAGAAAACTGCAGTTGGGTCTGATGTGCCGTTGAACAAATAGTGAGTTCTAACACTTGGCTGGGCACTGAATTATGGGCTAGGATTGTAAAGAATCATCTATTCTTTACCCATGAAGAAACAGATAGGAGACATTACAGTAGCCCATTCAGTGCCACACTGCTTTTAAGTGCTAGATCTGGGATTTGAATGCGGATCTGTTGACTCCAAAGCCCGTGCTCTTTGTCTGATGTCGCTCTGCGGGGGAAAGCAAAAGAACGGAATTGGGAAACAGGCAGAAAATAGCCTGACCCCAGAATAAGTCCATACTTTTTTCCAAACAGTGTCTTTCAGAATCATATTGTACTACCCATACATGGTACCTCTATCATTGTACTACAACATTTTAAGTTACTTCCTTTTTTATAAATTTCCTTTTTACAGATGATAGAGGAGTTAAATTCACATTAACCATCAGTTTCCAACAAGAATGATTTATTTTGAAAATAGGATATTCTGGGTATTAGTGATTCTGTATTAAGGAAGAATGGATCTATGGTAACAAGAAAAAGTTGAAAAAGCATTTTTTTTTTTAAAAATGCTTCTTTTTGAGATCGAGCAAGAGGGGGAGGGACGGAGAGAAAGGGAGACACAGGATCCAAAGCAGGCTCTGTGCTGACAGCAGAAAGCCCAATGCAGGGCTCAAACTCATAAACTGAGATCATGACCTGAGCTGAAGTCAGACGTTTAACCAACTGAGACATCCAGGTGCCCCGAAAAAGCAATTATTTAATGAGTGCTTACTTGGGATATAGCCATATGTGATCACATACTCCTTTAAATCATATCCCATAAAATCTTACCCAGTTCGAAAGCAGGGACTATGCCTCACTCTTTGTCTGGTTCCAACCCCACGTTCTTCATGTGGGGATTTATAAAAAAAATAGGTGCTTAATAGATAATAGTTAATTGAATGAAAATATTCTCCTGCTTCCCAACCTCACATAAACATTTTTAGTGACTCTCCAGAGAGTCCACCTGACAAATATTGGACACCTCAAAGATTTTGCATACGACATTGTTTTCTGCAAGATAATTCTATCTGCAAGCATATGTTTGCAAGCTCACAATCTTCAAGCCTCAAGAGTAATGAAGTAGAATTCACTATTTTCCCCAGCAGGTCATTAATCTAAAACAGTTTCTGATGTACTGCTTGCTCCCTTATTTAATCCAGGTACCACATTCTACTCACTTCTGGCAAATGTAAGATACAAGGCATCTGAGGCTGGTTCTTCCCAGAAATGAACTCCAAGACCCACCACATCTAGGAAGATCTGGCCAGGAAAGTTCCAGGCAGAATGTTAAAAGGGACAGATGGCTGCTTCTGGCTGCCTCTGTTGAATTACAAGATCAAGATAAATGACAGAAGGAACTGATTAGTTCTACAGCACAGTTTAAAGAAATGTTGACAGCCAGGCTGGTCTTTCTAGGAAGCAGAAGGTTCTCCAAGTAAGAAGTTGCAAAGATCAAATCTGCAGTGTTGTCAGTAAAATTTGGTCTCAGGATAAATTTTGAGGGAATCCCTCAAGGGTATAGCTGTGAGACCATTTTCTGATTTTGAGATGTCATAAGAGGTCAAGAGGGTGTCTCCTAGACCCGCTTTGTTATAAGAGGGATTCCCAGAATCTTAAGGGCACCGTCACTAAGTTTGGGGGTAGTTCGTTATGTAGCAATATATAACAAATACCAGCTGTAAAACGTTTGCCAATCTTCACGTGCACCTGTGTGGCATCTCTGTCTTATATGCATTTCTCTGGCTGCTAGTGTGGCCGAGAAGCTTTTCTTGAATACCCATGATTCCGTCCTGCCCACCCCACCCTTGTGAATTGGATGACAAGGTTTGGGGTGGGGGTGGGGGGCAACGTTTCTCTGACCTAGCCAGGAGACATCTGGTAAATGGGATAAATTTCAATGTAGATATTTCTGGAGAGGAATTTCCTGGGAAGAAAATAATCCCAGAATGTTGGGCTGCTGCCTGGCCCATCCTCACACGGGGACTGTGGTAATGCTGCAGCCTCTTTCAGAAAAATTTCTCCACCGATTATGGCCTGGATCCCTTGATCCACAATTCTGTGGTTGCTAATGTTGTCTCTACCAAAAGTGGCAGAAGTACCCCGGGACTTCCAGGAAGAATGGGGCAGGAGACCACTAGGTCAGCAGCCTCAATGGGGAAAAAAAGGCTGGAGCCTGAGTTGGATGACAGCAGAGGGCTTCAAAACAACCTCCAGCACTTATGAATTGACAGCAGTTTGCAAATCACAATTTCAGTGTTGCCCAGGTTTATACCTGAGAACAGAAGAGCAAAACTAAGCAATGCCTGAAGTCTCCCTGGGCTTGCTTCTCATAGATGAAGTGATTCCAACATACAAAGTCACTAAAATAAATAACCAATAATTTCAAAGGTGGAATGACTAATAATTAGGAAGCTAAGAAAAGCTCCCTCGTGAATATGAATTATGCACACCAAAAGTTTATTGGCTTTAATACTTAAAAGTATTAAAATTAGTACTGTCTTGGGACACCCGACTGGGTCAGTTGGTGGAACGTGTGACTCTTGATCTTGAGATTGGGAATTCGAGCCTTGTGTTGGGCTTGAAGATAAAATAAAAAGTTAAAAAAAAAAAAAAAGAATTGTCTTATTCTCAAAACTCCAATTCCTATTAAATCCACTCTGAGTATAAAAATTCCAATATAAACTCACTCTTCATTTCCTTGATGAAGAGTAAATACTTTCATAAGAAAGAGAGGGAGGAGGGAAAATGGAAAGCTCTTTCTTCACTGAACTTCCTGAGAAGGGGCCCAGGAAGAGATTAGCTTCAAGTTGAAGATTCTAAAAATAGCTCCCTTAAAAGTTTGGGACCAATTCTTCACCATATAGGTTTTTGTTTGACACTCTGTCGACAGGTAAAACAGATCATTGTAGTCTACACAGAGGTCCAGTGGTGCCCCCTCTCTGTTACCTGTTGTCGTCAGCAGTCTGGATGCAGATGATCCTTCTGACGTGTAGTCAGAAGGTCGGCAGGAACCTAATACTAAACCACAATGCCTCTCCTCACTCCATCTCATTGCGTAGGCGTGTTGTCTCACACCATCATGAGAAGAGTGAGGTACAGCATAATGCCAGCGGGCTAAGAGTCACTCTACCAGCAGGAGTAATTCATACGGACTATCCCACGAGATCCTTCTAAGGTTGCTGCTGCAGAATGGGGACAGGCAGTATGTACGGTACCCCAGGAATTCACTGGGGGCTCTTCATGGTACCTCCATGTCCCTGGAAAACCATAAATGGGAACTGCATGCACTGTTACCCAACAAGGGCACGATAAGCAAAGGTTTGCAATTTTCAGAGATGAGGGTCTCTGTTACCTCGCTAGAAAAGCGACCTAGATCACCAGAAGCACTGCCAAGTGAGAGGGGAATCTAGAACGGTTGGTGGAGGAGGGAAATAATGAATGTTTATTAGAACATCAGACCCAACTGCAGCAGCAAGGACTATAATTAGTTTCACTGATCCTCCGACTGAAAGTTTTCATTCTGTATGCTGTGACTGGCCACCACCGTGAAGAAGCATTGACGTGATGGAGGGAATTAATGCAGAGCACAAGCAGGTCTGAGTGGTATAAGGAGCAAACTGGGCCCTGCCCCTTTCCCTCAAGTCCTCATGTCACGGTACCCCAGCCAGCTTCCAAGTGCACGTTCCACATCTCTGTGCCAAAGCCTTTCCCAAAGTTGTAGGAAAATGTCCTTCCGCATTCTGCCTGGGCACAGCACGGAAGTGCTGTGCTGGAGAGTTCAGACTTTGCTTCCTTCGGGAGCAGCCTCAACTAACCACTGATCAGAGTTAGTATCAAGACACCCCATCACCACTCAGGAGGCACCATGTGGAAGTAAGTGAGGTATGTGTTTAACACCATTTTGGAGAATTTTCCCAGAACGTTAGCTCCAGTTGCCCTCAGTGCTGACTTGCTTGATAAGGCAACTTATTGGCTGTTTTGCTTTCTCTTCACTCCCCTACAAGATTTTCCTGCACCCCCAAAATAAACTGCTTGCACTTGAATCCTCATCCAAGGGTCTGCTTCTGGGGAACTCAAACTAAGATAGCATCTCTGAACCAGCATTTGAAAATTAAAGTGTTACTGATGATGTAGGTATAGATACACAGGCAGGCAGACAAACAGATGATTGATAGATGGCTGATAGATGATAGATGGCTGATAGATAAGTCTGTATATTGTGACTGGTTGATACTTCTTTAAATTTCTTTTAATCTGTAGGTTTCCTACCCCATCTCCCTCTTTTGCTCACAATGCATTTGTGGAATAATGACTTTAACAAAACTTGGTCAAATCTAATGCAAATTACATTTTCACTTCCTATGCGTCATGCAATTTGTAACCCAGAATTAAGGCAGTGCTTTGACATGGTTTCTTTTTGCAGACTAATGCTGGAAACTTTTATTTATATTGTGCAAGGCATTCTCAAAATGTAAATGCTTGGAGGTTGTGGAAGCACACATATGTATATAAAAGTAAAATCAAGGGCGCTCAGAAGCTGGATGAGTAAAGTGAACAAGAAAGCCAGCAAAAAATGCCAAATTGATTTTTAAATCTGGAAATTGATCATGTTTGAGTTGAAAATGTTTCTATGGCTTCCCATTACACCGAGAATAAACCCCAAAGTCCTTATCCTGGCCCTGTGTAATCTGGACCTGATGCTGGATCTCACCTCATGAGTTCTGCCTCTCCTTTTTCCCCAAGTAGGGTTTATGTACATGCTGTTTTCTCTGCCTGGGTGGTGCTTGTTCCCAACTCTATAAACATGTCTGCTCAAGATGGAGGACTAAACAGATACAGGATATTCTCCCAAGTTTAAAAACATATAGCCAAACCTAAAAACAAGAGGTGAAATGTTCCAGTGGCCACTAGGGGAACTTAGCCTCAGTAATAAGCAGAAATCAAAACCATGTGGCCCAGGAATGCAAAATGGTGTGGCCACCTTGGAAGATGGCTTGGCACCTTCTTATAAAATTAAACTTACTCTGTATTGTAATAGGGTTGTATGGTGATAGATGGTAGCTACACCTGTGGTGAGCATATGGTAACATATAGAGATGTTGAATCAGTATGTTGTACACCTGAAACTAACGTAACATTGTGTGTCAGTATACTCAAAGAAAAAAAAATTTTTTAAGATTAAACATACTCTTACTGTATGATCCAGCAATCACACTCCTTGGTATTTACCCGAAAGAGTTGAAAACATGTCCACATATAAACCTCCACGTGGATGTTTATAGGCATTTTATTCATAATTTCCAAAATTTGGAAGTAGCCAAGGTGTCCCTCAGTAGTTGGGAATGGATAAATAAACTGGGGTACAGCCAGACAATGGAATACTATTCAGCGTTAAAAAGAAATGAGCAATGACTCCATGAAAATACATAGAGGAAACTTAAATGCATATTTCTAAGTGTAAGAAGGAAAGCCTGGAAAAGCTACATACTGTATTCCATCTGTATTACAATCTAGAAAAGGCACAACTATGGGGACAATAAAAAGATCAGTGGTTTGGGGGGGGAGGCAAGGGACAAATTGATGGGACACAGGAGATTTTTAGGGCAGAGACAATGTGTGATATGACAGTGATAGCTACATGTCATTAGATATTTTCCAAACCTACAAAATGTACAACACCAAGAGTGAACCCTAAAGTCAACTGTGGACTTTAGGTGATTATGATGTGTCGATGCAGGTTCATCAACTATGAAAAATATTCCCTTCTAGAGGAGAATGTTGATAGAGGGAGACACTGTGCAAATATGGAAAAGAGGGACATATATGAAATCTCTGTGCCTTTCCTTCAATTTTGCTGTGAACCTAAAACTTCTCTAAAGAAAAAAAGAATGTCTTCAAAAAAACACACAAAAAAACCTGTAGTTCATGTGAGGATCTGGACAAGATGAATCCTCTGGGAGGTAGACTTTGAACTCAAGTTTAGAAATGGAATCACGCTTGGGCACCTGGGTGTCTCATTCGGTTAAGTATCCAACTCTTGATTTGGGCTCAGGTCATGATCTCATGGTTATGAGATCAAACCCCATGTCAGGCTCTATACTGTATGTGGAGCCTGCTCAAGATTGTCTCTCTCCCTCTGCTTCTGCCCCTCTCCCCCTTCTCAAAAAATTTTAAAAATTAAAAAAAAAAAAAGAAGAAATGGAATCACTCTTGATGAGATTCATTTAGGTATACAATTCTGGATTGAAATTTTTTTTCACATACCTAGAAATCAAGAGCTATTATTCTTCACAGACCATCCATGAAAGAAATATTAAGGAATGAACTTAGGAAAATGAAGACAAAGTTGTTGTCATGCAAGAAGAATTTGTGAGGACAAAAATCAGCAAAAATTCATTAGAAAATATAAATATGCATTGATTGTAAGTTGTGTAGTTATTTATAAAATTAAAAAATGCATTGATTGAAAAAGTCTAATTATCTGGTTTTTATAGAAAAAATAGCGTGAAAAATTGGAAGGCAACATTTTTAGGCAAGTTAAATTATGCTAAGATCTTTATCTTATTCGAGAAAAAAACTAGAAATACAAATTCATGTAAATATTATTTTTTAATAGAACATTAAGTGTACATGATAAAATTTTAAGTAACCGTCGAAGGAATTGAAATAGAATATAGTCCTGTTAAAAATAGGTAAAAAAGAAACAAGTCCAATAAGAAGCAAAAAAGAAAAATAAATAAAAACTAGGGGCACCTGGGTGGCTCAGTCAGTTAAGCATCTGACTCTTGGTTTCAGTTCAGGTCATGATCTCACAGTTTGTGGGATCGAGCCCTGTGTCAGTCTCTCTGCATTGACAGTGCAGAGCCTGCTTGGGATTCTCTCTCCCTCTCTTGCTGGGCCCCTCCCCCACTCATGTGAACTCTCTCTCTCTCTCCCTCTCTCTCTCTCTCTCTCTCTCTCTGTCTCTCTCAAATAAATAAATAAATAAACAATAAAAATTTTTAAAAATTAAAAAAAAAAAGAGGGACTCCTGGGTGGTTCAGTTAGTTGAGCAGCCAACTTCGGCTCCAGTGGTGATCTCATGGTTCGTGAGTTTGAACTGCACATCAGGCTTGCTGCTGTCACCCTGTCAGCATGGAGCCTGTTTCAAATCCTCTGTCCCCCTCTCTCTGCCCCTCCCCTGCTTACGGTCTCTCTCTCTCCCTCTCTCTCTCAAAAAATAAAGCAGTGAAAATAAATAAATAGATATTTTAAAAAGAAAGAAAAATTGGGGCGCCTGGGTGGCTCAGTCGGTTGAGCGGCCGACTTTGGCTCAGGTCACCATCTCGCGGTCCGTGAGTTCGAGCCCTGTGTCGGGCTCTGTGCTGAGAGCTCGGAGCCTGGAGCCTGTTTCGGAATCTGTGTCTCCCTCTCTCTGACCCTCCCCCGTTCATGCTCTGTCTCTCTCTGTCTCAAAAATAAATAAACGTTAAAAAAAAAATTAAAAAAAAAAAGAAAGAAAGAAAAATTGTATAGCATTGGCACAGTTAGAAAAATAGATCAATGGAATAGAAGAGAGTCCAGGAATAGACCCACATCTATATGGTCAATGATTTTCTTACAAAGGTGTCACAGCAATTCTGTGGGGAAGGTAAAGTCATTTCAACAAATGGTGTGGGAACGTTGGGATATCCACCCATATGGATGAAAGTGAATCTTGATTCCTACACTCGCTAGTGCAGGCTACACAGGTGTGTTCATTTCTCAAAATTCATTGAACCATATGCGTGTGTGTGTGTGTTCATCATACACAAAACACTCAATTTTTAAAATCTCTGTTAGAAATGATCACATGTAATTCCTGTTCAACATTTGTTCTCAGCCCAAATGATTCCTCCTCAGAAAGTTTCTCCATAACCACTCTAGACCTTCAGCCCATTTAGCATTCTGGATTGTGCTGACTTCAAGTTGCAAAGAGTATAATGTTGCCCGGCCACAAGTCCTTGTCCCCCTGCTCTGCAACCCCCTGCAGCCGCCATGCCCGCTCGCGCTTCTATCCTCACTGAGCCCCTTCCCCTCGATGTTTGCCCCATTCCCTCCAAGCACCCCCAGCACCTTGCTCCACTCATTCTCACCTTGTCTTCCCATCCCCATCTCCTTGTCCTTTTTTACCGGAAATGCTCGGCAGGCTGTCTCTTGCAAGATGTTGAGGGTAGCAAGGCAAGAGGTAAGAGCAAACACTCTTGGCTGTTAGTTTGGGCTTTAGAATCCCCAGACTTGCTTGTCCTGCCTTCTGAATGTCTCATCAGAGTCTGTGCAGTTATTCCTTACCTGATGAATTGCTGTTCACTATCTGAAATCATTTTTGCTGCCCTGAGAGCAGATGACCTTACAAGGAGGTAGAGTCAAAGCTGATTGCTGCATTGACTTCTCCAGCTGCTACTTGCTCATCCTCTTGAGTCTGATACTAACTGGGGCATTGCAGAATGCATTCTAAGGAAGGAATGGCCGGAAACTGTCCTTGGAGAGCATCAAGCTGGGCAAGGCTACCATGCATGCCTATGCAGGTTGTGCATTTCACAGTATGTCCTGCTAAGACAGTAATAGGGTCCTGACATCCAGCCTTCAGTCCCTTCAACAAGCTATGGCTTCTTGGGACTGTGTCTATCTAGGAGCCAATGTTAGATTGTTTACTAATTTATAAAAGGCCCCCATAGAGGCCAGTATCCACCCTGAAACTTAGCCTGGGGGTGACAGGAGGGGACATTGGCTTTGACTGGATTAAGGGTCCTGAGGTCCCAGAAGGTGATGGCAAAGTTCTACAGGCTTCCCTGAGTAGGCTTCAAAGAAGGCAGCCTAAAGGCATGAGCCGGTTTTCAGTGAGGCCTCTTATCTCATGTTCAGCAAAGTGTAAAATCAGTCACAGCCCCTGCTGCCCAAGTTCCATCATCCACCCAGCTTTGGTCAGAGATGCCCTCACCCCTTCTTGGCCCTCTGCTACCTGGCTTGTGTCTTGGGACTACAAAACCAATTCCTGGATGGAACTGATCTTGGCTTCCCGCCTCAGGCCAGAACACAGGCACATCCCTGTAGCCCAGGGCTTGCGGACCTGGGTGCTGAGCCCCTACACCGATGCTGGCTTTGAGATCAAGCTGGGCAGCATCATGTATCCCCAACAGGTGCCAGATAGGAATTAGAGTCACTTCTTGAGGGTCTAGGAGCAGCAGACATCTGAGTTAGAGTGACTCGGGCAGCCTGAAATGTCAGGCAGTTATTCAGGGAAGAGCTGTTCCCCTCTCACATCTCCTGGGCCCCACTGTCAAGGGTTGTATCCTTTATGGGCTTCTTTTCATAAGAGTCAGTGGTGCTTGGCTTGGTGGTTAGAGCCCTGATAGGAAACGGCTAAAATCAAGAACCCTTTGCAATAGGTGTTTGGAGCTCCCTGGACACTCACACTTAATAGCTCCGATCACACATTTGCATCAAACAACTATTCATTTACTTGCTGCGTGTTTGTCTCCCCCATTATACTGTTACTTTCCAGGACGACAGGGATCCATCTGTTCCCAGATACTCCCCCCGTGCCTCACACCATGCCTGACACAAGGTAGGAGCTCAGGAGAAACTTGAAAAGGAGGAGCTGCTAATGCAGTGGGTGAGACCTGAGAGAGGAAACCTAGGGTTTGGGGTTGAATCACGACTCCCTCCTGTTCACGGTGTGGGTTGGGTGAACAAAGTAGACTGGGCACATGAGAAAAGTCAGAGCCCCCAGGAGTCACAGAGGAGAAACGTTTGGGCTCTAGTTGGGATGCGTGGACAGAAAATGTATGAAATGCTTCTTCCCCTAGAGTTTAATTTGTCTGGTATTAGCATAGCTACTATTACTAATAAAAAAAAAAGCTACTTTTGATTAGTATGTGCACAGTATTTTTTTAATCATCTTGCCTTCGATGTTAGGATATTCCTCATGTTGACACTCATTTTCTTTTTTTTTTTCCTTTTTTTAAAAATTTATTTTAGAGAGAGTGCATGCACATGAGTGGGCAAGGGGTCAGAGGGAGAGAGAGGCAGAATCTCAAGCAGACTCCATATTCAGTGTGAGCCCAACGTGGGGCTTTATCCCATAAACCCTGAGATCGTGACCTGAACCAAAATCAAGAGTTGGACACTCAACCGGCTGAGCCACCCGGGGGCCCCTCTCTCATTTTCAATGTCTTTGTGATCACTGACCCTCATAAGTCTAGGGAAAGTCTTGATATATTCCTGTCTACTCCACAGTGATTTCTGGGAAGACAGAGGCCGTCTTCTTTACTTTGGATCCACTCCTACCTCCCACAGCTGCTTACCCATTGCTGTTGTTTCAGAATCTACCAGAGTGGAGTTGTCTCCCATCTCTCAGCAAGGCAGGAATTTCATTGTTGATTAACGATGAAGCAGAAGTCACAGGACACCAAGACATAGAGATCAGTTACATCTTCCACTTTCCCTTTCCTGCATACAAATCATGATGCTAGGCATTACCTGCTCAGTATCCAGTCTCTGCTTCCTTGTGCTTGTCTTCAATTGTCCATTCACAGCTGTCCTGAGAGGGAAAATGTTCTGTCCCCTCTTATTATTTCACTGAGGACAGAAATAAAATACCAAAATAACACTGAATTGGTGTTCTTTTTACATTAGTTGCAACATGGGTGAACGATCTTTTTCCCAGTTTTGCCTAGAAATATAAATGTCAAGTGTAATTTTCAAGCAGGAAATGTTGACAATTTAAACACTGTATAATTATAAGAACATTTCAACAAAGGACACGGACACACTGCTTATGACTTCTCTCTTACTACAGATGGACATGCCTTCTTTGGAAGAGTTACATAGGCCCTGGTATAGCTGACTTAGGAAACTCATTATACAGTAGCACCAGAAAGTCTCATGATCCTTGTGGGGGAGACACTTTCCAACAGCTGCCAATGAGCTTCAGTGAAGCTTGACACACTGTAGGTGACGATGGACGCCTTGGAACGCATGAAGGATGATTGTTTCTCTTCCTGGGTCCTAATCTTCCCATTTCTCTTGGTTATAGCAGGTCCACTTACTAGATGGATGGACCATACACCTCTGTAAGGGCAGTATCAGCACCCACCAGAACTAAAAACAAATTTCCCATCCTCTTCCAAGTTCCTCACGCACTCAACACACAACTGTACACCCAGTGCAATCAAAACAACACATCAACATGAGATAAAAGGCTCTCAAGTGATGGAGTTTGTCTATGAAATCCTGACTTAGGGAGAGCCAGTGGACATCGATCTAGGATGGAAAAAAGAAAAAATAGCAGTGCGCCTGGGTGGCTCAGCTGGTTAAGCGTCAGACTTCAGCTCAGGTCATGATCTCGCGGTCTGTGAATTCGAGCCCCATGTTGGGGGCTCTGTGCTGACAGCTCAGAGCCTGGAGACTGCTTCGGATTCTATGTCTCCCTCTCTCTCTGCCTCCCCCCACCTCTCAAAAATAAATAAACATTAAAAATTTTTTTAATTTTTTTATTAAAAAAATTTTTTTAACGTTTATTTATTTTTGAGACAGAAAGAGACAGAGCATGAACAGGGCAGGGGCAGAGAGAGAGGGAGACACAGAATCTGAAACAGGATCCAGGCTCTGAGCAGTCAGCACAGAGCCTGACTCGGGGCTTGAAGTCACAGACCATGAGATCATGACCTGAGCCGAAGTCAGATGCTTAACCGACCGAGCCACCCAGGCGCCCCTAAAATTTTTTTTTTTTAAATAGGTCCCTTTGACCTCAAATTTTCTTTGCTCCTCCCCCCCACCTTCCTTCAGTGAGAGATGGTATTTATTTAAGTCTTCCTTCATGGCTAAGCCAGAGCTTTCACTTACTCTCTGGTTCTCCACTGGCCCTCTCATTAATGAGTTAAATAAAACTTTGCTGTGTGTCCATTGGGTATTTATCTGACATTTTAACATATTCTGAAAACTATTCCTTGCCATTGTGGAAGGAGGTGGAGGGTGGCATGGAACTCATGAGTCTTACGCTCCTGTCCTGGAGACCAGAGGAGAGGGTTTTGAAGAAGGTACCTACCCAGGTTTGTGTTCTCCAGCTCTTCCCAGGCTCTCCGTCTGCAGGGGAGCCCACTCTATCAGTGTCCTGTTCGGGCTACCTGGTTATCTAGTGATGAGAGAGAGCTTGTTGCCTTTCAACATCAGAGAAGATTTTAGTGACCTGATGAAACCCCATCAGCATTATGTCAGGAAGCAATATAATTTCACTTCTCCACACAATGCTCATGTTCTAGCTCCCCACCCATCATTACTACAGCGCCCTATAATTAGCAGTATGGAGGAATAATAACTAATACTCATTGCATGCCTACCATATCCCAAGGAAATTATTTCCAGGATGGATTAAGTTATTTAATATTATAACCACTCTATGAGATAGGTACCATTGATAATCAACCTCTGTGTACAGATCAAAGTATGGAGGTGCTAGAAAAATCAAGTAACTTCTCCAAGAACCTCATAGCTCATCAATGGCAGAACTGAGATTGGAACCCTGAAAGAATTTGTGCTTTAACCACTGCACAACCGTTCCTTTCACACACTAGAAGTTGAACAAACTCAGCTTGAAAAGTTCAACCCTGGGGATGATGAAAAATTCTGGAAATGTATAGAAGTGATGGTTGCAAAACATTGTGAATACTGAATACCACTGGGTTGTACACTTAAAAATGTTAAAATGATAAATTTTATATTTTGTATATTTTACCACAATTAAAAAAAAACAACTCAGTTCTACTACGTAATAGCTTTGAAATGTGACTTTGGGCAACCTCACTTTGTAAGCCTAGTTCCCTACTTTCTTTTATTTTTTTTAATGTTTATTTATTTTTGAGAGAGCACAAGCAGGGGAGGGGCAAAGAGAGGGGGACAGAGGATCCAAAAAGGGCTCTGCACTGACAGCAGCAAGCCAGATGTGGGGCTTGAACTCACGAACCATGAGATTATGGCCTGAGCCGAAGTTGGATGCTCAACCAACTGAGCCACTCAGGTGCCCCAGTAAGCCTAGTTTCTTACCAATAAATGGAGATAATAGGAGTCCCTGGCTGACTCAGTCAGTGAAGCATGTTACTCTTGATCTCAGGGTTGTAAGTTTGACCCCCACATCAGGTGGAGAGATTACTTAAAAATTTTTAAACAAAAATTTTCATTTAATCTTTAAAAAAGGAGATGATAATAGTACATATTTCAGGGTAAATGGGAGGATTTATTTGGTAATCCAAGTAAGTTGTTCAACAGAGCTCCTGCACATAGAAAGCCATAGATGATTATCAGCTTTAAAACAACAAAAAAAGGGGAAGGCAGTAGGGATTCTTATCATGAAGAGTGGGAGTTATAAACTTCATTGTTTGTCCATGAAAGACTTGTTGTGTTCTTGTGGAAGGGACAAACATTAGCCAATTGGCAGTGAAATCCCCTGTTTGGATCAGAACGTTCTGAAACTTATGGCTGCAAAAATGCAGAGCCATATTGGTGTTCCCAACATCTGACCTCCAGCAAGAAAGGACACACCAGTGTGACCTTTGTCCATAGCAAATGCTCTCCCATGGCAAGGAGGAAACAGTTACTATCACTCCATTTATAGGCCCTTGTTAAATGCCAGGCACGGGCTAAATCCTTTGCATTATTATCCTATTTAATCATCACAACAACTGTATGGATTAAAATACCATTGCCCCTATTTCTAGAGTAAAAAGAAAAAATTGACCCTAAGATGCAGAGGAGTTTAACAGCTTGCTTAAGATCATTCAACTGTTTAACAGCAGGCTCACAGTTTGAACTCAAGTCAGTGTGTTTTAGTCACTTTGGGCTGCTATAACAAATTACCTCAGGCTGAGCCACCAAATGACAAACGTTTATTTCTCATGGTTCTTGAGCCTGAGAAGTCCAAGATCAAGATGCTTGCAGATCCTGTCTGGAGAAAGTTTCCTTCATGGTTTGCAGATGGCCACCTTCTCATTGGCAAGAGAAAAAAGTAAGCTCTCTCCCTACTCTTCCCGGATGGGCACAGATTCCATCACAAGGGATAATTACCTCCCAAAGGCTCCACCTAATACTATCACATTGGTGGTTAGGATTGAAACAGAAGGATTTTGAGGGGACACATAGAGCCCATAATCCTATGCGAATCCAAAATGCCCACAGCATACCACCTGGCCACTCAGGCACCAAGAACGTGACATATTTGAAGCCATATCAACCAGTATTCCAAACACGAAACAAAAGCAAATCACTGTGCAAGGGGAAGGGAGAGTGGTCCTTTCATCTTAAAGCAGAGAGACACAAGTAGAGCCACCAGCTCTTTGTATAACCCTCCCTGGAAAAGGGCCCACTCCAACTGCCTCTTCCTTTCATCCTTCCCAACCTGCCCAGGTCACATCATAATCTCACCCCTTATATCACAGACTGACGCTTTCCAGCTGGGGATTATAAAGCTATTTCTCAACAGGAACCAAAAAGAAGAGATGGGAATCCAGGACCTACCTGAGGCCTCATCCTGCTGCAGTTCTGCAGGTGGGAGAGAGCCCCAGACAGAGCAGGAGAGGAGGAGGGAGCGACTGGTGTGGTGTATGGGGGAAATGTACATGCCATCCCTCTTTGTAAATGGTACATCCTTCTTGGTGCCATTCACCCTGACAACCCATGAAGATGTGTATTGGAAGTGGGTCTTGGAAAACACTGCAGAGGAAGTACAGTGGGAACACCTGGGTGGCTCAGTCACTTAAGCGTCTGACTTTGTCTCAGATCATGATCTCATGGTTTGTGGGTTTGAGCCCCACATCTGGCTCTGTGCTGACAGCTAAGAGCCTGGATCCTGCTTTGAGTTCTCTGTCTCCCTCTTTCTGCCCCTCGCTGCTCTCTCTCTCTCTCTCAAAAATAAACATTAAAAAAATTTTTTTTTAAATAGAAAACATTGTGGTGAGGAGTAGGATGTAAATTAGAATTCTCATGGTTGCAAGCAACAGAATCTGAGTTCTGACTGTCTTTTAACAAAATGGGAGGGGCACCAGCATGACTCGGTTAGGCATCCAAATCCTAATTTTGTCTCAGGTTATGAGGTTAAGCATCCAACTCTTGATTTCGGCTCAGGTCATGATCTCATGGTGTATGGGATCAAGCTCTGCATTGGGCTACATGCTGAAAATGAGGAGCCTGCTTGGGATTCTCTCTCTCCCTCTCTCTCTGCCCTCTCCCACACACACACTCTGTCTCTCTCTCTCTCTCTCAAAATAAACATTAAAGAAATTAAAAAACAAAATGGGAGTTTTCACATACTCAAGGAAAGGCTGGAGCACCAGAATTGAAAAATTGATCACTGGTGGGGCGCCTGGGTGGCTCAGTCGGTTAAGTGTCCAACTTCAGCTCAGGTCATGATCTCATAGTTTGTGGGTTCGAGCCCCGTGCTAGGCTCTGTGCTAAACGCTTGCTCAGAGCCTGGAGCCTGCTTCGGATTCTAGGTCTCCTTCTCTCTCTGCCCCTCCCCCGCTCACACTCTGTCTCACTCTGTCTCTCAAAAATAAATAAATGTAATAAAAAAAATTTTTTTAAGAAAAATTGATGAATGGAACCAAATGTCTCCAAAGAGCTAAGCAACAGTAACAACAACTATCATTGTTGTTGATATGCACCCTCCATATGCCATGTCCTAGGAAGGTCATAACATTTATGCATTATGCTCAAATCCTAAAGGCTGAGATGTGGGCAGAGGCAGGATTTAGATCTTCTGGCTTCTGTAGCGTTGCTTTCCACCAAGATGTCACATGTGGGGAATGACTTCCAAATAGGAAGGTAAGTAGAGTCTGGGCAGCACACATCTCCCAAAATTATCCAACATTACAAGGGCAATGACATGTATTGGCCTAGACTTCTTATGATTTTTTTCAAGTGTCTATTTTTTAGAGAGAGAGAGAGAGAGAGAGAGAAAGTGAGTGAGGAGGGGCAGAGAGAGAGGGAGATAGATGATCCAAAAAGGGCTCCATGCTAACAGCAGAGAGCCTGAAGCAGGGCTTGAACTCACATGCCATGAAATCATGACCTGAGCTGAAGTTGTACACTCAGCGAACTGAGCCACCCAGGGACCCCAACCCCTTATGATTTTTCAGAGCTGTTTTACTCTACTGTGGGTTTTCAAGATGATAGTATGAATTTTGTGTTTATCAGTGAAAAATTTTGTGTGCAAACATTTAAATCTTACCTAGAAATCATACCCAGACCAAAGAATAGTTATGTCTCAAGTTAAGACCTACTGTATATGGAATTCACCTTGAATAGTCAGGAGAGAGAATATTGGACAACACCGAGAGAGATTACATTATATCTGTCGGTGGATCATCATCTAGTGTGAAAAAAAGGAGGAAAAACAGAAAGTAGAGTTTAAATAAAGTTAAAATTTGTAGGGCAATTGACATGAATGGAATAACCTGAATGTAAGAAATAATTTGGGACAAAAGCCTTGAGTTTACTTATTAAGCTTCCTGTTTCCCATGGTAAGCTGAGATTTTTACTTTAGTCATTCTATATTTTGCAATATGGTAAATAAGTTTTATGATAATCCAGGACAGAATGTCTTATCACCCTAGACACAATGTGCCTTAAACTGTTGTCCTAGCCAAATATCATTCCAGTAGTTTAGGACTGCCAGTGATCAACCGAAATATTTGGTTTGCACCATGCAGTTCAGCAAGCATTTTGTTTCACCTTGTTTCAAAGGGATAAGACTCACAGACTTCAGAGATAAAACCCGAAAAGAAATTTTAATAGAAAAAAAATGTTTTTTCTTTTAACTTTTTTTTTTTTAATTTATTTGTTTTGAGAGAGAGAGAGAGAGAGAGAGAGAGAGAGAGAGCAAGTGGGGAAGGAGCAGAGAGAGGGAGATACCGAATCCCAAGCAGGCTCCACGCTGTCAGCACAGAGCCCAACACAGGGTTCAATCTCACAAGCCGTTGAGATCACGACCTGAGCCAAAATCAAGAGTCAGACGCTCAGCCACACAGGCGCTCCTGATTCTTATCTCTTGTTGCGGAATTCTGAGCCGGGTATTGAACTCAGTCTCAGAAACACCCATCCAATCCTGCCATGGTCATCCCCAAGCCTGAGATCCTGGAGGGAAATACTGAGTTACAATACACGTGGGTAGAGAAACACTTTATTTTGAGCCAGGCCAGAGCAGGTGTCCCAAGCCCCTGAGTGGACCACTATGTATGAGCTGATTGGGGGACTTTCCTTGGGCAGGAGGTCCCACAACCCACAGGGCTATTTGCATGGAATTATTCTTCCTCAGGATTACACCATCTAGAATAGCTTCCCCAAACATGGTCTTTAGCACCAGTATAATGAAACCGATGAAATTTAATGTTCCATTCAAATAATATAGCAAAGCTTATTTAGGCATTTATCAGCTCCCAGTGTAATAAAGAAATCATGTTTTCACAGGATATTTTCCTAATTCGTTCCTCTTATCCTGGCTGTGTTGTAAGGATCACCTACTTTCCTGCTGCCAGCATTGGGGAAATACAGAAAAGGAACAGAGAAAGGGGAGTAGGTGAGGTTTTGCATGCGATTTGCATGTGACATCATGTGACCAGGTATTACATGTACCTTGTATCCTGCCCTTGAGCAGAAGGGCAGGGCTGGGAGAATGAAATGGTTTTGCCAAGAGTCCTGTTGTTAAATCTCACTTTTTTGTTCATCATGCCGGTCAAACTGTGGATGCACTGGGGGCTTCCCTCTGCCATTAGCTTGTAAGTGGTTTCTTGTGGTAAACCAGGAATACCAACATAGCTAGGGCATGGAGAGACTTTGTAGGTAATACTTGTCTCTCTTGTTTTCTGAGAAACTACAGGTATTGTGCTAAAAATGAAATATATCTGGGGGCGCCCAGCTGGCTCAGTCAGTAGAGCGTGCAACTCTTGATCTTGGGGTCATGAGTTCAAGCCCATGTTGGGCATGGAGCCTACTTAAAGGAAGGAAGGAAGGAAGGAAGGAAGGAAGGAAGGAAGGAAGGAAGCAAGGAAGGAAGGAAGGAAATAGGTTTGAATGCTTATTGATACTTTCAGGTAACAATCTCTGCTGGTTTAAAACATGGTCTTCCCAATGAATGTGCAGTAGCATGTGAAATTCTCCCCCCTTCTCCTTCTCTTGTCCTCAGAATCTGGGTTCCTAGAAGCTGGTCCAGCACTGGGGAGGCAGCATTATCACTTACTCACTGGCCTCCATTGAATTTCTTATCCTCATTTCGGCCCCATCAAGGCTGTCGATCCAGCGGCCTCTGCTACAGCAGCCCTGAAAGAGCACACCTGGGTCGGCCGACTAGTAACTATGTCCCTGACATGGCCTCAGAAAGAAGTTCCCGCTCAAACCTCAGACCACGCCTCCTCCCCTTGAGTCACTTATGTTTTCTAAGAAAGCAGGCTACCGATTGATGCATTCTTCCGAAGTCTAAGGTGGGAGGAAGGGGAGTGTGAGAGGCATGGAAAGTGTGAGTAGAAGAGGGAGGGCTTCTCTCAAGTAGGGGCCAGAGGCAGGAGCCCTCAACCCTGTCCAGGCTTAGAATGACCTGGGAGCATTTTACCCCTCCCCAAACCAATTAAATCAGAGTCTCTGGGGATGGTGTTTGATGCTAGGTATTTATACAGCACAGCAAGTCTGACAGCCAATGGTTAATAGGTGACCAGTGAGAAACGTTCTGTATATACTGAGACCAAACATCTTAGAGACCCTCAGACACAGTGGTTCTTAAACTTCAGGTGCATCAGAATCTCCTGGAAGACTTGTTCAAACACAGATTGCTGAGCCCCACCCCCAGAGTTTCTGATTCAGTAGCTGATCTGGGACCACACCTTGGCAGCCATTGTTCTATCCTTCCCCAGCCAATCGGCTGAGGCCACGACCCTTCCCCAGCCAATCGGCTAAGGCCATGATCCTTATAAAACCTTTGTGCTCTTGAAACCCACTCTCTCTCTCTCCGGTATCTCACCTCTGCCTCGGTGCAGGTAGGGGACTGAGCTCAAGCTAGCTTGAATAAAGGCTCTTTGCTTTTGCATCAGACTCGGCTCCCTGGTGGTCTTTGGGGATCACGAATTCTGGGCATAACAGCCCCTCACTGGCCCCATGGGCATCCCGATGCTCATTCTTAGCTCTTTTGCCTACTGTCTCCAGGAGCCTCAGTGACTTTTCCAGACCTCCCCATTGTCACCCAGGCCCAAGGGAGTCAAGATTGGAATAGTGGGAAGCGGCTGTCAGTCTCTCTGTAGCTAAATAGACCACCTTGTACTGTACTTCCATCCCAGGTAATCCCAAGGTCCTCCTGGGGGAAACCAGTTAGGAACTTCTCCAATCTGGGATTCTCAGACCCTCTCAATCTCTATCCAGCACCTTCTCCCCATGCCTCATGGAATTTTCATCAGAACAGAAAGTAGGCCCCACACTCAGGTCTTAACCTGGTATCTCCAGCTCTCCCCCACTGTCTTCAAAGAGCTTTCCCCCTCCTTCTGTGGCCTGACCACATATCCCCCAGCCTGCTTACTCTGTGGCCTAGGGCAGTGGTTCTCAAACACGGGTGTGCACCACCTGGAAGGCTCAGTACAAGTTGCTGGGCCCACCCCCAGAATTTCAGGTTCAGTAGGTATGGTCGGTAGAATAATTGCCTCTAGTAATGATAAGGGCACACAATTCCCCGGAACCATATGTGACCTCATGTGGCAAAAGAGATTTTGCAGATGTGATTAAGTTAAAGATCTTGAGATGAGGAGATTATTCTGGATGACGTGTGAGCCCAGTGCCATCACAAGCGTCCTAATAATAGGAAGGCAGAGGTAGAGGAGACTAGACCATGGAAGCAGAGGTTGGAACGATGCAAAGGAATATGGGAGGTCTTTGGAAGCTGGAAGAAACAACAAATGAATTCTCTCCTAGAGCGTCCAGAAGGAACACAGGTTTGCCGACAACTTGATTTTAGCCCTGGAAGAACCATTTCTGAATTCTGACCTCCAGAACTGTAAAATAGTAAACGCACAGTAAAACCTTGGTTTGTGAGCATGATTCGTTCCGGAAACATGCTTGTAATCCAAAGCACTTGTATATCAAAGCAAATTTCAAGAAATACTGGCTCAGTTGTGATCGTGTGACATTTGGCATCACTTAGTACTCATATTGCAAGACATGGCTCATTTATCAAGTTAAAATTTATTAGAAATGTTTGCTCACCTTGTGAAACACTCGCAGAACAAGTTGCTGACAGTCCAAGGTTTTACTGTATTTTGTTTCAAATTGCTAAGTTTTCCATAATTTGTTACAGGAGCCATAGGAACCTAAGATATGATTGGATTGGCTTCTGAGAATCTGCATTTCTAATAGGTTCCCAGGTGATGCTGATGCTGAGGTTCAAGGATCACGATGAAAAAAACACTGACTTTTAGTGAAACACACAATCCTAGGTCCCCTCCAAACTCTGGTTATACAAACCCTCTGCTCCCTCCACATCCGAATCAAGCCAATGGAAGCTTTGGCCTTGACGACTCTCCTCTCCAAAAAGTGCCTATTTTGGACATCATCAGTTAAACTTTGATTTTTATTTTTTCCTTTCTTTATGCTCTGCTGTAAAGCAATGACTACCAGGCATGAATAGCCATTAAAAATTTATCAGATTAATAATTTCATAACTGTTTATCTCACTATCTTGTTATTTATTATTTTATTTTGGGGGAAAATTGCAGAGCATTGTGAGTTTACCCTCCTAAAATCTCCAGGAGGTTGGAAAATAGAGAAAGAAACTTCACATTCTAGACAGAAAACGGGACAAAGAGAGGTTTGCAATGAATAATGTCTGGACTTCTGCTTCCCTCATGTCAAGCTGCTATTTTTTCTAGTTCCTTTTATGTCCCTTCTGTTCACCAGCTCCTCCCCTTTTGCCCCCTGCAGGTGAACTTGACCCCCACCTCTCTTAGTATCTGAGCTTGCTCCCTTTGGCTGATTTCTCTAGATAATGATGCTGGCTTTTCCAGCCTGGGATGCTCAGAGGAAGGTGAAAGTGATAGTTACTATGGACACTAAATCAGCCATTCACGTGCCCTGGGTCTGCCAAAAAGGCCACTGGGGCCTGCTTGAGATGTGAAACCTCATCCTATTTTCTCCAGGGCTCCAGACAGAGGAAGGGAGAGGAGGTGCACAGAGCACTGATTACACACTTGAACCAGTACCTTGAATACAGTAGTTACAGCAGGCTGTCTATTCACAGCGAGAAAAACTCCATTTGACTATGACCCTTGCCGGTTCTTCCTCTTTTTCCCTTCTCTATCTCATTTTTCCTGTCATCTCTTTGTCTTCCTCCTCTGGCAGGCAGTGGGATCCAGCCTGGATTTCAATTTGAACTGCCTTTTGCTAGCTGTGTGACAATGAATGGGCAACTTAACTTCTCTGATCCTTCATTCCCTTACCTGTTAAGTAGGGGTGAAGATACCTACCATGGTTCTCTAATGAGAACTAGATGAGAGAATATCTGAAATGTATGTGTGCAGAGCAGGCTGACTCTCAATTCACATGCGTCATGGGGGTCATTTCTAGCCACCAGCCTTCTCAACATTAATTCCTATTCAACCAACAGACTTCACAGGAAATACAAGGTAGGAAACCACAACTTTAATGGGAAGTTCAGGTTTCCCTTTCGTTCCAAGACTAACACTCCTCACATATTTGCCTACATGCCTTGTTCTTCAGTTAGGCCTGCTTAGTTAGCGCCTTGGGCATGCTCCCTCTAAAGTGATGCAACTTTTTGCTAAAATAATCAAATATGCCAGTAGGACTAAATGAAACAAAGCAGAGCATTGGATTAGCCATCGGCCCTGGCGAGTAAAAGGCAAAGGGGCTCTTAGCAGACACGGCATGCCGGATGTCCAGGAGCACAGGGGACATATCAGTGTTGGCACACCTGCTGATGAACTTGAGATAATCCCGTTGCTCAAGGATATAGTCCTGCCCATAGTCCTCTAGCACTTCGGGGGTAAGGTTGTCCAGGATGTCCTGCTCCAGCTTGTTCCACATTTCACTCGTGCCCGCGATACCTGTGATGCAAGAAGAAGGGAGGCTCAGATTCTGGGGAGGCCAGACTGGACGTGTCCGACCCTACCAGGGATGCAGGCCCTTGTGAACTGGCTTCTGTTGGAAAGACAGGCATTCCCAAATGGCTTTTTTTTTAATGAGCTTTATAATGGTATGTAATACACTTTTCAGCGTTCATATGGAAAAGTACACACATGTCTAGGTTTCCACAAGCTGAATAGCCTGTGTGACCAGCAGCAGAAAGAGAAAACAAGCCAGCCTCGGAGCCTCCACTCCCAACCCCCTTCCCAGGATCCTCTGTCCCAATGACCAGAATGGAGCAGTTTTGCCTGGCATTGGACATTATGTAAATGGAATCACACACTACGTTCTGAGATTCATCCATGTATTGTGTGGTCATTCTCATTGTTGTGGTTTTCCATTGTGTAAATATGCCATAAATTATCCATTATACTGTGATGGGCATTTGAGTTGTTTCCAATTTGGGGGTCTTACAAATAGTGTTGCCACAAACATTCTATTACATCTGTTTTCGTGATCATTATATACAATATAAAATATAATGTATACAATATATATAATATGTATGAACATGTGTATATACATTTATGTATAGTTTTTTAATATAGAAGCAATACCAACTTCTATGTATAAAATTAAATACACAATGTTAACTATCATTCTATCTATTTAATAAATATAATTTTAAACAATATATAACTTATGCATTTAAATTTTAGCATATAAATTACATGTAATTAAATATATAAACATATTTGATAAAGAAACAATGGGTGCTTATATACAATTTAATTATATATACATTTACTTTAAAATATAGCAATGCCTGTTCATTACGTAAAATAAATAATGAAATGTATATGTTTTTTTTTTATTTTTTTTAACGTTTACTTATTTTTGAGACAGAGAGAGACAGAGCATGAACGGGGGAGGGGCAGAGAGAGAGGGAGACACAGAATCGGAAACAGGCTCCAGGCTCTGAGCCATCAGTCCAGAGCCCGACACGGGCTCCAACTCACGGACCGCGAGATCGTGACCTGAGCTGAAGTCGGACGCTTAACCGACTGAGCCACCCAGGCGCCCCAATGTATATGTTTTTAAAATTAATCTCTTCTAAGGTAACTTAGAGTTTTGTGTGTCTTTCTACATTCCTTCCTTGTTTATACAAACATGTACACACATAGGGCCGCTTGGGGGACTCAGTGAGTTGAATGTCCAACTCTTGATTTCAGATCAGGTAATGATCTCAGGGTTTGAGTTTGAGCCCTGCGTTTGGCTCTGAGCTGACAATGCAGAGCCTACTTGGGGTTCTCTCTCCCACTCTCTCTCTGCCCCTCCCCTACTCCCTTGCACTCTCAATCAATCAATCAATCTCTCTCTCTCTTTCTCTCTGTGTCAGAAATAAATAAACTTTTAAAAAAGGCTTTGGGGGTGCCTGGGTGACTCAGTCCGTTAAGCGTCCGACTTCGGCTCAGGTCATGATCTCACAGTTCATGAGAGGGGCTGTGTGCTGTGTGCTGTGTGCTGACAGCTTGGAGCCTGGAGGCTGCTTCAGATTCTGTGTCTTCCTCTCTCTCTGCCCTTCCCCCGCTCACATTCTCTCTCTCTCTCTCTCTCTCTCTCTCTCTCTCTCTCTCAAAAATAAATACACATTTTTTTTAATTTAAAAAAAAAGGCTTTGGTTTAATCTTATTTTACCAGGAACAAAATGCCCAAAGGATCATACTATACAGGATTTCCAAAGATTTGCTTGTTTGTTTGCTGAATAATAAATCACAGACCTGCCTCCAAAAGTCAATGGCTATAGATTTAAACCAGAGCAGCAGAAATTTCCCATTAAACAGCTTTTAGGCAACCACTTCTCTATCAAAGGACTTTCCAGTCATTCCTAGATTTCACCATTTCAATGACGCTGCCATAAACAGTCTTGCGTAACACATCCTTTTGTATTTTAGCGTTTTACGTCTGCAGGCAGCCTCTACAGTGTGGCTGCGTGGTCAAAAGGCACATGCATTCTGAATTTTAATACCTACTGCCTGATTACTTTCCACAAAGGATGCAGAACCTCACATTCCCTCCTGCAAAGTGTGGGATTGCTCTGGGATTGCTATGCGGATGATCCTTAGTTTACCAGCTTGAGCGACTCCTGGATATCGGATATTGGGTCTGTGGGGGAGCCTGACTGTGAAATGTAAGCCAGTGAAATCCAATTATACCCACTGAAATGCAAAAGGATTTCAATTGCTCATTACTTTTCATGAAAGCACAATACCACACTTAAAGAAATGATTACCCTGACAATTACTCCCGAGGCTTCTGGGTCTTGAAAAACATGTTTGTGTGAACTATTGTTCCTCCAGCTACCTCTCCCTGTCTTGGCTTTCCCCAAGGCAAGGGATTCCTTTTCCTCTCCTCTTCCTCTCTAAACACCTCATGGACTTTCTAACCATTCTTGTGAGTACCCTGTGCAGAGTCCTCAAGGCTCTCTTTACTGGCGACAAAGTCACCAGAAGTTTGTCAACTCATCTGCCACTTTTGACACCCACTAGCTGCCACTTTGGGGCTATACACAATGAAATTGTTGAGGTCGCTTGGATCCAAATCCCATCTCTGACTCATACCCCCTCTGTGACTTGGGAAATTTCCCAACTTCTCTGGGGCTCAGCTTTCTCCCTACAGGATGGGAATATTACTGATGTGGGGAACAAAGGCAAAAGAAACGTACGTAAAATTGAATTTCCTTATAACCTGCAGCCCATTGACAAATACGTCAAGCAGGCAAAATAAACTATTCCTCCAGAAACTCTCAATGTTGATGTTAATGCTTTGCCAGAGGCAAAAACAACCTTGGCTTGCCAACATCCAGGCCTCCAGGATCCTGAAAATCCTTTTGGAAACTTCCCTTGTCTTTTCTTCCCCCAACTTCCAAGTGTATAATCAGTCTCCCCTCACAACCTCAGTGCAGCTCTTTTTGCCCACGGGTCCTGTCCCGTGCTTTAATAAAACCACCTTTTTTGCACCAAACATGTCTCAAGAATTCTTTCTTGACCTTCAGCTCTGAACCTCAACAATTTTCCACGTCATTTTGGGGCCCTGACGTGGGGCTTTGAGTCTTTTCACCTGGACTCTGAGCCTCGGGGCAAACTTGGCGAGTCCTTCCTCTCTCTTTCCTTTGCTCTCCTATCGGGCTTTTCAAGGAGTATGGTCTTATTGGGACATTTTCATGTCAATTGCTCAGGCTGCGATCCTCTAGCCCATGGCTACCCTACCAGGAGGAGAAAGCCTACCTTTGGGCTGGAAGTTAGTACCCAGGCAGGAACGGTCATAAGACTCAGAAACTTGAGGCCTTTTCTTTATTCCTGTCCTTATACAAAGTTGTCTGTCTTGGGCACAGGACAGCCACCTAATGACTAGCACAGCTGCTGATCTTAAGACTCCTGTGTGAAGCTTCCTCTCATTGGTCTAAAGTGATCCCCTGGTCTAGCCTCTTCTGGATGCTAGCACTCCACTCAGAGCCAGCTGAAATCAGTACCCAATTCAATGAAAGCCCAACTAGGACCATTTCCTAGAGAAGTTGGCTATAAAGATTACTTGTGTTGGAATGTCGCTTAGACCATGATGGATTTCTACCTCTACTGTTTTCCATCAGTGTCCTCTTCTAACTACTTAAACTACAGAATTGGGTAATTTCCCCTTGTCAAAACCTTTCTAATGTTTTCCATGGGTTAAAAACGGTGGGTTCTTCAAGGCCTTCACAGCAAGGTAGGGTATTTTAGTCCATTCACTGGCACCTGTGTGTAGTGTAGGATTTGATGAGGAAGCAGAGGGATGCTAGCATCCTTCCTATGGGGACTTTACAGCAGGGTGGTGATCATAGCAGTTTTGTTCAAGGGACACCTTGGGTCGCTTTGACAACAGGGACCTATGGCATTTACTGTGTGGGATGCCACCTGGGAATCAGAGGGGATTTTTGATAACGGATCTTCTCTCTTCAGTTCCCAAGGACTCTCCTTTGGAATGCCTTTTAACCCCCTGGAAACAATTCAGATTGCAAAATTTAAGAAAGGACTGATCTGTAACACTGCATGGCCTTAGTGTGACCTCCAAGTTAGATCTCTCCTGTGGGAAACCGGAGAAATGGATAGAAGTACCCCTAGGTCCAGACCCACACGGCCCTAAAGGAGGACCCTGCCTAAGAGCCTCTTGCAGAATGTGTTTGGCCAGTAAACCCCTTCCTGATACACTGGACGATAATCGTCTAAATAAGCCTCCTCCGAATAAACCCAGGTTGCTGGAGGAAACACAGGCCATCCCTGACAAAAGAAACACTGACTCTCTCTCTGTTCCTCCTCCTAATAGATGTGGGGGCTTCTCCCTCCTTCATTCCCCAGGTTAATGGCTATAATTGGAACCAACTGTCTCTGGTAAGTCTATCTTGGGCTGGGGACTTTAAGGAGTATTCCCAAACAGCTGCCAAAATGCCTTTAATTTCAAGGAAGTTCCCGGTCTTCTCTGGCCTGACGTGGACTGCCGACCTCCACTTTAGTGGAAGGCTCTTCTGCCTTCCCCTCCCCCTCCTCCTGTTTCTGCACCACCTTCATGCACAGCCTTCACGACTGGCTCCAGTAGCATCTCGGGCGCCTCCAGCGCCATTGGTTCCTCCTCCTCCCCTCGCTGTCAAGGAGGGCAGAGACCCCCATTGGACTTACACTGCCCGCTTCAGATTTCTCCACCTGTGTCCCAGGTAAAAATTAACAATGGGGAACAAATTGATTGACTTTTAAGGGGACTCAGGGGGAACATAATTCAGTATTGAAACTAATTGAAACTTTTAATGCTACCTAGGTTTACCGAAGGTCAAATAAGCTCGTGTTATCTCTGTTGCCATTTGTCAGCAAAAAGATGACTTAAAATGATGGTTAATTTTGTGTGTCTCCAAGTTTTCTTGGGTAATTGTTAAGATAGCTTTCAAAGTCATTAGTAACCTGAAACTTTATAAACTTTTGCTGGGATGATAAAATGGGATTGAATTCATTGGACATCCAAGCTTTTCCAAATAGGATGGAGTGCTGAAGAACTGATTACTAAAAATAGGTTTGTGCTTTTGGCTTCCTACTGCAGAGAAACTAAGAATATTTGGGTCTGTCGGAAAACATGTCTTGTGCTTAATAGACTCACAAATTTGCCGTCTAAAGAATTCTGGTGTAACAGTTCACAATTGGTTACTACTTAGTTTTCACTGGAGACTTGGGCTTCTAAGAGTTAAAATTCTTCTGCTAAATGTCTTTGAGACTGATGGAAATAAGGGAAGCAACTATGAATTTTAAAAGTTACTGTAGAAGGTTTATGGAGGGAAATCTTTGCAAAGGAATTTTATATGTGGTCAGGACTCAGGTTGAAATTAATGGATTTTAAAAGTATATAGGTATAAGGTTGAAATTCTTCTTTTCTCTTTGTTCAAAAGACAAAGTTTTCTTGGATTGTTGATCTGCTCTTGATAAGAAAATGTAAACAACATGTTTTTATTTTTTCTCTTCTGTCTGCCCAGAAAATCAAAACTTTTATGTTTTGTCTTTATCAGGTCTTTGATTACACATTAAAACCTCTCAATACTATAGGAGCTGAGTTTTGCTAACTACTATATAACCAGACACGTTTGCCTTTGGAATCTCGTATTGCCACCTTGGTTAAATAAATAATTAAGTTTTGGGGTCCTTGGGTGGCTCAGTCGGTCAAGTGTCCAACTTCGGCTCAGGTAATGATCTCACAGTCCGTGAGTTTGGGCCCCACATCAAGCTCCGTGCTGACAGCTCAGAGCCTGGAGCCTACTTCGGATTCTATGTCTCCTTCACTCTCTTCCTCTCCCACATTTGCACTCTGTCTCTCTCTCAAAAGTAAATAAACGTTAAAAAAGTTTTGTTAATAATTAAGTGTTAAATTTTGTAATGACCTGTGGTCTTATTTAGGCATGTGCTTTATAACTTTCTGAGGTTTTTTAACACACTTCCCAGTATTTAAACTGTCAATGAAATCTTTTTGACTAATTAGGCCTTTTTCTTTGGTATGTTAAGTGACTCTGGAAGCATTGTTAAACAAATAATAAGCCTTAGGTATTGTTTGGGTAAATGCTATAACTATTCCAGAGATGAAATTCCTAAAGTTTTAATATGTTTAAAAAATTTTTTTTTAACGTTTATTTATTTTTGAGACAGAGAGAGACAGAGCATGAACAGGGGAGGGGCAGAGAGAGAGAGGGAGACACAGAATCCGAAACAGGCTCCAGGCTCTGAGCTGTCAGCACAGAGCCTGACGCGGGGCTCGAACTCATGGACCGTGAGATCGTGACCTGGCTGAAGTCGGACGCTTAACCGACTGCGCCACCCAGGCGCCCCAAGTTTTAATATGCTTTAATATGTTCTGGTATAAGACTATTACTTAGTATTCTAATTATTGAAGATCTCTGTGTCACAGAAATAACTGGATTTCCTTGCCAGCTGTAATGAACTCTAATCAAATCTTTAACCATTCCGATTGTTGAGTCTTTTGTCATTTATAGTTCTTGTTCTTATCCTCTTGCAAAACATGTTTCATCTTCAAGGAGACTCATAGAAAGGGCTTTGGACAAATACAGGTTTTTGATATCTGTAAAATCATAAAACTAAAATTGGTAAGAATTGCGAGAACTAACTAAAAAGCTGCGTTCAAACTGAACAAGAGTTAGTAACTTTAAGTAAATTAAGGAAGATGATGATAGTTTTTAGTTTTTGTGACTCTTGTCTGAAACGTTGCCGGCTCTCTAATGTTTGCTCTTCCAGATTAAGGAAGTTTTCTCTTAAGATATCTATGACTTTCGGAAGTGTGATAAAGTATTCATTGGTGGACAAATTAAAGCATTTAACTTTTCTCCCTACCTGTACCCTCTGAAATTCGAAAACTCTCAGTGAGGTTTCTTTCCTTCATGGCAATGACAGTTATTTGCAGAAGTTCAATAAGACTGTGTAACAGGACACCATTGGAAACATTGGTTATTTTCCCAAGGCTTTGGCTGGAATGTCCTATTTAAGAGACATGCATAGACACATATGACCCGACAGCTTTAAGGAACTAGGGTTGACTTTATGAAACGTGGCGAAATAAAGCCCCTTGGAAATGTTGGCCTGATGCCTTGCTTACAGAGTTCCCAGCAGCCTTACCACGTGAGGAAAGAATGTCACTTCCCCTGGCATGGGGACCTCATGAGGAGGAATTCACCCAAATCTACAGGTATTGCAGGCATGTCTGATGGCAAGTACTTGGCTTGGCTTCTGGCCTAGAGAGGTTAGAAAAGTTCAAATCTAGAGATTCCTTATAAAATGTTCCAACAAAGCAGATTTTAAAAAATCCATATGATCAATCGCTATCCTTGCTGAGCTTGTGTAAGTAATTAGGCCGAGTTTGTTAAAATTGGATTTGTTTTTACAAATGAATTAGTAGTTATTTGGCTATCTCTGGAAATGAGGGCAATTACAGAGAAAAATTAGGTTTCAATAACACATCTTCGTGGATATTAAATTTTAATACTACTTATTATAAACTAGACTAGATGCTGACTTCTTCTGGTTCCCTCAAATATTTGGCTAAGACTCTCCCTGAGTTAGGTTTCCAATCTTCTTCCATTCTCTTGATTTAAAGTCATTAAAAACTAAAACTGCCTTTTCCCTACAAGCCCTAAAAACTGATGCTGGACAACTGGAGGTAAACTTCAGAGAAATAGCCCCTGTATAGGGCCATCTTGCTTGTTATTCTGTGGGGATAATAACAAGACCCACGGGCATACAATTATTTGAACAACTGGAAAATGGGATGGATTTCCCCAACCATTGCATATGAAAAGCCTTTTCTCACTATAGGTACCTACCAGTAGGTAAAGACTATAGTGTTTTATTAAATTATTCACTTTTCGTGGGTTCAAGCCCCATGTCAGGCTCTGTGCTGACAGCTCAGAGCCTAGAGCCTGCTTTGTATTCTGTGTTTCCCTCTCTCTGCCCCTCTCCCACTTGTGCTCTGTCTCTATGTCTCTCAAAAATAAATAAGTGTTTAAAAAAATTGAAATTATTTACTTGAGGCCAGGTTTTAATTCATAAATCTCTTTAAATGAATATGCAAACTATATCCTCCCTAAACCTGATCTGACAGTTACTAGCAACCCACTCCATATAAACCCAGGAGACAAAGTTTATTTAAAGAATTGAAAGTCTAATACAGCAGGAGATTTAATTCTGAAATGAAAAGACCCCTACTGGGTCATACTCCCACAGCCATAAAATTAGAAGGACATTCCTCGTGGACTCAAAAATTAAATCTGTATCTGCCTGGGGCATTTGGGTGGCTCAGCCAGTTGGTTGAACATCCAACTCTTGATTTCGGTTCATATCATGATTCCAGGGTCAAGGGATCATGCCCCACATCAGGCTCTGAGTTGAGCATGAAGCCTGCTCAAGACTCCATCTTTCTCCCTCTGCCTCTCTCCCCAATTTGTGCTCTCTCTCTCTAAAATAAAATAAACAACAACAACAACAACCCTCTACATTCCTCATAGGAATCCAGTGTGCCAGCTAAGGGTGCCTTCGTATTCTTGTGAACCTGTGGAAGACTTCAGACTTCTCTTTAAATGAAAATGATGGTTGTACATTTCTTTCTCATTTTCCTTTCCCCCATTTATATGGGCCATTCAAAAGGATCAGCAGAGACATTTGAATTACAAACCAGAAAAACCCAGACTATTCAGCCACCTGTTTCCACTCTATCTGAGGATGTTTAGAGCTTGACATCTAAAAATCTTCTCCCTGGCAGCACTCAGGACTCAGACACTGGGTTTATAATTTGCTCTACCCATTAACTTATATTTTTCTTTTGTTTCCATAAAGGTGCCTCTTATTAATTACCTGACTGCTTGCTAAACAAAACAGCAGGTGATGGCTAATGCCACTTGCTACACAATTAAGGCCATAAATGATTCTCCAAATGGCATTAGATATTTTAACTACTGCACAGGCTGGAACATGTGCTATCATAAAAACAGAATGTTGTACATATATTCCAGATATCACAAGCATGTAGCAGGATTGCTAAAAGCTATAAATACTCAAATTGGCACATTAAACTATCGGTCTCTTTCCTTTAGTGATTGGTTAAACTCCTGGACTAGAGGAACATTTTGGGCAACTATCAAAAGTCTTTTATTCAGGCTTCCCTTTCTCCAAATAATATTAACCTTATTTTCTTGTCTTCTCTGATGTCTCCCTGCCTGGTGCCAAGACTCCTTCACGGACGTAACTTCCAGCTGATAAATGATCCTTTCTACTGAAGGAGGTTTATATATGTTGTCTACCTTGGATTGGCTACCTTGGCCTTTAGTAACTCCTATATAGAAATTCCCCACCTGACCAATGTTGACCCATAGGTAGGGACATCTCTATGCCCCTACTCAGCAGGAAGAAGTTACAGAAGGTAAGACCTTCCACCCTCAACAACCTTAAAGATTTAAGGGTCAAAATTGTTCAGGGGGGAATGATGTGGAAAACAAGGCAAAAGAAATGTACATAAAATTAAGTTGCCTTCTAACCTCCAGCCCATTGACAAATAAAATACTTTAGGCAGGCAGAGTATCCCATTCCTCCTGGAAGTCTCCATCTTAATGTTAATACTTTGCCAGAAGCCAAAAGCAACCTTAGCTTGACGATAGCCAGATCTCCAGGACCCTATGAGTCTTTAACAAATGAAAATCCTTTTGGATACTTCCTTTGTCTTTACCTCCCTAACTTCAAAGAATATAATCAGTCATTCCTCACAACCCGAGTACAGCTCTTTCTGCCCACAGGTCCAGTGCTTTAATAAGACCACCTTTTTGCACTGAAAACTTTCTTTTTCAGAATTCTTTCATGACCTTTGGTTCTGAACCCCAACACTTCAAACCACATCATTACAATGCCTACCTTCTAGGTGACGATTAAGTGAAATTGTGTATGTAAAGTGCTTAAAACCTGGTAATCATGAAATCTTAGCTATTTCTACTCCAGGAACTAAAAAATAGGGTATGTCTCCTTGAATGTCTTCAGAAGCTCTTTTTCTCTCTGAAGATTCCTCTTCTTGTGTCCCCCACCCTCCACCCCACCCCAGCTTTGAGCATCCTTCTCCAAACTTGAGTCCTCAGCCTTCCACTGTCTGGCCTCTTGCCTTGAGAGAGCCCATCAGGATCACCTTTAGACTAGGGCAGCCTCATGGAAAGAGAGGACTGAGCACTGCACCTAGAGATCTGCTTTCAGATTGCCAATCACCAAAGTGTGTCGCATACCCACATGTATGTATCACCCACCCCACACACCTGCCAAATGATGTCAATTAAGCATATCGCTCAGGGCTGTCATACAGATTAGGACCTATATGGGAAGGACAGGAGTATAAATTGGAACAATATTTTAAAAAAAATTTTTAAACTTTTGTTTATTTAAGTAATCTCTACACCCAACATGGGACTCAAACTCAAGACCCCGAGATCAAAAGTTACATACTCTTCTGAATGAGCTAGTCAGGTGCCTCTAGAACAATATTTTTTTAATATTTATTTTATTTTATTACTATTATTATTGTTGTTTGTTGTTTTGTTTGTTTTAGAGAGCATGAGCAGGGGAGAGAGGCAGAGAGAGAGAGAGAGAGAGCAAGAGAGAGAGAGACAGACAGAGAGAGAACCTTAAGCAGGCTCTGTGCTCAGTGCAGAGCCCAACATGGGGCTTGATCTCGTGACCCTGAGATCATGAACCTGAGCTGAAAACAAGAGTTGGACGCTCAACCAACTGAGCCAGGCACCCCTGGAATAATATTTTTTAAAATGGTTTTGTATTATCCACGAAAGCTGAAGACGATTAAACCCCATGAACTAGTCATTCCACTCCTGGGAATGTGACACTGGAAAAATCACATACATGTACAGCACCGAAAGTGTCACGTGCCAAAATGTTCATAGCTGAATTGTTCATAATTGTCCCAAGGTGACCCAAATATCCCATCAGTGATAGAAAAATCGTGGCACGTTCACAGAGTACTGAAAGTGAGTGAGCTGCAGGTACAAACCACACAGATGAACTGTGAAAGCAATGTTGAGTAAGAAAAGCAGACACGAGAATACATACATGCTGATTCCATTCAAAGTTCCATAACCAGTAAAGCCAAATCCTATTGTGTGTGATGCATGCATGTATGTAACACTGCAAAGAAAAGCAAATGAACAATTGCTACAAAAAATAAGAAAGTGATTATATGTTGAGGATGGGGAAGACTAGGACTTGGGCGGAGATCATATGGGCGCTTCTGGGCACTGGCAATGCTTCATTTTTTGATCTGGCTGTTAAGTGCATGAGTTTTTAAAGTAATTTGTTAAACTCTGTGCATATCTATTTCTCAATTTAAAAAAAATGAGTGTGGGGTGGGGTGCGTGGTTGGCTCAGTCAGTGGAGCATGCGACTCTTGGGCTCAGGGTTGTGAGTTTGAGCCCCACATTGGGTGTCGAGACTACTTAAAAATTTTTTTTAAATCTTAAAAAAATGAATTAATTTTAAAAATAAAAATAAGGAGCACCGGGCTGGCTCAGTCTGCACAGCATGTAACTCTTGGTCTCAGAGGTTGAAAGTTTGAGCCCCGCATTGGATGTAGAGATCATTTAGAAATAAAATCTTTAAAGGGGCTCCTGGGGGGCTCAGTCAATTAAGCACCTGATGTCAGCTCAGGTCATGTTCTTGTGGTCCATGAGTTCAAGCCCCGCGTCGGGGTCTGTGCTGATGGCTCAGAGCCTGGAGTCTGCTTCCGATTCTGTTCTCCCTCTCTCTCTGCCCCTCCCCCACTCATGCTCTGTCTCTGTCTCTCTCTCTCTCAAAAATGAATAAAAACATTTAAAAAATTAAAAGAAAGAAAACTATATGACATCAAAACTAAATTCCTTTGTGGAACCGATGCAGGGGAACAACTGTACGCTGAAGAACCTGGCACTTGCCCTTTTATTATTTTTTTTAATGTTTATTTTTATTTTTGAGACAGAGAGTGACAGAGTGTGAACGGGGGAGAAAGACACAGACTCTGAAGCAGGCCCCAGGCCCTGAGCTGTCAGCACAGAGCCCAATGCGGGGGCTTGAACTCACGAATTATGAGACCATGACCTGAGCCGAAGTCAGAAACCCAACCGACTGAGCCCCCCGGGCACCCTGCCCTTTTATTATTAAAAGAGGCCCATCTATCCCAACTCCTCTTTGGCCAACCACTGAGGAGTTTGGTTTGAGCTCTGTCAAAACAAAGGACCCTCAGAATCCCGTCCAGGATGAACGCTGAGGGGCTCCTGGACTGAGACACTTACTTGTTTTGAAGCCTCCAGGCTGGATGACAGAGACTTTAACTCCCCATTTGGAAAGCTCTTGTCTCATGACTGCTGAAAACATGGTCAGAGCTGCCTTGGATGAGCTATAGGCTGCCAGCTTCTCCATTGGGACCCCTCCTGCAGGAGTAATGAGAGAGAAAAAACATTAGGTCTGAGGTTCTTATCTGTTCATCCACTAAGTATTTAAACAGGACCTACTGCATGCTAGGAACCTGTATGTGTGGTGGCCACAGCAGACAAGGGCCCTCTGTACCCAGATGAGTGCATATTCTTGGTCACAACTGCCCTCTGGCTTCCTTTGCTTCTGCTTCCCTGGCTGCTCCATCACAGTCCAATGACAAGCCATATAAAGGGCAGTCTGTCCCAACGTCTAAGCTAAATGTGATTGAGGTGGGTTAAAGAGGATCTGTCCCAGCCTCTGACCTTCCAGGTTGGCCAACCTCCATTCTGAGGTTCCAGGTGGACATACCTGGGGAAGGGGCACTGGTCAGCCCATTCCAGCACCTGTAGTTGAACAAAGTGGGTCTAATACTTGTCACAACAAAAGGTAATGCACACCATGGGGAACAATGGGACATTTCTGTATGAGGGAGTGAGAAAGGGCTTACTCTAGAGCTGGGTAGATGCTCTTCATGGCACCTGATCACACTTGGTTCAGAAGCTGGGAGAAACAGCCTGAAACTGGGTCTATCATCGGACCCGATGTTCAGGAGGAGCTATGGAAAGCAGAAGGAAAGGAAGCCAGAGAAGTGGAGTGACCCTAATTGGAATAAAGGTCTCTGCAGGTGTAATTAAAGTGCAGATCTCAAAACGAGACCATCCTGGATCAGAATAGGCCCTAAATTCAATAATAGCTTTTCTTGTAAGAGACAGAAAAGGAGGAGACACAGGAAAACAGGGGAGCAGACCATATGGAGATGGAGGCAGAGATTGAAGTGATACGGCCACAAGCCAAGGAATGCCTGGAGCCCCCACAAGCTAGGAGAGTCACAAAGGCATCCTCCCCTAGAGCCTTCAGAGGGAGGAGGCCCCACCAACACCTTGCTTTCAGACCTCTGGGCTCCAGAACGTGGCAGAACAAGTTCCTTTGGTTGTAAGCCACCTGTAATTTTTACAGCAGCCTTGGAAAAGGAATGCAGATGTGTTCCTGGCATTCATTACCTGGAGGACGCTGAGAGTGGGAGGGGGTGAAGACGGTGAGGGAGCATAGCACTGAGGGGACCTCATGGGGAACCCAGGGTGGCTGGACATTAGGGCTCTCAGCTTTGGCAAAGGTTTCCCTGGTCAATAAAGCAAGCCCTGGACAAATGGCTAAGCAAGCTCGGATGTAGCCACACAGTGGAATACCACTCAGCCATTACAGGGTCCATTGAGAGGGGGGCGCCTGGGTGGCCCAGTCAGTTAAGCATCGATTTCGACTCAGGTCATGATCTCACAGTTCATGGGTGTGGAGCATGCTTGGGATTCTCTCTCTCTCCCTCTCTCTCCCCCACCCCCTTCCCCACTCTCTCTCAAAAATAAATTAACATTTAAACAATTTTTTTAAGTGCCTTAAAAGGAATGAACTTGAGAGGTGCCTGGCTGGCTCAGTCAGTGGAGAATGGGGCTCTTGATCTCAGGGTTGTGAGTTTGAGCCCCGTGTTAGGTGCAGAGATTACTTAAAAGTACTGTTGTTCAAATAGAGAGAGTGGGGAGGGGCAGAGGGAGAGAGAGAGACAGAGAGAAAGAGAGGGAGAGAATATTAAGCAGGTTCCACATTGAGCGTGGGTCTCAATTTCACAACGCTGAGATGATGACCTGATCCGAAATCGAGAGTTGGACGCTTAACCACACGAGTCACCCAAGCACCCCAAAAATAAAGTCTTAAAAAAATGGAATGTTGATAGACACAACAGCATGGTTGAGTCTCAAAATAATTATGGTGAATGAAAGAGCCAGACAAAAACCAGTGCGTGCTGTATGATTCATATATTTAAAATTCTAGAAAATGCAAACCAATCTATAGCGATACAGATAGATCAGTGGTTACCTGCAGCAGGTGGGGGAAGGATTAGAAAGGGGGACATGGAAACTTTCGGGGATGAAGGACATGTTTACCATCTTGATTGTGGTGATGGTTTCCTGGGTGCATACATATGTCTAAATTTATCAAATTGTGTACTTTAAATATGAACGGTTTATTGTATGTCAATTATATCTCAATTTTTTAAGGGTAGGGAAGGGAAGGAGGGAGGGAAGAAGGAAGGAAGGAAGGAAGGAAGGAAGGAAGGAAGGAAGGAAGGAAGGAAGGAAGGAAGGGAGGAAGGAAGGGAGAGAGGGAGGGAGGGAGGGAGGAAAGAAGGAAGCAAGGGATGGAGGAGGAAGGAAGGAAGGAAGGAAGGAAGGAAGGAAGGAAGGAAGGAAGGAAGGAAGGAAGGAAGGAAGGAAGGGAGGAAGGAAGGAAGGGAGGAAGGGAGGAAGGGAGGGAGGGAGGAAAGAAGGAAGGAAGGAAAGAAGGAAAGAAGGAAAGAAGGAAGGAATGGAGGGAGGAGGAAAACACCACCACCTGGCTTCCAGAGACCATAGACATGTCAGTAAGTGTCAAAGATGACTTCATGGGTATTTTTCTCTGCCTAAATCCCCCAGGACACTTGCACAACTATCTCTGGATGGGTGGAGGACCTCCATCGTTTCCTGCTCTTACCTTTCCAGGCATCCCTGTCCTACCAGCTTTCCCAGCCTTTGGTGATTTCTCACCAAACCAAACATGGGTCCAGTTTTCCACATGTGCTTGTCTTTGTTCTTCTGACTTCAGAACTTTGCAAATGATTCCTCTTCCCTGCCAAAGTCTCTTATTCCTCTGGTCAGGCCTGTTCCATCCATGGGAGAATATTTTCCTAGCTCTGAGTTCTCTTGGCCTGATTCCTACCTCTATCCAAAAGTTAAAGTTTTCAGTGTATCAGAGACCACAAAATATGGCTCATGCTCACATCTAACATTTATTGAAGATCATTTATTAAGAGATACTTAAGTCATCACCTTATGATATGTAGTAGGTAGAACAACTGTTGTCTGATAGGTTTTCAGCTACCTCTTCCCAGACCACTATAAAACACTAAGCTCATTTCTGCACACAGGGAAAACATGACTGCGATGACCGTGATCTGGTTTGTTAAAGAGCAATCTTAGTAGAGACATTGGCCATTTCTAGTCATTTAATGAAACCATGCCTTGAATTTGATTGTCTACCCATGATGTGAAAGTCATACAATGCAATTAAAAGGAAAATGAGGGGTGCCTGGGTGGCTCCGTCGGTTAAGCATCCAACTTCAGCTCAGGTCATGATCTTGCAGTTCATGGGTTCGAGTCCTGGGTTGGTGTTTGTACTGACAGCTTGGAGCCTGCTTCAGATTCTGTGTCTCCCTCTGTCTCTGCCTCTCCCCCACTCACATTCTGTCTGTCTGTCTGTCTCTCACTTTCAACAATAAATTTAAAAACACATTTTAAAAAAAGGAAAATGAGGGGTGCCTGGGTGGCGCAGTCGGTTAAGCGTCCGACTTCAGCCAGGTCATGGCCCAGAGCCTGGAGCCTGTTTCTGATTCTGTGTCTCCCTCTCTCTCTGCCCCTCCCCCATTCATGCTCTGTCTCTCTCTGTCCCAAAAATAAATAAACGTTGAAAAAAAATTTTTTAAAAAGGAAAATGAGATGATAAAATGTATGGAAATGAATACATATAAGTACAGATATAATTGGGAAAATCTGCATAAAACTGGTAAATTATCATTATCAGTATACTACTTATAATGTTGTACTATAGTTATGAAAAATTTAACCATATATACCCAGGTCAAAGGTACATAAGATCTCTCTCTATTCCTTCTTAAAACTTTGGCTAAATCTATGATAATCTCCATAAAAATTTCAATTAAAAAAGAGCACAGCATCTGCACCCCGTGTTTATTGTGGCATTATTTACAATGCCTAAGACATGGAAACAATCTAGGTGTCCATTGAAGGATGAATGGATAAAGAAAAAGTAGTACATATGTGCAATAGAATATTATTCAACCATTAAAAAGGAAGGAAATCCTGCCATTTGCAACAACATGGATAGACCTTGAAGATCTTGAGGGCTTTGAGGGCATTACGCTAAGTGAAATAAATCAGAAAGAAAAAAGAGATAGTATGTAATCTCCCTTTTAGGTGGAATCTACAAAAACCAGACTCATAGATATAGGGAACAGGTTGGTGGTTACCAGAGGTAGAGGGTGGGGATGAAATGGGTGAAGGCAGTCAAAATGTACAAACTTCTAGTTACAACATAAATACGTTCCAGGGATGTAATGTACAGCATAGTGACGACAGTTAATGATAGTGTATTGTATATTTGAAAATTTGCTGAGAGTAAATCTTGAAAGTTCTTATCACAAGAAAAAAAATGGTATCTCTGTGAGGTGATGGACGGTAACTAACCTTTTGTGGTAATCATTTTGCAATATATACATGTATCAGATCAGGATATTGTGCACCTTAAACTAGTACAATGTTATTTGTCAATTATATCTCAAAAAAACTGGGAAGTGGGGAGATGGGGAGAGCATAGGCATTGAGGTAGAGATACCTAGAATAGTTCATGCCAATTATCATCCTTATTCTTACATGATTATTAAAGCTTTGGTCTGGATCACATAATTCCCTTTTGGGAAATACTCATCCTTACCTCCCTGCTTTTGTAGGAAGGCTATCGATCAATGGTTTTGTCCTTCTCATTGAAAGGGGCAGACTGGGCAGTCCCAATACCCCATTCCCTGGACTTGGAGATTGGGTTGGGGCTGAGCATGTGACCTCAGTTGAGCCAGAGTCCTGATGTAGACGGCAGAAGGGAGATGGCCTTATTGTTTATTCCCGGCTACGTAAGTATGCGATGGTAGAAAACTTGAACCCCCAGGCCACTTTTGCTACCACATCAGAGAAGGTAAGCAAAAGAAACCAGAGCAAGAAGGGGGGAGCAGGAGTTGGAAGTGGGGGTGTTGAGGGAAATAGGGAGTGGAGATGGGGGAGAGTTAGGATGATCCCATCTTAGAACTTAGTTCTATCTAGTCAGTTGGTAAACTAATAAATTCCTTTTCCCTCTTCTGTTTTAGCTACTGTGAAGTTCATCCCTGTCACTTATCCTGGGCACCTGTATGGCTCAGTTGGTTAAGCATCTGACTCTTGATTTCCGTTCAGGTCACAATCTCACAGTTGTGAGATCGAGCCCCAAGTCGGACTGAGCATGAAGCCTGTTTGGAATTCTTTCTCTCTCTCTCCTCCTTTCTCTCTCTCTGCTTCTCCCCTACTTGTTCTCTCTCTCTCTCTCTCTCTCTCTCTCTCTCTCTCTCTCTCTCTCAAAATATAGTAAATGAACATTAAAAACAAATAAATAGGGGCACCTGAGTGGCTCAATTGGTTAAGTTTCTGACCTCAGGCAGGTCATGATCTCATGGTCTGTGGATTTGAGCCCCGCGTCGGGCCCTATGCTGACAGCTCAGAGCCTGGAGCCTGCTTCGTATTCTGTGTCTCCACCCCCCCCCCCCCTTTGGCCCTCCCCCGCTTATGCTCAGTCTCTCTCTGTCTCTCAAAAATAAATAAATTTTAAAGAAAAATAGAAAGAAAGAAAGAAAGAAAGAAAGAAAGAAAGAAAGAAAGAAAGAAAGAAAGAAAGAAAGAAAGAAAGAAAGAAAAGAAAAGAAAGAATCCTAAGGCTTAACTAATGACATTTCAATCCAGCATCTGGCATCAAATATTAAACTTAGGTTCCTGTCTTGCTTCAGATAACCGGCTGATGCTTTTTAAAAGTGATTTCTAGTTTCACAAAATTTTAAGAATTCCAGATCCAACGTTTCCATTTACTGGCGAGAAAGGCCAGTTAAAGCAACTTGTTCTAGTTTGCAACCCAGTTTGCAGGGCTAGACCATCCTCACTTCTCCACAATTTTATAGATGAGGGGAGCTTGGCCAGCTTCGAGGCCAGTTAGCAGAGGGGAGCGGTGAAGAGCTGATCTTTGAGCTAACACTGCCTAGGTTCAAATCCCAGCTCTGTCATTGATTAGTAAAACCTATTAAAATTAGGTACATAAAATTTTGTTTATTTACCTCTTTTCTTTTTTAATTTTAAAGTTTATTTATTTATTTTGAGAGATACAGAAACAGCTTGACTACAGGAGGGGCAGACAGAGAGGGAGAGAGAGAATCCCAAGCCGGGTCCATACTGTCCGCACAGAACCCGATGCAGGGCTCAAGCTTAGTAAACTGCGAGATGGTGACCTGAGCAGAAACTGAAAGTTCGACCCGACTGAACCACGCAAGCACCCTTTATGTTTATGTACCTCTGTCTTTTAATCTGTAAATTAATAATAATGATGGTATATGCTTCATAGAGCTGTTGTGAAGGTTGAATATATCAATGTATTAGAATAGTGCCGGGCACAAAGTGAGCTCCATACAAGAGTGTTACTCAAGGTTTTCACAATTATCTCAACAGCCCAAAAGGCTCCATTTGTTTGGTGTTTCATAGATTAGTAAGTGCACCTGTTTCAGGATCTCCCACAGTACTTGTGATGTGGTTTTGGAGTGCTGGTGGGGGTCCCGAGCTGAAGGCCAAGAGAGAATTCTTGAGATGTCTTTGGTGCAAAAAGGTGATTTTATTAAAGCATGGAGACAGGAGCTATGGGCAGGCAGAAAGAGCTACCCTGGGGTTGTGAAGAGTGACTGATTATATACTATGGAGCTGGGCAGGGGGGCATAAAGGAAAAGGGAGGTTTCCAAAAGGAATTTCGTATGATAAAGAGGACTCTTAAGATACTGGAGGCCTTGTGAATTGTAGAGCTAAAGTTATTTTTCCCTTAGTAAGGCATTAACATTAAGACAGTTGGGAGTTTCTTGGAGGAATGTTTTACTCTGCCTATCTCGAATATTTGTCAGTGGGCTCCAGGTTGTAAGGAAATTTAATTTTACCTACATTTTCTTCTTTGTTCCCCACGCCAGTGGAGGGGAGGGTGATGTTAGGGCTCCAGGAAATTGACTCTATAGATTTCCAGAGATTGCCTTTTTTCCTTGTAACTCATTAAGACAGTTGCAAAGCAATGAAGACTCTTGTCTTGCAAGACTGTGATCTCTATCAGTTAACCGCTTGTTTTTCCCTGTCCTTTGCTCTTGGGCAGCCAGGAGTGCCTGAGGAATGTCACACAGATCCCTCCTGGTGGGGGGAGGGTCGCTTGTGGGGTGTTAGCTTGTGCTTTGCTATCAGATTGCCTCTGGTGCCTTCATCACTTGTTTAGTGGATTCCTAGGACCCACCCTAGACTTGCTTGCTAACCAGACAGACTGGCTCCGTCAGGACGCAATCAATCAATAAACCAACCAACCAACCAATCCAAGTGATTATTTTTTTTCGAATACTAAACCTTGAACTGTTACATTAGGGTCTGGGTCACATATTTCTGAATAGGTGAGATCATGGAGATGCACTCCATGCGATACATGGAGATGTAATGGACGGCATGACAGGTGGTAAGAATTTGTCACATTCCCTGTTATCAACCTAAACAGAAAACACACTTCAGACCAAAGAGTTAAGACACATTTGTGTTTTGTATGGTGTTGCACTCTGTGAAATTGACATTGTTAGACCATTTCTGACCTACCAAATGGCAGTCCTGGAAGGCTCAACTTATAGATGCAACCCTGCTGTTAATGTTTCAAAGTAGTATCTGAGATTCCTGGGGGCATCAGATGAAGTAAGTGGAGATGTGCAAAGCTTGCTGTGCGAGAGCCACACAGGGTCTCGGGGCACTCTCGCTTCCGGGCCTTATGCACCCCTTCATTGCCTGCCCAGTTAGATTTTTATAATTTGTTCCATGTTTCTTTTTTATTTTTTTTTTATAAATTTTTTTTTCAACTTTTATTTATTTTTGGGACAGAGAGAGAGAGAGCATGAACAGGGGAGGGGCAGAGAGAGAGGGAGACACAGAATCGGAAGCAGGCTCCAGGCTCTGAGCCATCAGCCCAGAGCCTGACGCAGGGCTCGAACTCACAGACCGCGAGATGGTGACCTGGCTGAAGTGGGACGCTTAACCGACTGCGCCACCCAGGCGCCCCTGTTTCTTTTTTAGAGAGACACACAGAGTACGAGTGGGGAAGGGACAGAGAGAGAGAAAGAGAAAGAGAGGGAGACACAGAATCCAAAGCAGGCTCCAGGCTCCGAGCTGTCAGCACAGAGCCCAATGCAGGGCTCAAACTCACGAACCTCAAGACAGTGACCTGAGCCTAAGTCGGACGCTTAACCGACTGAGCCACCCAGGCACCTGTTGCCCAGTTAGATTCTTAATTTCTGGTTTTGCTCTCCTCAGGTGAAAATCCTATTGCCAGAAGGCAGCAAGGCAAGAGGTTGCCACGAACTTGGTAAGTTTATTTCCATTTCTACAGAGGAAACTTGACTTCCAAAGTAGAGGGCTTATCCACCGGGGTATGGGAGAGCTGGTAAGGGATGTGCAACCCTGGGTGTATATGTGGGCTACAGCCTTAAAGACCATGCAGAGAACTGATGTAATTCCAAGGAGGCTACGTCTTGGAAATTCACATACTCATCCACTAGCTGACATTAAATGAATCCAGAGAGACGAATATATACTTTGTGTTCGTTTTTAAATTTTGTTGTTTTAATTCCATAACTCAGTAGGCATAGTAGAATCACCTTGGGAACATTAAAACATAATAAAACAAAAAAGAATGCCCAGGCTGTACTCTAGAGCAGTGAAATACAAACATTCTGGCTGTGGGATCTGAACATCCATCAGTATTTAAATAAAACCCTGCAGGTGATTTTAGTGTGAGGACAGCGCTCTGAGTCAGTGGTTCTCAGACTTTGGGGAGCATCAGAATCACCTCGGGAGCTAACGAAGCACCCTGAGGTCAAGGTCCGTCAAGGAGGAAAAAGCCTAAGCTTTTGTGGTGTTCCCCAATTACGCAGGTGAAACTGATTTACTTCCAGGACCCCAAGTTTTGAGCACCTCTGTCTCGTGCAGCTAATTGTTTTAGAACAGTTTTCATACTTGGTAGCCAGTTAGAAATGCCTGGGGAGCTTTAAAAAAAATCTATTCCTGTCCCCACTCCCATGTGATTTAATTGGTTTGTGGTTCACAGGCTCTGGAATGTTTTAAAGCTCCCCCAGGTGATTCTAATATGCAGACAGCGTTGTTAAACACTTCTAAAGAACATCTCTGAAAATTTTCCATGTCCTCTGGACATGGAAATGCTAATAACAGCTTGCAATCTGGGGAGAAAAAAACACCCTACGATTTCTGTTTTGGCTATAGAAGGTTCACATATGATCTCAGAAGTTGGATAAGGACCTGGCAGTGTTTATCCCTGATCTATATCTCACAGATGTCAGAGGGGTGGGATATGTTGTGTTTCGGGACTGAAATTAAAGAAATTTTGTAATGCTATGCTGGATGAAGGCAGTTTTTGTGAGCTGTATAAACCTCGGTCAAAATATATTCCTTTCAAGTTACGTGTAGTGAAAGCCAGTCTCAAAAGTTTGCATATTGAATGGTTTCATTTATGTAATATTCTTGAAATAAAGGGATAGAGATGGACGAGAGCAGATTCATGGTTGTCAGCGTTGGGAATGGGAGTGAGAGACTGGATGTGGCCATAGAGGGTTATCTTGGGAGATCCTATGGTGATGGAACAGTCTGTATCTTGATTGTGTTAGAAGTTACAGGAAGCTATATATGTGATACATCTACACAGACCTATGAGCACACACATAAATGAATGCAGATATAACTGGTGAAATCTCAGTAATTCTGTGCGTCGTAGTAATGTCCATTACATGGCTTTGGTATTTTTTAAATTTTTTTAAATGTTTATTCATTTTTGAAAGACAGAGAGAGAGCACAAGCAGGGGTGGGGCGGAGAGAGAAGGGGACACAGAATCCGAAGCAGGCTCCAGGCTCTGAGCTGTCAGCACAGAGCCTGACGTGGGGCCCAAACTCACGAACCACGAGATCATGACCTGAGCCGAAGTCAGATGCTCAACCGGCTGACCCACCCAGGTGCCCCACATGGCTTTGATATTTTACTATTGCTATGCAAGATGTTATTAGGGAGGTAAACAGGACTTGTTTGTACACTTCCTTGCAACTTTCTGTGAATCTATAACCCTTTCCAAGTGAAAGTTACAAAATACAAACTCCCTTTAAGACATGCTTAACAAGGGAGCCTTACTTACCTCTCAAGTAGGTCTTTGGCTGTACAAAGGCCCATAAAGTCTCCTAAAGTTTTGTAACTGAAACTAGAAATTTAAGTTTTTTGAAGTTTGGCATCGGAGGCCAAGAAAATAAGGCCTAGCTTATGTGAAATCTTAAAAAATGAGAAAAGCCTCCTGAACAAGCTAGAGCTTTGGAAACATCTGCCAAAGTTGCAACCAAATTTAAAGTGACAATATACCTCTTTCCCACCCCATCCCACACATAACCCCCTCATAGATGTGGGTAATGTGAAAGTAAAAGTTTGCCCTCAGTGCAGCACTTGCTTAGGACGCATTAACGTTGAATGTTAGGTTTCCCCACAACAGATTCTAAGTAGCCAATTCTAATAAATGATTCAGTACCTGGGGTGACTTAATACCCAGTCAACAACGGGACTTATTTTAACCAACCACATACAGACCTACGGACTCCTTCCCCCTTCCTAACTGCAAAATTTCTATCCTTAGTGTAGCCACCGTGACTCTAGCATCCCATCCCCCTCCAGAAGATTCCATGTTCCTCTACCCAGTTTGTCTCAGGGAAATATGCAATGACTTTGTTACCTGACAGGTGAATAAACTCAGCATTCATACTGTTGATACTGTTGGTCATGGACTAAAACCAAGGGAGACTTCAAATTACAATTTTAGAGTCTACAGAATTCTAGAGACCTTCTCTCTCTCCCAAGTGTCCTCAGACAGGGACTCTTCCTGCCTCTCTTGGTGTGGCATACACAATAAGTTCGTAACATTTCCTGAGGTTCTACCAGCCAAATGGCCTCGATGTCCTCTGAGGTCACACAGGACCTCAAAAACTCTTCAGTGCCCCCGGATCAACACAGGGAGATCCTCTCTTTTCTACCTAACACTAGCATATAGTGGGTACGTAGGAATTATGGGAGACAAAGGGTTTTACAAGTGACAGCAGCAGGCAGAAATATCGCAAACTTTCAGCCTGAGGCTGAATAGGAAGGAAGTGATATTGTGATTTATAATAAGAGATGTATATGGTCTTTGACCCATTTCTAGCACACAGCTCCTAAAATGCTTGGAATTTCCTAAGTGATGACAGCAGCAAAAGTGTCTTGTTATGTTAATGAGGTGACAGGAGCTTGCCTAAAGGTGGGGACTGGTTGCTGAAGGAACCAACAGCTCCATTAGAGGGGCAGAACCTTCCCTCCTTTCCCAATCCGCCAGCTACCGGGCTAGGGGCTGGAGACCGATGGCCAGAAAACTTAATTAATTGTGCCTAGGTAATGAAGCCTCCATAAACACCCAAAAGGAGGAGGTTTGGAAAGTTTCCAGGTGGTGAACACTTAACACACAGATTCAGAGAGGATGGAGGCTCCTTGGCCTTTTCCTATGCTGTGTCCTATGTATCTCTTCATCTAACTGGTGATGCATAGCCTTTAATGTTCTGTGTAATAAACTGGTAATCTAGTAAGTAAACAGGTTTCCTGGGTTCTGTGAGCAGCCCTAGCAACTTAATTGAACCCAAGGAGAAGGTCGTTGGAACCTCTCTTCTACAGCTGGCGGGTCCAGAGGCACAGGTGACAATCTGGCATCTGAAGTGGGGGTTGGGGGGACAGTCTTACAGGACTGAGCCCTTAACCTTTGGGATCTGATGTTCTTTCCAGGTAGATATTGTCAGAATTAAGTTGAATTATAGGACAATCCACAGTAGAACTGGGTATAGGATGACACTCCTTTATTTATTTATTTTTTAAATTTTTTTTAACGTTTATTTATTTTTGAGACAGAGCATGAACGGGGGAGGGTCAGAGAGAGAGAGGGAGACACAGAATCTGAAACAGGCTCCAGGCTCCGAGCTGTCAGTACAGAGCCCGACGCGGGGCTTGAATTCACGAACCCGCAAGATCATGACCTGAGCCAAAGTCGGACGCTTAACCGACTGAGCCACCCAGGCGCCCCGGGGATGACACTCCTTTATACGGCGTCAAAAAGAAAAACCATAGGCCCCAAATGGAGTCGCTTATGCTAGGCCACATCACCAACAGGAGGCTTAATACCTAAACCAACTGTAGTTTCAACTTCCTCCAGACATGTAGTCTTACCTGGGTCAGTCAAGGGTTTTCTTATCAGCACCAGTGAGGTAATCTGTCACATACCCTCCCCACCACCCCCAAAGGAAGATGAAGTCATGATAAGACCCTCTAACCCCTTAGGGAAAGTGAATTTACCAGAGGCAATCCTTTCTTTTCTTTTGCTAATAATCTCCATACCCCACCTTCCTTCCTATAAAAACCTTCCGTTTTATGCAACTCCTCAGAGCTCCCCTTTACATGATAGATAGGGTGCCCCCTAATTCATGAATCAGTTAATAAAGCCACTTAGGCCTTTGAAATTCACTTTGTTGAATTTTTGTTCTTTGTTAAAGAGCAGGGGTCCGGGGTCCCATGCTCACACAAACTGTCTCATTCTCTAATATCTTCCTAAAACAGAACTCACGTGACCTTTTCTCAGGAGAATGTAATGAGAACTCCCAGCCAGGGTCTCCCTCCTCCAAGGTGATCTGGAGTCAACTCAAGCAACAAAGTCCATTCCTTTATTGAGTTCTTTCAAGCTGGAAACACAGACCAGGCACATGGTCCCAGGAGAGGCAGGTTTGCTAATCTCCTTGAGGCCTGGTTAGCAGAAATTTGACACTAATAGTATCTGGTGGTTCCCTTGTAATCTGACAGTCTCCGGGGATGTGACAAACTAGTTGAGTATCAAAGTCTGGGACGTTGTCACTCCAAGTGTGGTTGGGAACCAACCGCCGCCGAGAATCTTTAGAAGGACAAATCCTCAGGTCCCACTCGAGCTAGGGCTATTGAATCAGAAATCTTGGGGGTGGGCACAGAATTTTCTTCCTTATTGTGGTAAAATACATACAACCTAAAACTCACCATTTAGCCGTTTTAAGGTATACAATTCAATGGCATTTAGTACATTCACAGTATCATGCAAGCATCACTGCTGTCTAGCTCCATACCATTTGCATCACACCCAAAGCAAGCCCCCTCCATCCCTTAAGTTGTCCCCTCTCTTTCCCCTTCCTCCTCCCCCCCCCCCCCAGCCCAATGCTAATATGCTTTCCATCTTTCTGGATTTGCCTCTTCGGAGCATTTCAGATAAATAGGATCATCCAATACATGGCCTTTTGTGTCTGGCTTCTGTCCCCATAATCTTTTCAAGGTTCATCCATTCTGTACCACGTATCAGTTCTTCATTCATTTTTATGTATTAATAATATTCTAGCGTATGGATAGATGACATTTTGCTTATCATTTCAACAACATTTGGGTTGTTTCCACCTCTCCCAATATGAATAATGAACGCTACGAACATCCCGTGTACAAGTTTTTGTTTGAACACCTGTTTCTTGTTCTCTTTAGTATATACATAGGACCGGAGTTGCTGGCTCATATGTAATTCTATGTGAAACTTGATAAGGAACCACCAAATGTTTTCCACAGAGGCCGGGTCAGCAACTCATGAGGGTTCCGGTGTCGGCACCTCCTTGTCATCAAGTCTTGGTTCTGGGTTTTTATTTTGTTTTGTTTTTTATAGCCATCATAGTGGGCATGAAATGCCGTCTCGCTATAGTTTTGATTTCCTGCCGTTGTTTTGAAGTAGCCTTCTTGGTGATTCTAATGCATGTGAAATTTGAAAAAGTTGTCCAGGGACCAGGAGCATCCACTCAGGAACTAGTTTCTGAAATGCAGGCTCTTAGACCAGTTAGGGTCACTCAGTCAAATTCTGCATTTTTTAAAAGTTTATTTATTTATTATTTTGAGAGATAGAGAGCACGCGCACACACTTGCGCACAAATGGGGGAAGGGGAGAGAGAAGGTCCCAAGCAGGCTCTGCACTGTCAGCATGAAGCCTGATGCGGAGCTCGAACTCACAAACCTTGAGATCATGACCTGAACTGAAGTCAGAGTCTTAACCCACTGAGCCACCTAGGTGCCCCAAATTCTGCATTTTAATAAGATCTCCAGGTAATCAAGACACACACACACTGGTGTCTGAGAAGTGTTGGTGAAGGAAACATCCCTAAGTTGCTGACATTTCCTGGTCATCATTTAAATCTTCTCGAGTTAGGGCCTGTGTTTTTAATGCCCCATTTGTCTAATATATTCTTGTTGGACAGTCTGGAAAAGTCAGAGGAACGCAGAACTTGGAGTCAAAGAAGCAAACCCAGTTTTCAACCCTGACTCCAACACTCACCAGCTGGTTGATCCAGGCTAGTGTACTTGATCTAGAAAAGGAATTAATATCTGCACCCTGCACACTTTAGAATTAAGATTTTAGGCATGTGTCAGCATCTAATACAACTCAGCCCAAAGAAGTTCACTGAGTCTGGTTCTACCTCCTCCCTTTGCCCAACACTAATCCTGGTTATTTTGTGAGAGTTTTAGGGAAGCAAATTTCAGCTGTGGCCTCCTCTCACATCACTGAGCAGCTGTTTCCTTAAGGCAGACACCTGGCAAGAAGTTCAGGATTGATCCCATAGTCAACTTTGCTGCACTAAGTATGACCTTGCTCGAGGCTGGAACTCTGCAGGACACCTATAATGTATCGACTTGTAAGAACCTCTTGGGCCACTTACTTTGATGAAAAGTAATTTTAATGCATTTTAAATAGCTCAATGGGGTGGGCAACTATTACTTTCTCTCAGTAGAGAGGTCCCCCTTTTACTAGTGTGCTTTCTATGCACCTGTAGCTGGGCTAAGCACTCAGAACGCACAAATGCATTGAAATCTACAGCCAAGACCAGAGGTTCTCTACTGGGGGCAATTTTGGACACGGGTGCACTCACGCACACATACATGTACACATGCTCCCCTCCTGCCCTCCCCCCCCCCACATGTGGCAACATCTGAAGAGTTGTCATCACCGGAGGTGGGTGCCGCTTGCAACTACTGGGTCGAGAACACAGACGCTGCTAAATATCCCGCAGGACATCAGACAGTCCTACACAGAAAGAATTCGCCTCCCCTCAAATACCAATAATACTGAGGCTGAGATATGTTGCCCCAGACTCAGGCATCGCCCAAGAAACATGCTGCATCACTCTGTTGTGGACCGATGATAAAATCGACTCAGACTCGTAGAAAAGTGGGGTGACCTGTCTGCAATTACCCAACAGGTACAGAGAAGAGCAGGATGCAAACCACAACTGGCTGAACATCCCTGGGGTCGGAGTTGTTTTATAAGGTTTGTTTTCAACCGTTCTTCTTCAAGCATAGCCTGCAACTGTTTACTCTGCAATTTAAGGGCAAAACTGGCCAGAAAAAGCTCTCAGAACTCTCAAACAAAGATTTTTCAACTGCCCTTTGTACAATCAATCAGAGCTGCCTCCCAATTCCTCTAATACTTGGTTAAATATTTATCCAACTGCCTTGCAGGGATTAAAGAGCTATTCTGTTTCTGTGAGAGGGATGATAAACACGATTACAGGGTTAGGTTTCTCCTAGAGCAGGTGTGGTAGGATGTGGAAGTAATGACCTGTGGGGGTGATGTGCCCCCGGGGGCCAGTGTGTGACAGGCAGCGGGCCAGATGGAAGGTAACTCAGTGTCACAGTCAGGGGTGGCGATGCCAGTGGCTGTCAGGATAAAAAGCCCTGTACAGGCACAACCACGGCCAGCCTCAGAGAGGCCCCTCAAGTCTGCCACCTGTCTGTCCGGTGCGAGGCTGCTGCTTAAGCACGTGTCCCTGCATATCGTCTTAGCAGGGCCCTCAGAAGAAGTGGTTATTCTTACCCCCAAAGTCCCATGAGGAAGCTGCAGCCCAGAGGTTCAGGACTTTGTTCTGGGTCACTAAGTTGTCGGTGGTAAAGACAGTTTCCAAACCTGGGTAGTTCGTCTCCATTCTAGGAGGCTGGCTTCCTCTTCCTTTTGAAACCTGATTCTATCTGTAGAGCTATGTGGTATCTCTTGCACCCCTTCTGTTTCTTGTTCTTTCTTTGGGGATGGGAGATGAGGGAGAGGAGGGTGTATTCACCACATGGTGGACTCTTCCCTGATCTCCTGGAAAAGATGTTAAAGAAGCTGTGTTTCGTCCCTACCCCAGTCCTATAACTTCCCATCCATAGGAGTGGATCTAGATGTAGAATGGGGCACCTGAGTGGCTCCAGTCAGTTAAGCATCTGACTCTCGGTTTTGGCTCAGGTCATGATCTCATGGTTCGTGGGTTTGAGCCCCGCGTCAGGCTCTGTGCTGACAGTATGGAACCTGCTTGGGATTCTGTCTCCCTGTCTCTCTGCCCCTCTCCTTCTCTGCCCTCCCCCACTCACACTCTTGTTCTCTCTCTCTCAAAATAAATAAATAAACACTAGATGTAGGTTATGTTGACCTTATTCCCACCTGGGAACGGGGGTAAGGTTGGTGTGAGCATATAGTAGTGGGGTTAACAGGACGAGGAAAATGGTGGAGGTGATAGCTTCGGGACAAGCTCTTGAGGTTCTTGGCCTTGTGGTTGGCATGGTGGTAACACATGAGAACCAGCTGAATCAACAGGGGAGGCTGTGGCTTGGTGAATCAGAATGTGGAGCCCAAGTTCAAATTCCAGTTCTAACTGGAGGGCCAGTCACATAACTCTTCTGAACCTCAGTTTTCACAACTCCGAAATGGGGATACTAATACTTGGCAGGGTTCTTGGGATCATAGATCTGATAGTACCCAACAAATGCTTGCAGTATAACGAATGCTTCATAACAGCTGTTAATATTTATTCGCCATCTACTCTACGCCAGGCACTGTTCTGAGTACTTTAACATTAGTTCTAAAGGTACTTAACGGTCACAACTATCCTGTGAGGTAGGTTCAATTATTATCCTCATTAACACCACTTTAGAAGATAAAAAAAAATCAAAAGTTCAGAGAGTTTAACCGACTTACCCAAGGTCGTGGAAAGTGATAGAGCTAACTCTCACACACAGTTTTCTTTCTTTTTTTTTTTTTTAATTTTTTTTAACGTTTATTTATTTTTGAGACAGAGAGAGACAGAGCATGAATGGGGGAGGGTCAGAGAGAGGGAGACACAGAATCCAAAACAGGCTCCAGGCTCTGAGCTGTCAGCACAGAGCCCGACGCGGGGCTTGAACTCACAGACCGCGAGATCATGACCTGAGCCGAAGTCGGCCGCCCAACCGACTGAGCCACCCAGGCGCCCCCCAAAAAATTTTTTTAAGTAGGCTCTACACCCATGGTGGGGCTCGAACTCACAACCTTGAGATCAAGAATCCTTTGGTCTTCTGACTGAGCCAGCCAGGTGCCCCAAAAAACATGCAATTGTTTGTTTAAAAAAAATATTTTTTTAATGTTTATTCTTGTGAGAGAGAGAGAGAAAGAGAGGGAGACACAGAATCCAAAGCAGGCTCTAAGCTCTGAGCTGTCAGCCCAGAGCCCGACGCCGGGCTCAAACCCACAAGTTGTGAGATCATGACCTGAGCCGAAGTCAGCCGCCCAACCGACTGAGCCACCCAGGTGCCCCTCACACAGATGAAAACTCAAGTGTGCACACAAACACTTGAAGGTTCAATGCAATGTTACTCACTATAGCAAAAAGTGGGAACAACCCAATGTCCATCAACTCATAAATGGATAAACAAAATATGGTCTACCCATACAGTGGGAAATTACTCAGCTTTAGAAAGGAATGGAGTTCAGGGGCAACCTGTGCCTGGCTGGCTCAGTTAGAGGAGCATGAGACTCTTCATCTCTGGGTTGTGACTTAGAGCCCCACCTTGGGTATAGACATTACTTACAAATAAAATCTAAATAAATAAATAAATAAATAGGAATGGAGTTCTGATGCATGCTACAACATGGATGAACCTTAAAACTATGAGGAAAGAGAGAGCAGGGGAGCTCCGGCCTGCTGAAATTCTTTGGAAGGAGAACAGAGCATTTATAAGTGTTTCCGTTAAAACGAGTCTTGTTGTATAGGGTATAGTCCTTTCTTCCATCTTTGCACAAAATCCTTAATGAAATCTGTTCTGAAGATCTGAGCCAATCTGAACTTGGCTTTGCTTTGGGGGGAACGCAATAAAATGCTGTGTCGACTCAACATGGTATGAAGGATGAGAAGTGAACGCTGTCCACAGGGCCCTGGGTTGCAGAAGGGTGGAAGGAATGGGTATTCAGGTTCAGAGAAAAGTAAAATGTTTGGAATAGGAAATTAGGTACACGTGCTAAGTTGTTAATCAGAAATAATTAAAGTTTGACATATAGAAAGAGCCAAACTGAGACTGTAAAACATGCACTTATCACTGTGGTGAGAATTGGTGCCTTGTTGCTTAAACTGAATGAAATGTTGACAGTTCTTCAGGAGTTTCTACTGCAATATTGGAATTGAACATATTGGCCAAATAAAGTGGAAATTAAACAAACAAACAAAAAAAATTAATGCCTTGCTAGGAAGGATGTCTGTCTGGGAGTTAAAACTAATGAAAGATATCCTCCAGGAGTGCTTGGGAGGCCTGGGGCAGAGTGAGCCTTGAAATGGAAAGCCTATGTTGGGTATTAGAGAGAAGGTCAGCCCTACAGTCTCCCCCTTCACCACCACCACAGCCCCCTCTCCCCGGCTAGGGTGGGAAAGGCAGTGGAGAAGTGTCGATGGACCTCCATCCATCTTTGAAGAGACTGGATGGGCCCAGAGGTATTTCACCTGATATCAACCCTGGTGTACTTTCCTACTGCTTCTAACGGCAAATTCCCACAAACCTAGTGGCTTAAACAATAAAAATGTATTAGCTTACAGTTTTGAAAGTCAGAGGTTTCACTAGGCTAAAATGAAGGTGTCAACAAGGCTGTGTTCCTCTGGAGTCTCCAAGGGAGAATCATCAGTTCCTCTGACTTCTGCCACTTCTAGAAGCCTCCTGCATTCCTTGGCTCCTGGTCCCTTCCTCCACCTCTGACTGTGACTCTCCTGCTTCCCCCTTACAAGGACTCTTGTGTCTGAACCATCTAGATAATGCAGGATAATCTTGGCATTTCTAGCTCTTTTACCCAATCATACCTGCAAGGCCCCCTTTGCCAGGTAAAGTCACATATTCCAGGTTCCAAGGAATTAAGATGTGCATGCATTTGAGGAAACATTATTCTTCTTTTCTTTTAATATTTCTTTATTTTTTAGAGAGAGAGAGAGACAGAGTGCAAGCAGGAGAGGGGCGGAGAGAGAGAGGGAGACACAGAATCCCAAGCAGGCTCCAGACTCTGAGCTGTCACCACAGAAATCGACGTGGGGCTTGAAGCCACGAACCGCGAGATCATGACCTGAGCCAAAGTTGGATGCTTACTCAACTGATCCACCTATGCACTAAACTAGTTACCTACTCATACCAGCCTGGCACACTTTATTTGGGGTTATTTGCTATGCTGCACTGGGTTACTGGAACAGAGTTATCAATTCCAGCCCAGCCCCTCCTGGCTGATGTAAACTTCCATGATAAATCTACCCAGTGAAATTCTTGTCATGCAGAAGGTAGCACAGATACCAGGCTCATGACAACCTGATGGGCCAGGGCTACAGTGAGCTCCTTTGGAGAACATTCATTAGTGACTGATTGCCTATCTCTCTCTCTCCATGACTCCTACTTCAAAATGAGAAAAAGACCAGGAAGGAATTCCTAGATAAGCACGTTTTCCAAAATTGCTTTTATATTAACTTTGCCAAGAGACACATCAAATTGACATCACATTGGATACTAATTTCAATGGATTGTTTGGTTACATATTGTGTTTTATACTTGCTTTGACTCTCCTGATCCTGTGTTATATTCTAGCTCCTTACCCCCCTGCTCAAAATATTTTCCATTGTTTTGTAAAACTCTTGTCAGCCAAATGCAAGGGATTTCCTTATTTTGTTTTCTGCTGAATTTCTCTGCTCTTCCTCACTGGAGGAAACTACAAGCATCATTTAAGAGTTTTGCTCCTATCTTTTTACAAACACCTGCCCTATAAGGTACATATGCTTGCCATCTGTTTTGATTTCTTGCCACTGCCTTAACAACTTTATAAAATGCCTTAGGTGTCTTCCGTGTCCTACAGATGAACTTCATTCTAGACTTTCTTTGGGACATAAGGATTTAAAGCTGAATGTGATGAAGTAAGACTCTATACATCTTGGTGACTGAATGGATGGGAGAAAGGAGGGAAAGGCAAAGGGAGAAACAAATGAAGGAAATTTTAGGGACATCAGGGTAGGCCCGTCGGTTAAGCATCTGACTCTTGATTTTGGCTCCGGGCATAATCTCATGGTTTGTGAGTTCGAGCCCCACACCAGGCTCTGTACTAACAGTGCAGGGCCTGCTTGAAATTCTCTCTCTGCCCCTCTCCTGCTCTCTCTCCTCTCTCTCTCTCAAAATAAATAAATAAACTTAAAAAAGAAAAAAAAGAAGAAATCTCAAAGCTCTGAAATTTTAAAGACCAGGAGAAAAACCAAAAGAAGGGGAGAAAACTTTGAATTGCCGATGACAACTTTGGTTTCAGATGTGTTGACTTGGCAATGATGGTAAGATGATAGAATGGAAATAGTAAGGCTAGATGTAAAGAATTTGCACATCCACCATAAGAAAAAGAGTGAAGGTATTGTGATTTATTTTTTTTAACACTGAAGCATCCCTCCAATGGAAACAGAAGAGAGTACGAAGCCTTGGTTTAGAAAAAGCATTAGAAGCCAAGTGGAAGATGCAGGAACAGGCATGTTCTGTATTGTAAACTCTTCATTCCCTCATTCATCCATCCATTTTTCATTCATTCTCACACTTGGATTTCTTCATTTATTAGTTGAGATCCTACATGCCAGACCCTGTGCCCATAGCAGGTAGTGTGCCTATTAGTGATAACTAAAGTACAGTCTTCTTAATGAATGAGCTGCTCAAAGTTGAAGGCAAAGAGAGAGAAGAGCAAAGTTTGTCAGTGTGCCAAGAAGCAGGCAATGATCAGTTATTTCAGTAAATATTTGTTTAATGAGTGAGGCAAGGAGTGTGTGAGAATTTTTCAGAGGTACCAGGCTGTGCCAGGGAGCTGAAAAAGGCGAGGTTTCCACAGAGGTAAAAATTTTGAAGGCTAAGTTCAGAAGAAAGATAAGGCTGAAATGTTGCAAATGTGTTTCCCGGGATTTGTTCACTTAGCGAGGTAGCAAGAAATTGGAACTATTTCAGGATTCTCATACAAGTTAAAATATAATACTCATTTCTGTTAACCACCTTAGCCTTTCTTTCCCCATTCTCTTTCTCCTCCCTCTCTCCTTCTTGTCCTTCCTCCCTTCTTTGCTTCCCTTCTCCTCAGGCCAATCATCAACTTAGTAACCCACATTCACGTAGTTAAGTTCAAGGAAGTTGCTGAGTTAAAGGCAGGAAGGAAATATGATGAACAGTGATAATTGCCTAGTCTATACAAAGGACCTCACCCCAAAAACCAAATAAACGAAATAAAGTAACTAGTGGATCCTTCATTTAAAAAAAAAATCTTGGGGCGCCTGGGTGGCGCAGTCGGTTAAGCGTCCAACTTCAGCCATGTCACGATCTCGCGGTCCGTGAGTTCGAGCCCCGCGTTGGGCTCAGAGCCTGGAGCCTGTTTCCCATTCTGTGTCTCCCTCTCTCTCTGCCCCTCCCCCGTTCATGCTCTGTCTCTCTCTGTCCCAAAAATAAAAATAAAAAACGTTGAAAAAAAAATTAAAAAAAAAAAATCTTGTTTGGAACCAACTGATCAAACAGTGAAGAGTAGTGGTGTTCCTCTCTTTGAAGGCAGGATCCTAAAGTCCAAGCCCCCACCCCCTTGGCTTCCCTTTTACTCGTGCAGTGGCCCGAAACACAACCCCATGGACGTTCCCAAAGCCAAGTCAGGATCTAAGGAACCCCAGTTTGAAAATGCCTGTTCTAGGCGCCTGGGTGGCTCAGTTGGTTTAGTGTTGAGCTCTTGAACTCAGCTCCGGTCTCAGTCTCAGGGTCATGAGTTCAACCCCTGTGTTGGGCTCTGAGCTGAGTGTGGAGCCTACTTTAAAAAAAAGAGAGAGAGAGAAGGGGAGAAAGAAAGAAAAGAAAGGAAGAAAGAAAGAAAGAAAGAAAGAAAGAAAGAAAGAAAGAAAGAAAGAAAGAAAGAGGGAGAAGGAAAGGAAAGGAAAGAAAATGCCTGTCCTAGAAGAAAGGATGTGATATCACATACATGGGCTTGTTTACGAAAGGGAGTTTGTTAAACCCTGGACTCAAGTTGTTGACTATCTGTTCTTTGAAATGGAAAAAAAGTGAGTCATCAAATGTCACACCCTGACCCAACTGCCTTGAGATTGCAAAATATTGGGAAGGATCTTATGGAAAATACCATTGGGCAGCCAACAGAGATGTGGAGCTCCATCAGTGCCAACAGTGGGGACATTTGCCTACTCATCTTACGAATGTGCCCAGTTCAAAACAGATTACCAGTAACTGTATGCCGGGTTTCCTGTCCAAATCTAGGAAGCTTATGTGTTATGAAGATATGTAAAACCTAAATCCCCAGTAATGAGTAGATGACATAAGAGGTAAGCGTTTGTACATGAAAGGATTTGAAAGGGAAGGTTTTATTGTATTAAGATGTACGGTAAACATACAATTTGACTAATCTTGACCCAGCCCTGCAGAAGCCTGTCCTGCTTTCTTCTTTGGTCCGCAAAGAATGCAACAAGCCACATCTTGCACAACCGGCACCGTACAACCTTGTGGGGAAAGGCCAACTCACCTGCCATGCTGCTGATGTTCACCAGCCTCCCCTTGGATTTCCTAAGAAGAGGCAAAAATGCCTTTGTGACCTCCACGGCCCCAAAGAAGTTCACGGCCATGCATTGTTTGTAGTTAGTCATGGGAATGAGCTCCCCGTCCGCTGGTAAGCCAATGATCCCAGCATTGTTGACCACAGCCCACAGTCCTGAGGACAGAAAGGAATGAGTTTGATGTCTCATGATGCTGGGAGAGCAGGAGGATTTTTAACACTTAAAGCTCCAGAGTCTAAAAGTCCCCTTTCAGGTTTAGGATCCAGGCAGATCACTCAAACTCAGACCTCAGTCTCCTCGAATACCTAAAACCACCTCCTTTGGGGTGGGGGCAGGGGGTTGTGTAGTGAGTAGATTTGAAATATTAAGCAGTGGTTTTCTGGAGGTATTTCCTTCTCCTTCTAACACTTTCCTACATCCAAGCAGCTAGATATTTGCTGTATCCGCAGAGGGAAGCAGCAGCAAGGGGGATAGTAATAAGGGCCTACCTCATGTTTCTCCCTTAAAGGAGTGTGTAGAGACAGTAGAACATCCTTAGGACCATGCGGGATGGATGATATAGAAGCCTGTCTTCCCTTTTCCCTAAACTAGAAGAGATCCCCTAATCCAGGGAAATGAGACAGCTAGAGAAGTGTCGAGAGCTAAGAAGATGGCAGAATCTCTGAGCCCTAGTCCCTTCCCCACCCAGCCTAATCCTATTGATTGCATCAGAATCACCCAGAGGGCTTGTACAAACAGACCGCTGGGCCCACCTCTAGGGAATCCCATTTGGGGGTGTCTGGGATGGAGCTTGAGAATCTACATTTCTAACGACCTTCCAGGTGGTGCTGATGCAGGTCTGGACCACACTTGGAGAAGCCCTGTTCCCAAGTGGTGGTTTGCCACCTTGACTGCACATTAGGATCACCTGGGGGTGGGAGAAGCACTTTTTAAAACCCTAGTGTCCAGCCACATTCCAGCCAATTACATCAGAAATTCTGGGATAGGGAAGAGAAGGGGCCCTGACACTGATAGTTTCAAAAATTCCCCTGGGGATTCCAATGTACAAGCAAGCTTGGGAACCACTGCCCTAAATGGTGGGAAAGAGGTAATCCAAAAAGTCCAAATGTCTTTTAGGAGGTGGGCTCTATAGCAGAAGTGAGTGACCTGGTTCCTCTCTACCTGGGAGAAACAGAGATGACAGAACCTGGGGTATGTTTATTCTCTGAGTTCCCTGAGCCTCAGCCTGGTTTACAACAGTGGCTCTCAAGATGTGGTCCAGCACAAATGGGAACTTGTTGGAAATGCAGATTCTGGAACCCCACTTCAGCCCTGCTAGATCAGAAACTAGCAAGCAGAAGTTGTTGTTGAAGCTCAGCTTCTGGTGACAGACCATACCGTCCAAGTGATCTCAAGTGTGAGAACCTGTGTTACGTAGAGAAGTCGAAGGAGCCTCAGAGACACAAATGGCAGGAAGTCCAGCCCTAATGGTGCCTTTTGGATGGCATCAAGAAGCTAAGAGGCAGCCAACTTGTGCAAGGACTGGACAGATTGTCGGACGCCTCAGCAGGGGTCAGCGTGAAGCATTGGCAATCAAAGAAGAAACGTCTCCTCCCCAGGAATTTAGATGCTACCCTGGGGAAACGAGGTGAAGTTCCAATTGAAATGGTTTTTGCCACATGGCAGAGAGATGGCTCAAATACAGAGTTGAGTCGCAGAAAATAATGCTACATTTCTCACACACCTGAGCTGGGGGTCTGACATTTATACACAGTCGTGATTGGGAGCCCTAATTGAGATGATGCCTGCCGTAGTAAGAGCTCAACAGCTATTATAAGGATGGTGATGGTGGAGGGGACGCCTCTGCTGAATTCATTCAGCCTGATGTACACCTTGGACAGGCAACATGCAACAGCTTGAGAAGGCACTAGAATTGGGGTCGCCAAACTTTTTCTAAAAAAGGCCAGATAGTGAACAGTTCTGTGTGAGCACTACTGTTTCAGCTATGCTATAGGGTAAGAGCAGACGCAGACTTCATCCGTAAATGAACGGGAGCAGGGCCACACTAAAGCTGCATTTATGGACATTGACATTTGAATTCCATATCATTTTCATTTGTCAAAATAATCTTCTTCTTCTGATTTTTTCAACCATTTAAAACTATGAAAACCTTCCTTAGCTCAGAGGCTGTGCAAAAACAGGTGGCAGATCTATATAATGTTCTTTAAATGACAAAGTTAGAGAGAGAACAGATTTGTGATCGCCAGGAGTGACAGATGAGAATATGGCTCTAAAAACGTGGCATGAGAGAGCCTGGTAGTGATGGAATAGTTCTGTGTTTTGATTGTGATGCTCTCGTACAAAGCTACACACGCATGTGCGCGCGTGCACACACACATGCTCATATGTATAGCTGGTGAAATATAAGCTCTGTGGCTTACACCAATGCCAATTTCCTGGTTTTGATATTGTACTGTAGTTATGTAAGATGTTAACACTGGGAGAGGCTTGGCAAAACACACACAGGCTCTGCCTGACATTTATTTGCAACTTCCTATGAATCTACAATTTTTTTCAAAATAAAATATAAAACAAAACAGAACAGGGCCATAGTTTGCCAACTCCTGCCATAGAATTTTAAGATGGCTGATAAGCCCACTATACCTATGGGTCGTATTAACTTTAAAATAAGTAATATTTACTTATATAATAATGTGCTGTGTAGGAACACAGCACAGTGACAGCTCTCTTACAGGAGCTGACATTTTCTCGTTTGTCTCCAGGTCCCAGAGGGTTCTTCAGGAAACCTCCTTCTTGGTGATTTTAAATTCTGTGTTTCACTGCTTCACTTCCTCTTTGAGTCGAGAGGCTGAGGTTGAGAGAGACCTCAAGGAAAGCGGACAGAAGGCATATTGATAATTCTGCCTCAGAAGAGGGTGGCTCTCCAGAATTCTGGCCACAAAATACCATGGGCTCGCTCATTGGGAAGTGTATTCCCCCACACCCCTTCAGCATCCCTGGATGCTGGTGTAGTATTTCCATATCTATAGCCCATTGCTTTATCCTTCAGTATGGTTAATACTGCCCCTCTGGGCCTCACTAGAGGGGTCTGTATCGAATATCTTATTGAATAAGACACCATGAAGTCCCTTTCTTAAGAGGGACAAGCTCAAATCTCTGAGACCACAAAAGAGCAGGCCAGGAAGACTACTTTTCTAGAAAACGACCACACATTGCTAAACTTGCTGAAAATTAATCCCTAATAACAAAAAGTCTATTTTTCTTTCCTCCTCTCACTTCTTAGATGTTTGCTGAATATTTATTATATGCCAGGGACTGTGCTTAGTGTTGAATGAATGGAAAACAGGAGCCCGTACTGAATGCCTTCCTCATGTCAGGGACTCTTCTAAGTGCTTTCTGTATAACTACATCTTCAACTGCCAAATGAGGCAGATAATATTACTCTTTTTATGCTGAAAATGTCAGCAGTAAAGAGGATATAAGCTGCAAGTGCTTGAGGCCTCCATGCAAAGCCCCAACGTGAAGCCAACCAGGGAGAGAGCAGGGTAAGAAACAGAGACTGAGCCCTGATGACATTGTTTAACGATCCAACACGCCTGAAGCTAACCTGTCATTTCAATTACGCACATACATTCCTTTATACGTTAGCCATTTCGACCTGGGTTTGTGCCACTGGCGTCTGAACGCATCCTCCTGGGAACATGGTTGTGATTCTCAAGGAACCTGGTGGTGAGGAGCAGGAGATGGACAGATATTTATAATCAGTAATGCAGGTGTATGCAAGGTATAACAAGTGAGCGTCCAGAAGAGAAAGTGAATGGTGTCACTTGGATCAACAGGAAGATCATGCGCGAGATGTTATGTTTGAGCCAGGCCTCCTGTGGGAGTAGAGTCTGCAGTTGGACAAATCAAGAGTCTTAGAAAAAGGGAGCAGAGGCAAGAGGGAAATTTTGGTAAGAGGAAGCTGCATGTACAAAGATATGGTACATTTCACATATTCTACTCTGGAAACTGATCAGAATTTACCGAGTGGGCCAATAGGTATTGCAGATTAAGGGTTTGTCAGTGGCCACTATCCTGAGAGCTTTCAAATTCTTGTGAAGAGGTTTAGATTGTATTTGGTGGCAGATAGAGACCCACTGAACCATTCAGTGAGACTGAGCAAGACACCTCCCACAGGCCTGGCTCATGGGAGGGACCCAAGACACGGAGGCCCTGTATGTCCAAGGGTCTATAAGAGATGGGTGGCGTTATAAGGTGCACATTGTAAAGATCACTGCCCATTTGGAAAGTAATGGGGAGGGAGCCCCATCGCAAGGAAGATCGTGGGGGCCCAGGTGGAAGGTGAAGCCTTCTAAGCCTCACTGCCTGGAGATGAGAGAATAGGGCTGGGGTGAGGAAGATCTAGGACGTGGAACTGAAGGACTTGGGACAAATAGGATTTAGGGACTGAGGGTAAGCTGCAGGTCTAAGTGACCCCCAGGCTGCTGTCTTGGATGACTGACTTCGTGCCAATGCCAACTTCTGAGCTGTGGAATGAAGGAGGGTAAGCGCATTTGCAGACAGGCAACAGGGGAAAAGATAATGAGGTCAGATTTTAACAAAGGGAGGCGGGATGTCAGGCAGACAGTTTTATATACATATAGGTTGAGATGTTGAGAAGGGGGCTAGGCTGGTAATACACTTGGAAGTGACTGGCATACATCTCAGTGTTTCTCAGCTCTGGCAGAACCTTAGTATCACCTAGGGAGCTTTCAAATATACTGAGGCCTGGGACCCCCGAGTGGGACCTTCTTTGCCGCTGACATTCGTAGCAACAGGCTAGCAACAGTAGCAGCCCCCTTATTGAAGGACAGCTGAATCCTTGCCTGTAGACACCGATCTGATTGGTTAGGGGAAGGGTTCCCAGGCTGGGTGGGCATCATGGGTGTACCACCTGTGCAGTCACACAGGGCCCCGTGCTTCTGATCTTCCTGCTTGTGTCACTTCTCTGCTAGCATCATCTTGAAGTCTTCATCATTTTTGAAACAAGGGGCCTTACATCATTTTAATTTTGCCCTGGGGCCTCCAACTTATGTAGGCCATCCTGGGCCCAAGCATGGGTATTTTCGAACACTCGCCAGGTGATTGTAATATGCAGCTGAGTAGCACAGGGACAGAACAGCTTAGCCCAGGAAACATGGAATGGGAAGTTTGTGGATGGAGCCTGCAGAAACATTCACATTCTTTGGGGGGATGGAAGAAGGGGTTCAGGCAGGAGAAGCAAAAAAAAAAATCAGAGAACTAGGGAAGCAATAGGAAAGCTGGAGACCTCAAAGCCAAGACAAGGGAGGGTGGTCAGCACATTTATAATACTGCAGCTCTATGTTAACTAACTTGGATTTAAATTAAATAAATAAATAAATACAGCTCTGTGGTTTTGGTAGGACTATATTTCACTTTAACCATTGAAAATTTAGCCTCTAAATTGAGTTGAGCTGTAAGTATAAAATACACACCAGATTTCAAAGATTTAGTTAAAAAAATGTGAAATACTTCACTAATAACCTTTGTATTGATTACATATTGAAATATTAATGTTGTAGATATACTGGGTTAAGTAAAAGGGATTATTAAAATTAAAAAAAAACAAAGGTTGGGGGGGGGTTGCCTGGGTGGCTCAGTCAGTTAAGTTTCTGACTCTTGGTTTCAGCCCAGGTCATGATCTCGTGGTTCGTGGGTTGGAGCCCTGAGTCTGGCTCTATGCTGACAGTGCAGAGCCTGCTTGGAATTCTCTCTCTCCCTCTCTCTCTGCCCATCCCCTGCTCACACACTTGTTCTCTTTGTCTCTCAAAAATAAAGATTAAAGGGGCGCCTGGGTGGCGCAGTCGGTTAAGCGTCCGACTTCAGCCAGGTCACGATCTCGCGGTCCGTGAGTTCGAGCCCCGCATCGGGCTCTGGGCTGATGGCTCAGAGCCTGGAGCCTGTTTCCGATTCTGTGTCTCCCTCTCTCTCTGCCCCTCCCCCGTTCGTGCTCTGTCTCTCTCTGTCCCAAAAATAAATAAACGTTGAAAAAAAAAATTAAAAAAAAAAACCAATGTCATATGATGTTTAAAAAAATAAATAAAGATTAAAAATTTTTTAATTAAAAAATAAAATAGTGCAGAGAGATAAACAGCTAGGTGTCCAGGATGACACTTATCAGGTCAGCCAGACCAGTAAGCCAACACAGGATTGAAGGTGAACAAGTTAAAAACAGGACAGCAGGGTTCCAAAGAGCTCGGCCATGAAGGAAGGGGAAGAAGAAGGGCTGTGACTAAAGGAAGACAGTAATGGTTACTTTTTTTTTTTTTTTAAGTCTAACGCATGTTAATATTGGTGGGAGGAAAGCAACGGGAAGCGCGAGCATGAGGGTAAGCAATGGGAGGGTGACCAAGCAGATGTTGGGCAAATGGGTTCAAGAATTCAAGTTCTGTGAGGATGGACTGCTGACCCATTCGTACCATCTTTGTGTCTGCGAGAGGCCGTGGCACGTGACAGGTGCTCACACCCTCAGATGTGGTCAGCAGCCAGAATGGACTAGAGGACAGTGGTAATTCGAGGCTGGAACCAGAGTGGGTCACTTGCTAGGAGGGGTGGGTCGCAGTACCTCTGTTCTGCACCTTTTCCACCACTTTGCTGTGGGCGTCTTTTATCTGCTGCGGGTTGGTGATGTCCATCTGGAGCACGGAGACGCGCTTGGAGCAGGTTCTTCGCAGTTCCTCTGCTCCTGGTCCCTTTTCATTCAGAACTCCGACAAATACCGTGAAGCCAAGCTCATCCAGATATTTGGACAGGGCATGGCCAAAGCCAGAATCACCACCTGCAAGGGATGGAGGCAAGACAAAGTGGGCTCAGACTCAGGTGGCAGGAGAAGTCACTTAATGAGGAAAACATTCCATGCTAGGTATGATTGTCCGCGTTTTCTGGAGAGGGTGGCACTTGAGGAAGTTTCTTTATCTGCTAAGTGGAAAAATGCACAGACAAGCCAAAACACATGCATTTCTCTGTATAAAAAGAAGGAAAGTTAGGTAAAATTTGGAGTGGGGGCTTAAGTGAAAGGGGAATTTCTGACGGAGGGATGGTCCAGGAGTGGCTGGTGGCCACATAACTTAGGAGGGAAAGTAAAGACACATCATGGAAATTTTTCTATCAATCTCTGCTGTGTCGTATTTGATGTAGCTTCCATCACTCTGTAAAATCTTCAGTGAATCATTCGTTACAAACTAATACCTTAGGGTCGGTTTTGGGTTTTAGAGACGTAACAAAATGTCCGATCCTGCGTCCCTGTGGACAGAAGTCAGTAACAAGAAGCTTCCCAGTCCCTTCTAGGTTATGAAAGATGATGGCTCATAGCCACCTGCACTGCTCATCTCCTCAGAACTTTTCCCCCCATGATGGCCTTCTCCCAAGTTGTTGAATAGACATCAACCCTAGAAGGATAGGTGCAACAGAAGCCAGATAGAAGGCCCTAAGTGCATCACTTTGTGGAAATAAATGGATGACAAATAATATGTAAAATACCCCTCATACTTTGAGGTGGGAGTTTATCCAAACCAGTCTGCAGGATATTATAGACTCTTGAAAAATGGTTTTATGCCCACAAGTGATAGATATCTGAAGGTCTGAATGAAGGCAACATGCACATAAAATCACCTGTTGAGCCACAGCAGAATAAACACCCAACAGTCAATATGCCTCCAGAACTCTAAAGGTGAGACATAGTCTTCACGCTGGCTGGGTCAGGTGATCTTTCCTGTAAACCTTGAGGGATCCCTCTTATCAGCAGTCAGGGGCTATAGTCAGGCATCTACCTAAGAACTGGAAAATATGAGAAATCAGAGAGCACGCTGACAGTTGACTCAAGGATCAATGTGTCAGTGACCAGAAAAGACATCTTACTTCCAAGCTAACAAAACCTTCCTGGAATCTGAACAGAAGTGTCACTGTCCCTAAGAAGAGGATGATCACCATTAGACGGTGAAAGGACAAACTCAACACCAAAAAAAAAAAAAAAAAAAAAATCAAACAATCTAATTCAAAAATGGGCCGAGGCACTGAATAGACATTTTCCCAAAGAAGACATACAAATGGCCAACATACACATGAGAAGATGTTCAGTATCACTAAGTGCCAGGGAAACGCAAGTCAAAACCACCATGAGATATCCTCTCACACCAGTTAAAACGGCTACAATCAAAATGACAAGAAATACCAAGTGTTGGCGAGGATGTGGAGAAGAAGGAACACTTGTGAACTGTTGTCATGAACGCAAATTGGTGCAGCCACTGTGGAAAACAGTATAGAGGTTGTTCAAAACATTAAAAATAGAAATACCATATGATGCAATAATTCCACTATTGGGTATTTACCCAAAGAAAACAAAAACACTACTTTGTAAGGATACGTGGATCCTTATTTTTATTGCAGCATTGTTTATAACAGCCAGGAAATGGAAGCTACTTAAATGTCCATCAATAGATTAACAGATAAGGAAAACGTGTTTTATACACACACACACACACACACACACACACACACACACACACACAAGAATATTATACAGTCCTAAAAAAAGAATGAAATCCTGCCATTTGAGACAACACGGATGGACCTAGAAGGTATGATGCCCAGTGAAATCAGTCACACTAAGAAAGACAAATACCATGTAATTTCACTCCTAAGTGAGACCTAAAAAACCAAACAAATGAATAAACAAACAAAAGGCAGAATCAGACCTATAAATACAGAGAACAAACTGATGGTTGTCAGAGGGGCGGGGGGTGGTAGGTTGGACAAAATGGGTGAATGTAGCATTTTGCTTAACAAAACATCTTGGAGTGCTGCCTGGGTGGCTCAGTCGGTTGAGCGTCCAACTTCGACTCAGGTCACGATATCACGGTTTGTGGGTTTGAGCCCCATGTCGGGCTCTGTGCTGACAGCTCAGAGCCTGGAGCCTGCTTCGGATTCTGTCTTCCTCTCTCTGCCCCTCCGCCGTTAGCACTCTGTATCTCTCTGTCTCTCAAAAATAAAAACATTTTTAAAAAGTATCTTGGAGGAATATCCATGTCAGTTGATATAGCTCTACCCCATCTTTTAAAATTGCTGTGTCATGGGGCGCCTGGGTGGCGCAGTCGGTTAAGCGTCCGACTTCAGCCAGGTCACGATCTCGCAGTCCGTGAGTTCGAGCCCCGCGTCGGGCTCTGGGCTGATGGCTCAGAGCCTGGAGCCTGTTTCCGATTCTGTGTCTCCCTCTCTCTGCCCCTCGCCCGTTCATGCTCTGTCTCTCTCTGTCCCAAAAATAAATAAACGTTGAAAAAAAAATTTTTTTAATAAAAAAAATAAAAATAAAATTGCTGTGTCATATTCCATCAGAAGCACCAAAAGTTATATAATCATTTTCCTATTCATGGACATTTAGGTTAATTCCTTCTTTTGCTCTCATGTACAGTGCTGGAAAGAGCATCACTTATGTGTCTCTGAATGTATGTATTTGTTCTCTAGGACAGACCCTGAGACTTTCTGGGTCAAAGATAGACACGTTTAAAATGGTCATAGATTTTAGTCTTTCACATTTATCAGCAAGGCATGTGAATGCCTGTTTTTCTGTCCTTTTGTCTTATTTATTTATTTGTTTCTTTATTTATTTATTGCTTGAGTATGGCTCACACAATGTGACATTAGTTTCCGAAGTGCAAATTAGCGATCTGACAAGTTTACACATTATATTGTGTTCAGCACAAGTGTAGCTACTATCTGTCCCCATACATCACTCTTACAATACTATGACTATATTCCCCATGCTGTCCCTTTCATCCCTGTGACTTATTTATTCGTTGCATAACTGGAAGCCTGTATCTCTCACTGCTCTTCACCCATTTTGCCCAGCCCCTAGCCCCCTCCCCCTAGCAACCGCTACTTTGTTCTCTATTTATGGATCTGTTTCTGATTTTTTTTATTTGTTTTGTTTTAGATTCCACATACAAGTAAAATCATACGGTATTTGCCTTCCTGACTTATTTCACTTAGGATAATACCTTTAGGTCCATCCATGTTGTTGCAAATGGCAAGGTCTCATTCTTTTTTATGGCTGAATAATATTCTGTGTGTGTGTGTGTGTGTGTGTGTGTGTGTGTGTGCACGCATGTGCACCACATCTTCTTTATTCATTCATCTATTTTTTTTTTAATATTTTCAATGTCCTTATTTTTGAGACAGAGAGACAAAGCACAAGTGGAGGGGGGGAAAGAGAGTGAGAGACACAGAATCTGAAGCAGGCTCCAGGCTCTGAGCTCTCAGCACAGAACATGATGCGGGGCTCGAACTCACAAGCAGTGAGATCATGACCTGAGCCCAAGTCGGATGCTTAACCGACTGAACCACCCGGGCACCCCTCTCCTTTCATCTGTCAGCGGACACTTGGGTTGCTTCCATGTATCGACTACTATAAATAATGCTGATTGCATTTAACTTTTGCTTCTTGTATGTCCATGTGCATCTATGCTCGGGAGACAGGCCTCTGTGTAAGCGTCACCACCAGGGCCTGCCCAGAGGAAGAGACAGTAACAATGGAGGCAGATAGAAGCATCTGAGCCAGGTGACAGATGTCCATCTTGGTATAAATTAGGACATTAGAATTATGGCTCTTCAACATGTAATATGTGTGTGCCAGTTTTGTGAGCCCAGTGAATGTGGCTTTGCCCTGCAGCTGGACAAATTCAACTTCTCAGTCAACTATGCTGGAACCAGCTCCTGGACAGTGCCAAGCGCCACAGATAGGTGCCAAGCACGCAAATCCCTACACCACCCCGGAAACCTCAGATGTCACTGGTGACCAGTACTGTCTTGCAAAATTATTCTCCAAATGTCAACAGGTGAGATTACCTTTCCCATTCTACACAGGGGAAAACTGAAAAGGAGAAGGGCCAGCATTACAGAGATAGTAGGGATAGACTTAGACTCTCTGCCGGGGCCTAAATCCAAGCCCATGCCTCTTCGTTATCCTGGACCAGCCACCTTCTCCTTTATCTGTTTAAGAAGAGAGGGGAAGTGTGGGGAAGCCAAGTCCAGAATGCTCCTCGTGTGGTCCAGCAAGGAAGGGTATGATCAACCTGCAAGTAACTAACTTAGAACCCGATTGGCACGAAGAATGGGTCTGGAGCTGGGTTACACCTGCTGTGGCGGGCAAGGCCATGTGTCCACGGAGGGCCCCTCCCATTTGTGATACACCAAACCCTGTGCTTCTGCCTCATGGTCGACGCAGCTGGGCATATTGAGGCCATGAATTTTCAAGCTTCCAGTTCTCCTGACAGGTTTCTGTCATATTAGGATGTCCGCATGTTCCTTCCCTGCACAGAAAGAATCGTTCTGCAGTGCAGAGATGAAGGCCGCGGCCCCGGGTTCCATGCAGCAAAGAAACACCCAGCCAGGGCATGTGCAGAGGAGGGTGAGAAAGGTTGTCCACCCAAAAGTCTACCAACAGACGGATACATAAACACAACATGGTGTATCCATCCAATGAAATATGATTCAGCCATAGAAGGAAATAAAGTTCTGTTACACACTACAGCAATGGTGAATCTTGAAAACTTTATGCTAAGTGAGAGAAGAAGGAGATGTGTTGATCCTGACTACATGTTCTCTGAGTAGAGAACAATCTGGAAGATATTTTTGAAAGTAGCGTCTTTTTAAAAAACTTTAATTTATTAAGTAGGCTCCATGCCCAATGTGGAGCTTGAACTCACGACCCTGAGATCAAGAGTCACATGCTCTACTGATGGATGGAGCCAGCCACGCACCCCCTGAAGGTCGTAACTTTGACTAGCTTTGTGAATCCAGGATCTAACTCTCTAGAAAGTTCCTAGGAAGAGCCTGGCATGTGGAAGATACAGGCAAACTTCAGAGATTTTGCGGGTTCAGTTCCAGACTGCCACAATAAAGCAAGTCAAATGAATGTTTTGGTTTCCCAGCATATATAAAAGTTATGTTTACACTATACTGTAGCCTATTAAATGTACAATAGCATTAGGCCTAAAAAACAACGTACATACCTTAATTAAAAAATACTTTATTGCTGGGGCACCTGGGTGGCTCAGTCAGTTAAGTGTCGACTCTTGATTTCGGCTCACGTCATGATCTCACAGTTTGTGAGTGATTCAAGCCCTGCATCGGGCTCTGTGCTATAGCGTGGAGCCTGCCTGGGATTCTCTCTCTCCCGCTCTCTCTGTCACTCCCCTGGTTGCTCTCTCTCTCTCGTTCTCCGTCTCAAAATTAAATAAATGTTAAAAATAAAATATTTAAGAAATACTTTATTGCTAAAAAATGCTAACCATCATCTGGGCTTTTTGATGGTGGAGGGTCTTGCCTGGATGCTGACAGCTGCTCACCAAGTGGAGTGGTGGTTGCTGAAGGTTGGGGTGGTGGTGGCAGTTTCTTAAGACAACGGTAAAGCTTGCCACATCGATTGACTCTTCCTTTAGAGAGTGATTTCTCTGTTTCATGTGATGTTGTGTGATAGCATTTTACCCACAGGAGATCTTTTTTCAAAATTGGAGTTAATTCTTCTCAAATCCTGCTGCTGTTTTGACAACTCAGTTTATCTGCTAAATCCTCTCTTGTCATTTCAATCATCTTCACCAGGAGTGGAAACCACTTTCACAAAGGCCACTACTTTCTTCGGTCATCCATAAGATGCAACTTCTCATGCATTAAAAGTTTTATCATGAGAAGGCAGCAATTCAGTCCCACCTTTAGGCTCCACGTGTTGTTGTGTTTTTTTTTTTAATGTTTATTTATTTTTGAGAGAAAGAGAAAGCACAAGCCAGGGAGGGGCAGAGAGAGCAGGAGACAGAGGATCCAAAGTGGGCTATGCACTGACAGCAGTGAGTCTGATGACAGCAGTGGGGCTCGAACTCACGAACGTCGAGATCATGACCTGAGCCAAAGCTAGACGCTCAACCGATTGAGCCACCCAGATGTCCCAGGCTCCACTTTTAATTCTGGTTCTCTTGCTATTTCCACTACATCTGTGGTGACTTCCTCCACTCGAGTCTGGACAGCCTCAAAGTCATCCATCCATAAGGGTTGGAATCAACTTCTTCCAGACTCTTGTTAATGCTGATATTTTCACCTCTTCCCATGAATCACAAATGTCCTTAACAGCATCCAGAATGGTGAATCCTTTCCAGAAGGTTTCCAATTGACTTTGCCCAGATGCATCGGAGGAATCACTTTTTATGGCATCTCTCGCCTTACAAAATGTATTTCTTAAATAATAAGACTTGAAATTCAAAATTACTTCTCTATCCACGGGCTGCAGAATGGATGTTACGTTAGCGGGCATGAAGACAACATTCATCTCATTGTACCACCCCCATCAGCACCCTTGGGTGACTAGATGCATTGTCAGTGAGCACTAATATTTTGAAAGAAATTTTTTTTTCCCCTGAGCAGTGAGTCTCAATACTGGGCTTAAAATATTAGGCAAACAGATGTGCTGTCGGCCAGGCTTTGTTGTTCCATTCATAGAGCACAAATAGAGCAGATTTAGCATAATTCTTTTTTTTTTTTAATTTTTTTTTTCAACGTTTATTTATTTTTGGGACAGAGAGAGACAGAGCATGAACGGGGGAGGAGCAGAGAGAGAGGGAGACACAGAATCGGAAACAGGCTCCGGGCTCTGAGCCATCAGCCCAGAGCCTGACGCGGGGCTCAAACTCACGGACCGCGAGATCGTGACCTGGCTGAAGTCAGACGCTTAACAGACTGCGCCACCCAGGCGCCCCAGATTTAGCATAATTCTTAAGGGCTCAAGCCTTTTCAGAATGGTGAGTGAGCACTGGCTTCAATTCAAAGTCACCAGCTACATTAGCCCCTACGAAGAGAACCAGCCCCTTCTTTGAACCTCTGAAGCCAGACGTTGATTTCTCTTCTCTAGCTTTGAACATCTTGTTGAGTGAAAATCTATTGGTCAGTGTAGCCACTTTCACTATGTCTAAATACTTTGCTGCAGCTTCTGCAACAGCACCTGCTGCTTCACCTTGGACTTTGAGGTTAGGACGTCAGCCTCTTTCCTTTGCGCCTCACGAACCAGTATCTGCCAATTTCAAGCTGTTCTTGTGCAGCCTCTTCGCCTCTCAGCCTCCATGGAACTGGAGAGAGTTAGCACTTTGCTCTGGGTTAGGCTTTGGCTTAAGAGAATGTTTGCTCTTCTATCCAGACCGCTGAAACCTTCTCATCAGCAGTAAGTCCTCTCGCTCTCTTCGCATTTGCGTGTCCGCTGGAGGAGCCCTTTTGATCTCCTTCGGGTACTTTCCCTTTGCACTCACAGCTTGGCTAAATGACGCAAGAGGCCTGGCTCCGGCCTATCTCCGCTTTCAACATGCCCTTCTCCCTGAGCGTAATCACTTCTAGCTTTTGACTTAAAGTGAGAGACAAGAGACTCTTCCTGTCACTTGCACCCTTAGAGGCCAGCGTCGGGTTCCTAACTGGCCTAATTTCAATACTGCTGAGTCTCAGGGAACAGGGAGGCCCGAGGGCAGGGGGAGACGAGGGAAGGGCTGATTAAGTTTGCTGTCTTCTAGGGGCACGCTTCGTGGTGCCCCAAAACAATGACAACAGTAACGTCACAGATCACTGATCACAGGTCACCATCACAAATATAATAGTAAAGAAAAAGTTCGGAATACTGTGAGAATTACCAGAATGTGTCACACAGACATGAAGTGAGCAGATGCTGTTGGAAAAATGGCGTCAGTAGACTTGCTCAACCCAGGGTTGCCACAAACCTTCAGTCTGTAAAAATCGCATTGTCTGCGAAGCACAACAAAGCCAAGTGAGGCAAAAGGAGGTGTGTCTGTGCTGGAGGCAAATGGAGTGATGGCGTGTTGAACTTTGCCAGGCCCTGCGATTCTGGAAAACAGCAAACAGAATCGCCCCCTCTCTTTGTTTCTTAGGAGACAGCTTAGTGCAAAGAAGTCCGCTGCCCCCTGTGACCTGGGTAACACTCATGGATGCTCCCCTGGCTTACCGGTGACAGGGCCAGACCCAGGCCCTCCATTGCTCCATAAATAATTAGCTGAATGGCCTGTCACCAGCGAATCATTGGGAAAAAGTGCTTGTTAACCAACCTTTGGTGCAGATTCTCTTCTTCCCCCGGGCCCTGGCCCACCCCCAGCCTGAGCCAGTAGGCAGCCACTCCTGAGAATAGGCTGGTCTCAGGGGAAAACCTCCTTTCATCTACCGTCTGGTCACAGCCTGCCTGCCCATGCAATGCCCCTCACCTGGAGCCATCTGCACGTGTTTACCGCCCCCTCTAAAAGCAACATTCTGTTTCTGGTCCAACCCTTGAGATACTTGCAGAACTATGGTCAGAGTATTCCCCATACCACGCCCGTCCTATCCCCCTGCAACAACCCTTTCAAATAAAACCTCTCCTTAGTACATCGGGATTTGTTTTTATTTGACGGTGAATTAACAAAGCCAAAGTTCATAGAAGGCCATCTGCTTATCCTTATCTGTAAGAAGGCACAGCACAGAGGCCTGGGTGTGAGCCTTGGTCCCACCATCCCTACCTATGCAACCCTGGTCAAGTTATTTAACTTCCCTGTGTCTCCGTTTCCACATCTGTAAAGTGGACTTACTAATGATACCTAAACCAGTTAATATTTGTGATGTGTTTAGCAGTGCCTGTTCCCAGTAATAATTATATAGATTAAAAAAAATAATAAAGCTGTTATCCTTCCTGATTTTCAGGCCTTTGCATGCACAAATTGGTAGACGAAGAATTTGTGTCTAGTGAGGATCAATTCAACATCTCAGTTAAGATGCATGCTGCCTGAATCTGCGTCTTCCACACATGAGTTTTGGAGAATGTTCTGTGTAGTTGTGTGGACCCTCTATTTCTTCATCTGGGAAGTGGGGTTATGACAGTACCTCCCTCCTAGGCTGATGTTGGGAGGTAACACACAGTAGATGTTTTACACAAGACCCCATATGTTGTAAGCGGCTCTTATCGGTATCGTGGCTCTAACCAGGACATCGTTTGTGATTTACAGTGTTAAAGATCAGGCTGTGCTAGCCCTGAGCCTATGCAAGTGTCAGCACACCTTGGGAAAGAAAGCCGCTCCCTGTTGAGAATCCTTGTGTACTCTGGAAACCCCAAGACAAGGCTGGGGCCTTGGGGAAAAGGCAAGTGTCTCATAAGGGCTCTCTAATGGTAATCTCTGAAAATAACCACACCCTGCATGGATTGCGTGTTCACCAAGTTCCTGCCAGCCTCTCACATACTAACTCATTACATGCTCCCAACCACTCTGAAAGGTAAGTCATTTTACTACCATCAGTTACAGAGGAGGAAACCGAGACACAAAAAGAGTTAAATCGTTCAGCTGGGACATGGCAGGGTTAGGTTGGAACCCAAGCAGGGTCCAGGATCTAAACAGCTGGGATATAAAATATTCAATTCTTTGGAGCACCTGGCTGGCTCAGTTGGCAGAGCACATGACTTTTGATCTCAGGGTCATGAGTTCGATCCCCATGTCAGGTGTAGAGATTGCTTAAAATAAATAAATAAAATCTTTAAAAATATTCCATTCTTTTAGCGCATAGGATTTAGCACAAAGAAGATGGTCAGTAAAAAGCATGTGTTGACTAAATGGGCATTTAAGAAGGCATTGGAATGTGAATGCTTTCAGAACAGAGAATCCTGTCACTCATGTTGATAGTACCTGACTCAAAGTAAGTACTCAACAAAACATTTGTTGAGTTGGACATCCATCCCTGGTAGAGGGTGGATGACATGCTGGAGTTGGGTTTAAGCTATGCCCTTTGAGATCATTCTATCTCTAGTAGCCTAGAAATATATCAACTTGGAGCAAGTAATGAGCATTTAAACGAAATCTGTGCAAGACAGGAGTGAGTTTGAAATATGGATTCATTCTAAAAATATTAATAAAGTCTCCCTTTATGTGCAAAATGGAAACAGTATGAATCCCTTTAATTCAAAAGAGTTAACAATTGTGTAGTCTCAAAGCTGGTGGGCTCATGGGAACTAGATTTATGCCATTGCTACTCGAGAGTGCTGGATTAGCTGGTGAACAGAAATAGTCCAACGTTTGTTCAAATCTTAAATTAGGTAAATTGTGAAGTTCAGAAGTTCTTTAGGACCATGTCCCTTGAATGTAACACACCACCCTGTAAAGGTGAGACTTCGTGTGCTCTTGGATACAAGCTGGTCCCTTGGAAGCGACATTCAAGTCTTTTTTTTTTCCTTTAGTTCTTTTAATGTCCGTTTATTTTTGAGGGAGAGAACATGAGCTGGGGAGGGGCACAGAGAGAGAGAGACAGAGGGAGAGAGAGGGAGACACAGAATCCGAAGCAGGCTCCAGGCTCTGAGCTGTCAGCACAGAGCCTGATGCGGGGCTCAAACCCACTGACCGTGAGATCATGACCTGAGCCGAGGTCGGACGCTTAACCGACTGTGCCACGCAGGTGCCCCCCTTGGAAGCTACATTCAGAAAGAGGGACGAAGAGGGAAGAATGTGTAAGCCTGTAAATTTCTAGTCATTATCCAAACATCCTACAAGTAATGAAACTTTAAGATCAACAACAGGGCGGCGCCTGGGTGGCTCAGTCGGTTAGGCGTCCGACCTCGGCTCAGGTCATGATCTCACGGTCGGTGAGTTCGAGCCCCACATCGGGCTCTGTGCTGACAGCTCGGAACCTGGAACCTGCTTCGGATTCTGTGTCTCCTTTCATCTCTGCCCCTCCCCAACTTGTGCTCTGTCCCTCTCTGTCTCTCAAAAATAAATAAATGTAAAAAAAATTTTTTTTAAATCAACAATGGGGAAGTAAAAGAAGAAATCCCTATTTATCTTACCAATGTAGCACAACTTTTATAGGCTTCATGTTTTTTCTTCTAGACTTCTTTCTGCACATTGTTCTTTAACAATTCCAGTTATAGCACACATATAATTTGACAACTAATTTTTAAATTAATATTAGGTAAACCATTTTTATACATTTCTACGTTGTCTTCAAAACCACAAACCATTATTTTTCATAATGAGATGAAATTCTCCCTATTAAAATGCAACAGAGAGGGATGCCTGGGTAGCTGAGTCAGTTAAGCTTCTGACTCTTGGTTTCGGCTTAGGTCATGATCTCCTGGTTCGTGGGTTCGAACCCTTCATCAGGCTCTGTGCTGGCAGTGTGGAGCCTGCTTGGAATTCTCTCTCTCCCTCTCTCTCTATCCCTGCCCCTCCCCCACTTGCGCTGTCTCTGTCTCTCTCAAAATAAATAAACTTTAAAAACTAAAAATAGGGATGCCTAGGTGGCTCAGTCAATTAAGCATCCAACTTCTGCTCAGATCATGATCTCACATTTCATGAGTTCGAGCTCTGTGTTGGGCTCTGTGCTGACAGCTCAGAGCCTGGAGCCTGCTTCAGATTCTGTGACTTCCTCTCTCTCTGCCCCTCCCCTGCTCGTACTCTGTCTGTCTCTGTCTCTCAAAAAACAATAAAAAAATTTTTAATAAAAAATTAATTAATTAATTTAACAAATGCAGCATGGAGAAATGGTCTGAGCCTGGATTCTGGAGCTAGGAGACTTGAGTTCAAATCCTGGCTCTGCCACTTACCAAAGTCACTCATGTGACTTTGGCCCATCAACCCCTCTGTGCCTCAGTTTCCTCATCTGTAATGTAGGGCGATACTAGCACCTGCTTCCTAGGTTTGTTAGAAGGATTAAAATGGTTTGATTAATTAAAGTAATTGGCACAAGGCCTGGCACAGGGCATTTACTATTCAGGTGTTTGTTAAGTAAATGGCAGCTGTGTTCTTCAACCCTGCTACTACTTTCATTGGCTGCTTCTAGTTCCTGGAACCAAAAGAATTGTCAGTTCAGTTCTTGGGTCATCGGCTCTACTTTCTGCCAGTGGTCCCATCTCTCCCACACCCTGTCCCTAAGGCCCCTCCAAGTCCTCCCGTTGCCAGTGATCTCTTGGACCAACAGCAGCCACAAGCAGGGCTTCTTAGGGGTATAGGCATCTTCGGAGGTATTGAGGGCTTTTCTCACAGTGGATTTCACTTCTAACAGTCGAACGCACAAACACAAACTGAAGATCTGCTATGTATCAATAAGAGCATGGTCTGATATGTGTTTTGCTTGCACAGGGCGTTTTGTAGAAATCTAAACTAACACCTAGAATCAGGGGAGTTCACCTGAGAATCCAGGTGAATGGTTTCTCTTGGTTAACCGGGAGATAAGCCAACTGCAGGCCTGCATTCCAACAAGGAACCCCTGACTTGAAACTGAGGATCCCTATGCTCCCTGCCATGGGCCATACTCTCAGAGCAGGGCTCCATGGTGGGCATGTGCCACTCCCAGAATTCCTTTTTATTTATTTATTCATTCATTCATTCACTTACTTATTTACTTATTTGTTTATTTATTTATTTTAAATAAAATTTATCGTCAAATTGGCTAACATACAACACCCAGTGCTCATCCCAACAAGTGCCCTCCTCTATGCACTCCCGGCATTCCTAATGATACCTGCCCCACTCCTGTAGCCTTGTGAGCCTCCAAGACCCTTGATGTACTTTGTCCCACTTACAAAAGTCATCTGGGCCCAGAGATGCTTATCTTGAAACCTGTGCAAAACTGAGGAGGAAATGACTGTCTCCTCCCTTGCTTAAGACTTAAGCAATCCATCAGATTGCCACCCTCGTGTTGTCACTGCCTGTTCCCTATAAAATATATTAGGGTTGATAAAATGGTAGATAAATAAAATAAAACTCTAGTGCACTTAAGGCTTCCCTGAGGGTCATTTAAGGCTCAGCTCTTAACCCAGGAAGAGCAAATACTTGCAACTGTACCACCAACACCACCTCCTTTGCCAGTGGTATTCTCAAGGTAGTAACTGTTGGGTGGTGTGGCCCCGGGAAAAGTCCATTCTGTAATGGAAATAAATGCATTTTTTTCCCTGAAATAGAATCTTTATGAATAATTATGCCATGCTATTGCCATCTTTTTTTAAAGTTTATTTATTTATTTTGAGAGAGACAGAGACAGGGAACAGAGACCGCATGAGCAGGGGAGGGGCAGAGAGAGAGAGGGAGAATCCCAAGCAGGCTCTGCTCCACCAGCACAGAGTCCGACGTAGAGCTCGAACTCACAAAACTTTGAGATCTTGACCTGTGCCAAAATCAAGAGTCAGATGCTCAACTGACTGAGCCACCCAAGCGCCCCTGCTATTCCTTTCTTAAGATGGCCAACTGAGATGCCAAAACATTCAATACTTGTTCAAGGCCACACATCTGGGATATGCTAGAGTTGTCTTTTGAACCCAGATTTGCTCTTCTAAGGCACGTTCTTTTCCTTCTATGAGTCATTGTCTCTTTGAGCACCTTGGGCAGAAGATGGGCAGGGAGGATGCACAAAGTGGGGACACCAATGAGAGCTGTCTGCCAGAGAAGGGTCTCCATCACTGGTGCCACCTCTCTTCCCAGAGGATGGATTCCTATCATCCGTGCAACAGCACCAACGGCTTACACCTGCTCATCCAGAAGGGGAAATGCAACAATTTGTTCTCAAGTGGTGCATGAGGGAAGAGCTCCTAGACTGGCTGCAAAAAGCAAAAGTGACTCTGCTGGGCTTGGGCAAGGGCTAGACTCCCAGACCACAGTCCAGTCCTGATGTCTCTCCTGAACTTCCCCTGTGGCCACCCCAAATTCATCACCTATGGCTTCACCTTCTAGAATTCCTTATTCTCCTAAATGACATCACTCTCCTTCCAGTTACACAAGACCAGTGCCTTCTCCTGATCCTCACCTCCATTCAGTCCCCTTGCCTTCCATACTAAGATTTTGACAGCCATCTCCATATCTCCTTTTCTGCACCTCATGATGAAAAAATCCAGGTCAACCCAGGTCAGCCTGCCATCAGATGGCCACCAAGGTTGGGGTGCAGTAGGAAATGGCATCATAATTGTCCAAAATTTCATATTACATCTATTCAGGTTATTCTAGTTAAGAAACAATGGACATGTCTCAGTACTGACATCCCTGAAACCCATGCTGATGGGGAAGATGTGTGGTCAGCTGAAATGATCAGAATTTCAGAAATCCTTGGCCAAGCCCAGACACCATTAGAAAGACTCCTCTTTGAGTCTTGGGTACTCTGGCTGAGTACCCAGATTAGGGCAGGGGAAACTCCCTGTTGACAGTACTAGGGGACTCAGCCAAGACTTCCCAGCACCATTTCCTCTAAGGGTGTCTTTGCAGAGATTTGGAGAGTGCTTTTTGGGTTTTTTTCTCTAATCCACTAAGTACCCACCTTCTCATAAAGAAAGAAAATAGGGAGAGATGAGCCAACAGTTGGTATCCATGACCATAAATAGAGGTAGGGCGCTGGCTTTCCCTAAATGCCACTTTTAACTTCGGACGTGTCTTCCTATCTCCACATTCATTCATTTGTGCATGCATCATCCATCTAGGAATCCCTGGGCTAAGTCCCAGAAACACCACCATCAAAGAGAGACCTCTCCCCAACTTCATGGTGCTTACTGCCTTAATCCTGAGTCCCACTGAAATCCCTGGGACACTCTAAAAAAATCAGTGCCCAGGCCACATGCCCAGACAGTCTTAATTTAGTTGGTCTGAGATGGGACTAAATGCTGGCAACAGTTTCTAAAGCTCTCCAGGTGATTCCCGTGTGCAGTCACGGTTGAGAAACACTGATCTAAGGTGGGGATCTCAACCAGGGTGACTTTGCTCCCCTGGATATTGGGTAATATGTGAAGGCTTTTTTTTTTTTTTTTGGTCACAACTCTGATGATCCAATGGGTAGATGTGGGGATGTTACTTGACATCCTGTAGCTCACAGGGCAAACCCCACCACAAAAAGTTATCTGGCTCCAAATAGCAGTAGTGTTAAGGTTGAGAAACTCTAGCTAGGAGGAAGACAGACATTAGGTAAATTATTACAATACAGAGTGGTGAATGTTATAAATAGAAAGCTCTGGGAACTATAGGCCATAGGTAATATTTATAGGGAACCCCAAATCCCTTCTTTAGTAAATATTCCATCGGAGAAGAATACTGGCAGGAGAGAGAAAGAACTAGGTCCCCTCCATCAGGCCGGGACTCTGGTGCTATCTAGTCCACAATTCTACCTCCTGTGCCCAAAACAGCGCTCGGCATGTTGTAGTTGCTCTGTAAATATTTGCCTAATGACAAAACGCCCACTGATTACGTGGAAGCATCAGGCACCATCACCTTTCTCTTCGCCCCACTCTGTACTGGTTTCCTGGACTCGCTGCTCCTCCTCTCCAGCCTGCCAGCCCCTGCCAGCCCCTGCCCGGCCGTATGTCTGCACCTCAGAGCCCCAGTTCTGTCCCTGAGCCTACCCTTCCTCTGCCTCCAGCCTTAGACATTTCCACTGACCACAAGCTAAAATTCAGTTTCCTCAGTTCAGCAGCAAAGGCTGTGCCATCTGGTTCCAATCTACATTTCCAAGTGTATCCCCCCTCTCCTTCTGCTTGCATCCTGAATGCCACGCGGAACCATACCTAGAACATCCTTGGTGTCCCCTCACCCACATCTTTGATTACATCGGACATTCTGCCTGGAATGCTTATGCATGTCCCTTTCGCCATTCCTTGCCATTTGAATTTTTAAAAAACTATTCCCTACAAGAAAACCTTGTATAATGGACTATGTACCCATCTTCCATCTACAAGAATTATCAATGTTCTGTTTTATTTCCTCCCCCAACAGTTTCCCCCTTTTCTCTGCATTTTTTTTAAAATTTATTTATTTATTTAAGTAATCTCTCCACCCAACATGGAGCTCGAACTTACGACCTTGAGATCAAGAGTCACACGCTCTTCTGACTGAGCCAGCCAGGCACCCCTTTTTCTCCTACATTTTAAAGCAAATCCCACCCTTAATATCATGTTATCCATAAACCTATAATTATGTCAGTATACACCACCAAAAAGCAAGGACTTTTCAAATATAACTACATGGTCTTTATAAGCTTGCAAAAAGTAACAATTCCTTCTTTATGTTTATTTATTTTTGAGAGAGAGGTGAGAGAGAGAGATGGAGCATGAGTGCGGGAGGGGCAAAGAGCGAGACACAGAATCCAAAGCAGGGTCATTCTCCGAACCCACAAACTGTGAGATCATAACCTGAGCCAAAGTGAGTAGCTTAACCAGCTGAGCCACCCCGGTGCCCCAACAATTCTTGTTCACTGTCATCTAATACCTAGGATGTACTCCTCTTTCCCCGTTCATTCCCAAAATGTCTTTTTACAGTCGGTTTGACTCAAGGCGCAAACAAGTTCCACGCGTCACATTTGGTCTTCATGTCTCTGAAGTGTCATCTCTTCTACAGGATTCTATTCCCTTTTTCATCCCATTTATTTGTTGAGGAAACCGTGGCATTTATCCTAAATAATTATTATTAATTATTAATTATTATTATTATTATTTATTCTAAATGATACCCCACATTCTAAGTTTGGCAAACTGCTTCCTTATTCTGTTCTTTAATTTGCTCCTCTGTCTTCTGTATTTCCGGTAAAGTTAGATCTAGAGGCTTAAGTTGATTTAGGTTCATTTTTCTCCCCCCAAGACTGCCTCGTAGGCAGTGCTGGATGCCTCCTGTTGCACCACCCACAAGAGCAAGCATGAGTCATGTTGCACTTTTAATGATGGTGATTGATCAGCAAATTCAGGTGCTGGCAACCCAACCATATAATTCAAGGCTTCCCGTCAAACTTTCACAGGAGGCTTAGCCTACATTAATGATCATTGCCTCCTTCACTATTTCATTCAAGATAACACATACACGCATACACACACGTACACACACACAAAATGATTCTTCTACTTGTCACTTCTTTCGCATTTATTAACTAAAATTGTGAAGACTGACAACATTTTTATTTTATGTTATTTTTTTTAACGTTTATTTATTTTTGAGACAGAGAGAGAGACAGAGCATGAACGGGGGAGGGGCAGAGAGAGAGGGAGACACAGAATCTGAAACAGGCTCTAGGCTCTGAGCTGTCAGCACAGAGCCTGACTCGGGGCTCGAACTCACAAACTGTGAGATCATGACCTGAGCCGAAGTCGGACGCTTAACTGACCGAGCCACCCAGGCACCCCTGACAACATTTTTAAATGTTAAAATGTTAACACTTAAAAATGTTAGCCTTACCATAATTATTATTGTAATTTATGATTATTTTGAACTGCCATATGTATATCAAGAATAAAGCAAATAAGGGGCACCTGGCTGGCTCAGTGGGTGGAGAATGCAACTCTTGATCCGGGGTCCTGAGTTCGAGCCCCATGTTGGGAGCAGAGATAACAAAGAAATACGCTTTAAAAAAGAAAAGAATAAAGCAAATGAAGTATTATGTTAATGTCATTCGGAACCAAGATTTTCAGCATCGAAGTAATTCAGTAAAATCCCTGGCATCTTAAATTTGGATTAAAAGCATCAATACCCTTTCCAAACATCACATTTTCTTCAGTTCTGTCCTCTCAAAAGGCTTAGAAGCAATGACATTCCTCAACATTCATATTTTGAAACCCTAATCCCAACGTGATGGAATTAGGAGCTGGGGCCTTCGAGAGGTGATTAGCTCATGAGGTTGGAACCTCTTGGATGGGATTAGTGCTCTTAGAAGCTAGTCTGTAGACTGTAGAGCTAGTCTGCTCACTTTCTTGCAGGGGACGATACAAGGAGAATCAGCAGCCAGCGACCTGGAAAAGGATTCTCCCCAGAACCTGACTACGTGGGCGCCAGAACTGTGAGAAATGCATTTCTCTTGTTTTTTAAATTTTTGTTTTAATGTTTACTTATTTATTTATTTATTTATTTGAGAGACAGACAGACAGACAGACAAAGCACAAGCCAGGGAAGGGGCAGAGAGAGAGGGAGACACAGAATCCAAAGCAGGCTCCAGGCTCTGAGCTGCCTCAGCACAGAGCCCGACACGGGGCTTGAACCCGTGAACTGTGAGATCACGACCCGAACCGAAGTCAGATGCTCGACTGACTGAGCCAGCCAGACGCCCCACATTTCTCTTGTTTGTTAGCTGCCCAGTTTATGGTGCCTTTTTAGAGCAGCCTGAGCTAAGACACCTTTGCAGCTGTCGATGGTTTAACAATCAGCGCCCCAAATTTCTGAGTATTCAACAATCGTCTCTCTAAAGCTGGTAGAAGCTGACCCCAGCACACAGCTGGAAACATGAAGCAGCTCAGGGAACCTGCAGTTGGTTTTCAGGAACTTAGAAAAGATGTTCCTCAGGGAAGAAAAAGAATATTAGCTTGGCGCCTGATGGCTCATATCTGAGGTATCCACACTACATTTTTTCCTACCTCAGGACCTTCACACGTGTAATACTTCCTCATCTTTTCCGTTTTGTTTTTGCCTTGTTGGGTCATTCTCATCCTCCCGGCCTTCGCTGAAATATCACCACCTCAGAGAGACCTTCCTGACTATTGTGTTTAAAGTAGATGTCCCCGCGCTCTTCTGGTGGATGTTCCTATGATGTGCCACCCAGATTCCCTTCAAGAAAAACTTGCCCCAGAAACAGAGTTTTGTTGGCAGACATCCTTCAGAAGTCAGCTCCTCGAGGGGCGCTGGGGTGGCTCAGTCGGTTGAGTGTCCGTTGAGTGTCTGACTTTGGGTCAGCTCATGATCTCACAGTTTGTGAGTTCAAGCCCTGTGTCGGGCTCTAGGCTGACACCTTGGAGCCTGGAGCCTGCTTCAGATTCTGTGTCTCCCTCTCTCTCTGCCTCTCCCCTGCTCATGCTCTGTCTCTGTCTCTCTCTCTCTGTCTCTCTCTCTCAAAAATAAATAAACATTTAAAAAAGAAGAAGAAGAAGTCAGCTCCTCCAGCAATTGTCTCAGCTACAGAGAGCCACCCTCCCCAGTGTGGTCCCCATTCAACAATTGATCCATGCAAAAGCATAAACACAGGTCTGGTGATTACAGCCCAACCTGGGAGAAATCTGAAGGGTCATTTCAGTGCTAGAGCTCCCCAAGGGGCTGAGAACCTTGCTTCTTCTCTCCTCCCCGGAGGTGCACATTCTAGGATGCTCCTTAAGAAACGCCTCGCGTGCTCAACTCTGCCTCAGAGTCTGCTTCCCAGGGGAGCCAACCCACACCATTCTGCAATCCCAAATCTCACACCATATTATTCTTTTTCTCAGCCTTTTGGTCATTTTCTTCAATTCGAACATTATCATATTTATTGATTGAATTGCTTTTTTAAAAATTCCCTTAGTGGAATATGAAGTGACGATTTATGCATGGCAACTCTTCTCATATTCATATGCTATCACCATGTATGACATGCAATAGGTAGGCAATGATTAAAAAAAAAAGACATTCTCCAAGGGGCGCCTGGGTGGCTCAGTCAGTTGAGCGTCCAACTCTTGCTTTTGGCTCAGGTCATGATCTCACAGTTTCTGGGTTCAAGTCCCACATCGGGCCCCACGCTGGCAGTGTGGAGCCTGCTTGTGATTCTCTCTCTCCTTCTCTCTCTTCCTCTCTCTCAAAATAAGCTTAAAAAAAAATTGAAAAAAATCTCCCAGGGGTGCCTGGATGGCTTAGTCAGGTGAGCATCCGACTCTTGATTTTGGCTCATGTCATGATCCAAGGGTTGTGGGATTGAGCCCCATGTAGAGCACCATAGTGAGCAAGAGCCTGCTTAAGATTCTCTCTCTCTCTCTCTCTCTCTCTGCCCCTCTCCCCTGCTTGTGCTCTCTCTCTCTCTCTCTCTCTCTCTCTGTTCCTAAAAAAATAATAATAAATAAAAAATAAATTCTCTAAGTATAGCCAATGGTGCACTGATGGGCCACAAACAGATCCCTCCCCCTGCCCCACCAAATTCAAATCCTTTTTTAATGACCGTTTTCATCCATTCATTTTTTTTTACATGCACTAACTTATTAGAGGCTTCTCAAATTTTGTATTCACATATGAAATTAGAGTATACAAATGGCTCTTAACCCAGCATTCTATCAAGATCTGGTTGCCATAAATATGTTTTGCCCCTAGGGCATATAGGAAACAAAAAGTTGGTGCAGAAATGGGTGTGGTAGGCAGGCCCTAAGGAATTTTGCCTGTCTAAGGGAACTAGGTCCCAAAGGTTTGAGAGCCTTATATTTATATGTTATCTTATTTCATGCCTAAGATCTCAAGATTAAAGTCAGCCTTTTAAAAAAAATAATTTAAATTTTCTAGAACAGTTAGATTTGTAGAAAAATAAGGAAGACTGTATAGAATTCCCACATACCCTGCATACAGTTTCCCCCCATCATTAACATCTTAGATTAGTATGTGACATTTTCTATAATTAATGAACCGATATGGATACATTACAATTCGCTAAATTCCATATTTATTCAGATTTCCTTAACTTTTTACTTAATGTCCTTTTTCTGTTCCCATCCAGGACACCACATTACACTTTTAGTGGTCCTGTCTCCTTAGGTTTCTCTTGGCCGTGGCAGTTTCTCAGCCTTTTTTTGTCTTTGGTATCTTTGATGGTTTTAAAGAGTACTGGTCAGGTGTGTTGTAGGATACCCCTTTCCTGGAATTTGTCTGATGTTTTTCTCACGATTAGCCTAGGATTATGGGTTTGGGGAAGGAGATCACAGAGATAAAGTGCCTTTCATCACATCATATGAAGAGTACGTTATCAGCAGGACTTGTGACTGTTGATGTTATCCTTGGTGACCTGAGCGAAGTAATGTTCTCAGGTTTCTTCACTGTAAAGTTACTCTCTTTCTGTACTGTGCCATCGGGAAGGAAGTCTGTGTATAGCTCACACTTAAGGAGTAAGCAGCTATCTTCCCTTCTTTTAGAATGAAGTATCTATGTAAATTACTTGGAATTTTTCTGCATGGGAGATTTGTCTTTTCTCCCTCATTTATTGATTTATTTGATCATTTATTTATATCATTATGGGCTCATGGATATTCATTTTATACCTTGGGTTATAATCCAATACCATTTTATTGCTCACATTATTTCAACTTTGGCCATTTGGAGTTCTTTCCGTTGGCTTCTGTAAAAGTATATCTTTTTATTCATATTTTATTTTTTATTGTTTTTAAATGTTTATTTTTGGGAGAGAGCAAGTGGGGAAGGGGCAGAGAGAGAGGGATACAGAGAATCTGAAGCAGGCTCTACAAGGTTAGCACAGAACCTGATGTGGGGCTCGAATCCACAAACCATGAGATCATGACCTGAGCTGAAATCAAGGGTTGGACACTTAACCGACTGGGGCACTCAGGCACCCCTCTTCTTATGCCTGTTTTCAAGATGAGGAAACCAATCTTCAGAGAATATAAAGTTTCCACCATCATTCAACTAACAAGAGCAGAGGTGCAGTTAGAATCATAAGATTCTACAGCACACACTTGTTTTTGTTTTGTTTTTTGTTTTCCTCTTCATCATGTTTCATCTGAATATGGTCAATCTTTATAAATCAATAACTAGTGTATGTTTCACCTGATGGAGTTATTTAAGGCAATAACTGTTTTGAGACTATCCATCTTCTATGTACATTATAGAGGAAATTTCTTTCTTAGGTATTTTTTTTTTTTAATTTTATGTGTACACTTTGATGAATTTTCACAGAGTGAATCCATTCATGTAGTTAGCACCCAGATCAGGAAACAGAACATTACCAGCTCACCCAAACCCTCCCTGTGACCCCTTCCAGTCATCTCCACCCCAAAGGTTGCCACTATTCTGATGTCTAACAGCATAGATCAGTTGTGCCTGATTTTTACCTTAAATAAAGGGAATCATACATTCATCTTTTTTGAGGCTGGATTCTTTTGCTCATTCTCCTGTTCTCATGTGGTTTTGCTAGTGGAATTTTTTTGTTAAAGGTTCCATCTCTATATTTCACAAGGAAGGTTACAAGCAAAGTTACACTTGTAAAAACATGTTAAGCAACTACATAAAAAAACACCCCACGCCACCACATAAAAAGTAAATTTACTTAAGAGTAACATAACACAAAGAAAGGAAAACTACCTCGAGACATAGCTAAATTGCCCCATTATCTTGAGGTGGCTTCGTTCCTCCTCCCTATCATTATCTATAGTTTCATCTTCAAAGTGCTGCCTTAATAATGTCTCTCTGGGTCTCTTTCACAGGGAAGGTGTTTCTTGACTGACAGGATGACACTCTTGCCAACATAGAGCCCAAATCTCATCTGGCAGCTCCTAACACATAATGATACAAGACACTACCTGCGAAATTTGTCTAAAATACCGTGTGGAAATCCAAGAGAGCCCTGATTTACACTTCTCTGATTTCTGTTTCTTTTTTATTTTAATGTTTATTTTTAAGAACAAGAGCGAGAGAGAGAGCGTGCACACACGAGTTGGGGAGGGACGGAGAAAGATGGAGACACAGAATCCAAAGCAGGCTCCAGGCTCTGAGCTGTTGGCACAGAGCCCAACGCAGGGCTTAAACTCCTGAACCGAGAGATCATGACCTGAGTGGAAGTCAGACACTTAACTGACTGAGCCACCGGGGCTCCCCTCTTTTCTGTTTCAATAACAATCAGTGCCATTGACGTAGTTTCTTCCAACAGGGATGGCAGACCCTTGATGCCTCTGCTGCCACATCCTTCCAATACCACCACAGACATTGTTAAATCAAAGCACTCTCACCCTAAGAACCTACTCACCCCAACATTCCTAACCAAGCAAAGATGGCACAGGAGAGAAAACCTATGTGCCACCTCTGTCCACACACAAAACATCATGTTAATTTCTAGTTGGATCCAGGCTCTCATTGAATTGTTTTCCAGTTGGACTCAGGCTTCTAATCTCTACTCCATCCTTACCACATTGTTCTCTTACTCATGAAACTACTCTGGCTCCTACTTGTCTGATAGGTAATGGATCAAGTATGAAGCCTGGATTTCAACAATAATTGAATTTGTTCACACCCAAACAAGCCCAACTTTCAGACCTACTTTTATTCCAGTTGGGCTGGTTTCTTCATCATCTCAGCTATGTCCTGCTTTTTCTATCCTGTGCATTCTTTCCTAGCCTTCTGAGAGTCATACACTCATGCATTAATTCATTCCTTCAACATATATTCATTAAGTGCCTGCTATGTGCTACACACTCTTTTAGATCATGGGGGTACAGCAGTACCTAAAACCATCCAAGTCCCTATCCTGTGGAACTTACATTGCAGAGGAAGATGGGGCATATTCAGTAAACAAACAAATGCATATGGTGTCAAGTGGTGATGGGTGTTATGAAGCAGAATAGTGACTGGGGAGGAAAATGCCATATTCTTTATGGAAGTCAGGCAAAGCTACACTGAGCAGGGAGCAGTTGAACAGATATTCCAGGGAAGGGTGCACCAGGCGGAGGAAAGAGCAGAGACAAAGGCTCTCAGACAGGGACAGAGTGTTGGGGAAGGAACAAGGAAGCCATTTTGGCCAGAGAAGGGTAAGTAAAAAGAGAAGAGTGGGAAGTAAATCAGAGCAGTAGTTCAAGCTAGCTGTAAGCTCAGGGCTATCAAATGGGGTGATTTCGTCCCCAGGGGACATCGAATGATATCTGGAGACATTTTTGGTTGTCACAGTTGGGTGGTTGCTACCGGCACCCAGTGCATAGAGTCTAAGGATGCTGCTTAACATCCTACAACACGTAGGACAGCCACAAATAAAGAAGCATCCAGCCCCATTGTCAACAGATCCAAGGTACTGCAAATCATGGTGAAGACAGTGGTTTTTATTCTAAGTATGATGAGATGTCATTAGAACATTTGAACAAAAAAAAATTTGAACAAAGAAATGATTTCAACTAACTTACATTGTAAAAGGATCACTTTAGATACTGTAGCAAATCACACCTCAAATAATAAGAGTAGTATAAAAGGCTACTCTTTATTGAGCACTTCTATTTGGGATGCTGTGCTAACCACCTCATCTAAGACATCGTGGTATTTTTCTTCATTGTTCCTACCATTGCCTGACATTGTCTTACGTGTTGGCCCATTAATTTCTAGATACTTGTTTCCCCTAATAGAATGCAAACTTGGTGAGGGCAAGAACTTTGCTCTGTGATCTGTTTAACCTCCAGCACCTAGGACAGTGCCTGGCATGCACTGGACACTCTACCTGCTGAGTGAATAAATGACTTCTAGTGTCAATTTGTTTATCCCTATTTCACAGACAAGAGAACTGAGCTTTAGCATTTATTGCCTAAACCACAGCTATGAGACAATCTGCATCTTATGGCTATCCATAAGACTGGGTGGCTTAAACAACAGAAATCCATTCTCCCACAGTTCTTGAGGCCAGAAATTAGAGAAATTAGAGACAGCTAGGACACATTCTGGTAGGAGCTATCTTGCTGGCCTCACAACATCCTTGCATGGCAGAGAGATGGAGAGAGAGAGAGAGAGAGAGAGAGAAAACCCTCTGGTATTTCTTCTAATAAGGATATTGATCTTATCATCAAGGCCTTGCCTTCATGATCTCATCTAAACCTAATTACCTCCCAAAGGCCCCACCTCCAAATACCACCTCATTGGGGGTTAGGGCTTCAACATATGAATTTTGGAGGGGATCACAATTCAGTCTATAGCATCATCCTCAAAAATTTGCAGTCGAGTGTGGGATACAGACAGTAGTATGTGCATGATGTAAAAAAGAAAATCATGAATTGTGGTAAATGGTACTAAAGGAACTATGCAAAGGGAAACAATTGTCGTGATGAATAATCAAGGTGGCAGGGAAGAGGCGGATTGTGGAAGACTTCCATAAGGAAGCAACATACAAACAAATCATCAAAAATTTAGTACAGTGAAAAATACCCCATTATGAACTTGTATACTGATTATGTGTTGAAATATATTTTGGATAGATTGTGTTATATAAAATATACAATTGAAAGTAATTTTACCTTTTTTACTTTTTAAAATTCGACTAATAGAAAATTTTAAATAACTTCTGTGGCTTGGGGCACCTGGGTGGCTCAGTCGGTTGAGCGTCCGACTTCGGCTCAGGTCATGATCTCATAGCTTGTGAGTTCGAGCCCCGCGTCCAGCTCTCTGCTGACAGCTCAGAGCCTGGAGACTGCTTCTGATTCTGTGTTTCCCCCTCTCTCTGCCCTTTCCCCACTCATGCTCTGTCTCTCTCTGTCTCAGAAATAAACATAAAAAAAAGTTTAAAAAAATAACTCCTGTGGCTTGCATTATGGTCCTATTGGACAGCACTGCCATATAGTATTCCCTTCCCACTAAAGACACCAGTGTGGAAGGAAAAAGAAAGATTTCCCCAAAGAGGCAATGTAGACTGGGAATGGGGAACAGTATATCAGGGGAGGTTGAAAGTCAGATTGGCCGAATTACTGACATTTTAAGAATAGGGTAATCTGCTAATGGTTATGGGTTTCTTTTGGGGGTGATGAAAATTTGGAATTAGATACTGTTGATGGTTGCATTACCTTATGAATACACTAAAAAAACTACTGGATTGTACATTTTAAAGGGTGAATTTCATGGTATGTGAATTACAGCTCAATAAAATTAAGATACAGGAAAGAATAGGGCAGTGTAATACCTACAGAATCTGATGTAACAGAAGACCCTTGAATTTTCTGGAAAGCTTACTACTTTCAGCTGATCTGTATGTATTGTGTGTGTGTGTGTGTGTGTGTGTGTGTGTGTGTAGAGTAAGTAGGGAAAAAGGGCTCTTACATGTACATGTTTTGGCTGAAAGTAGGGGAGGAACCAGAAATCACCTTTACTAAAAATAAGTCAGAAATGACTTGAAGGAAAATGAGATTGGGAATTTGCAAACATGTTGTGAGGGCATCAATGAGCCTCTCATGGCATATGTGATAGGGACTCAAGCAGATGATATTTGGAGACTAACGGGACAAAGTGACTTGCAATGATACCTGAGTCACTTTGAGTATTAGGAACAGCTATTTAAATCAAAATGCAAACTTCTATCTATAGTTATGTGTTCTAGGTTAGAACCTCCCTTGTGTACTCTGCCCATTGAGCACTCTCCATATCTAGCAGCAACCTGGGGTGAAGCTTCCTCTCCAGGGGCAACAACACACATGGGAGAGAATTCTCTACACAGAGTCTCAGAGTTGATTTAGAACATCTTCAGAAGCCAGCCCCAACCAAAGTGCCTCACTTATTAATTCACTCAGTTTCTCTCTATCCTGCATTTGGCTTGGTGCTAGGGATGGAATGGTGACCAACAGGGACCCAGTCCCTGCCCTCAAGGAGCTTACGTCTAGTGGGGAGCTCAGAGTTCATGGCTGGCACTGCAGAATTTCCCAATCCTGGTAAACTTCTTATTGGTTATGCTGGTAATTGTCTTAGTTGGCAGTCTCTGTCATTGTTTTCTTTAACTCGGGAGAATGAAAAATGGTAATGATTTCAGTGACCTCTTAACTCCTCTGTCAACGCCACACAAGGGGTGTATTCATCTTAGCTGGGGGAATGTGTGCCTTTTCCAAATTGCCCCTGCTGTTAATACTTTTTGGTTTGGCTTCTTTTCCCTACAGTCCAGGTACACTAACTCCCTGATCTGCATGGAGCTTTATGAGCTCCTTCCATTGACTTCTGTACCTCTGCTGTTAGGAAAACAAGTTCTTAGAAAGAACCTTTAATTAAAGAGTTATGACTATGCAGCACTAAAGGAACTGTTCCTGCTAAAGGAACACTGAGAACCAGAAGTCATGACCAAGACCTGTCATTTAGTAAAGTATCTTTAATGAGGAAGGTGCAGTAGAATGAACATTCTTAGAAATGTAGTAGACATCTGCTCTTTTTCCTGGTGCATCAGTCAGTCTTGCAATCATCCTAGAGCCAAGAAGTGGCAAATTGGGTGATTGCAAGAATATTCAGTAAAGGGTGTGGGAAAGGTTAGAGTACACCTGGGCACATAAAAAGTTAGGATATCCTTTCCTAGGCCTAAAGGAACAAGGGGGGGGGGGGTTACTGGAAGGGGAGTTACTGGCATCTAAAAAAGGTAAACAGTGACCTTCAGGCAAGGGAGTTGGGCAGCCCAACAGTGACTCTGCAGGGAGGTGCCAGAGGGAGTAATCTGAGTTCACACTTCTCCCTTCCTACAGCCTCTGTCCCATGCTCTCCATTAGCTGGAGTCATCCTCCAGGATTGAGAGCTGAGAGCAGAAGATGAATGGGGAATGGAGGGTGCGATATGGATTCACCCACAACCAGCACAACTCCCTTTCCATCATCTCTTCTTCTGGAAATGGGACCCTGCTTTGGTTTGGGAGATGTTATAAGTTAATTGTGTTCCCCCCACAAAAGATATGTTGAAGTCCTATTCTCCACTGCCTCAAAATGTGACCTTATTTGAGCATAGGGTAGTTACAGATGGAACTTGCTAAGATGAGGTCATAGTGAAGTCAGGTGAGCCCTTAATCCAATATGACTGGTGTTCTTATAAGAAGAGGGAAATCTGGATGTAGACATGAAGGGAAGGTGGCCATAGGAAGATGGAAGCAGAGATTGGGGTGATGTTAACACAAGCCAGAAATCACTGGGGGCCACTAGAAACTGGTGGAAGAGACAAGGAAGTATCCTCTTCTAGAGGCTTCAGATAGAAAGAAGCCCTGCTGACACCTTGATTTTGGACTTCTGGCTTCAGAACTATAAAACAATTAAACCCACTGTTCTGTTGCTTGTGCTCCTTTGTTACAGCAGCCCTAAGACATTGTAGAGGGTACTACCCCTTCTCTACCACATATGGTCTGTGGCTTGCATTATGTTACTATTGGACAGCACTGCCATATAGTATTCCCTTCCTGCTAAAGACCCAGTGTGGAAGGAAAAAGAAAGATTTCCCCAAAGAGGCAAGGTAGAGTGGGAATGGGGAACAGTATGTCAGGGGAGGTTGAGAAGTCAGGTTGGCTGAATTACTAACATTTTAAGAATAGGGTAATCTGCTAATGGTTATGGGTTTCTTTTGGGGGTGGACAGCCCAATCCTGCCCAGGCTGGGGGAAAGGATGCTTTTCCCCTGAAATATGGATTTTAAGGATGCAAATAGAGGGACAGACAAGACCTAGATTCACAGCCCGGCTTTGCCTGATGGAAGTGGAAAGAGTCAGTTCCAAGGGAAGTGGACACCCTAGGGCTAGCCTAGCCTAGGGGGTTTCTGAGCAGATAGGATACCTCACAGGGGTGCCTCCTGCGAGAACTAATGCTTTCAGTAAGCTGGAACTCATTGTCAACTCTACTCATGAGAGCTCTTTGCTAGAACCATTTTGAAGACATGAAGATTACCTTTTCTGGCCAAAGCCTGGAAAAGGAGGAAACAGAGAGGTAAGAAGACGTTGGCCTTGCTTCCTAGTTTTCTGCAAGAATCCAGAATTCCCACCTGAGCATGGACCTACAACACGAGAGCCTCGGCTTCTCCAGCACCATGACCCGCCAAGGAGGGACTTGGGATTGGTCATAAAGGAGAAGCCCCATAAGAATTATCTCCGCAGACTAGCCATGGTTCTGTCATTAAAGCATTGGATACACCTTGACTCCTGGTTATACTCTACAGAGGTCATTGGCTGAGATAGTTACTAGACACTTACTACATAAATAAGTGTATATTTAATTTCAAGATGAGGAAAATGTTATAAAAGTATAAATAAGATATGGAGATTGAGAATACCAACTGGAGGCTTAAAGCCTGGACGCCAGGGAACACCTCCTCAAGAAGGTAATATTTAGGGGCACCTGGGTGGTTCATTAGATTAGATATCTGAGTCTTGATTTCGAATCAGGTCATGATCTCAGGATTTGTGGAATTAGGCCCCAAGGTGAGCTCTGCACTGACAGTGCAGATCCTGCTTGGGATTCTCTCTCTCTCCCTCTCTCTCTCTCTCTTTTTGCCTCTTCCCTGCTCTTGAGCGCCCTCTCTCTCTCTCTCTCTCTCTCTCTCTCTCTCTCTCTCTCTCAAAATAAATAAACATTTAAAAATAGAAGAAGGTAATATTTAAACCAGTAGTGTTTCAACTAGCCAATGATTTTGTTCCCATGGGACACCTGACAATGTCTGGAGACATTTTTGGTTGTCACAACTGAGGAGTGAGATGCTACTAGCATCTAGTGATAGAGGCCATGTATGCTTCTAAACATTCTACAATACACGGGACAGTCCCAGCAAAAAAAGAATTCTTTGGCCTAAAATGTGTATGGTTCCAAGACTGAGACTGATTTAGGCTAACACATGAAAAGAAAGAAGCCAGCCCTGTAAAGGGGCTCCCCACCCAAGCATTCCAGGTGAAATAAACAGCAAAGGCTATAATGCCAGGAAAAGCTTGATGTTTCAAGCTGATGAGTACAGGAGAGAGGGGTGGTATGAGAGAGGCCAGATCATGCAGGGCTTCCGGTCTTGGGCAGAAGTTTGGGCTTGTATTCCCTACAGTGGAAAGCCTTTGGTGGGTCTTAAATAAGAGAGGGGCTCTCTGGCTACCTCTCAGAGAATGGATTGGAGGGGCAAGAGTGGAATCCCAGGAAGAAACGACAGCAGCTTTGACTGGCGCAGAGACCTTGGAAAAGGAGAGCACTGGCTCTGTCAAGATGCCTTCTGAAAATGCCAGTGACAGTGCCAGGAATGAATTGGATTTGGAGATAGAAGGAGGAGAAACAGGGATTAACAGTGACTCTCAGAGATTCTGGTCTCAGCGGGGTGCTGAGTGGTGTGGCTCACCAGCAACACAAAGTAGGAGGGGACCCAAATCAAGAGCTCAGTTTCAGACACGTAAATTCTAAGACCCTCAGTGGAATTGGATACATAAGGTGTTGAAGGAATTGCTTATATAAGACTTTGAGCTGTAGTTCGTTCTCAATGTAGAGCTATACTTTAGCTTCACCAGGGATGGGGACGCTCGAAAAAACATCAGTGCTCAAGACACACATCTTAGATCAAGTAAACCTGAGCTCTGGGAGCTGGTTCCCAAATATCAGGATGCCTTATTTATTTTTAATGTTTATTTATTTTTAAGAGAGAGAGAGAGGCAGAGAGAGAGGGAGACACAGAATCTGAAGCAGGTTTCAGGCTGTGAGCTGTCAGCACAGAGCCCAACGATGTGGGCCTCAAACTCACGGACTGTAAGATCATGACCCAAGCTGAAGTCTGACGCTCAATTGACTGAGCTACCGAGGTGCCCCGCATCAGGGTGCTTTCAAGGTGATTCTAATGCACCGTGATGGTTGGCATTCACCAGACTCCCAAGGTGGAGCCTTCTCTGTGTGCATGGCAGCCCATGGTGGGCTGAAGAGTCTCACCTTTGTGCGTTACCAAAGAAATGCTCTCTATTTTGTGTCTATTTAAAATTCTATCTCTGCTGCTTCAGTGGTTGACTGAATTCTATCTGTCAAAACAATGAACTGCTCATAGTCTTGGGTGTTCTTGTGTTACCTGCGGTTCCAGACCTTTTGTTCTGTGACTCTCTTGTTTACAGCAATGTCAGTCTCCTGGTGAAGCCCCGAGGCTGTTTATCTCTTCTTTCCCTTTGGGGTTAGAATATTTACAGTCTCCTTTGTGAACTTTCTTTCCAAATAACTTCATGTACCGTCTACCACTATGCACTCAAAGCAGAAGAAAATACATTCCGACCTGGTCTATTCTGTAAGCTCCAGTTCAGACCCTGTTTCCTTTCATTATTATTGGGTGTCCATCATGAAACTTGCTCTGTAGTTGGCATTTGGGATCCCATGATTTATGAGAATGATATGGCCCCTGATCTATAGGGCAGAGTGTTTCAACTCAGCAGTATTGGCATCTGAGATCAAACAGTTCTCTGCGGTGGGCTGACCTGTGCACTCTAGGTTGTGTAGCAGCATCCCTGGCTTCTACCCACTAGATGCCAATAGTATGTTCCCATGCCTCTGAGTTAAGGCAACCAAAAATCTCTTCAGACAACACTAAAATGTCCCCTAGGAAGCAAAATTTCTCCCAGTCGAAAACTACTGCTTTGGTAGGAAGAAGATATTAAACAAACACTCCTAAAGGTTGATGAAACTGATGAAAATGGCATCGATAGGAGAGATCTAATTTAACTTGTTAGGGATAGAGAGATAGCAGCCCAACATGGATATGAGCTGTTCCAGCCCGCAAAATAGTTGGTATTATTTCCACTGTGATGCTTTCTCTGATTACTTTATTGTCTTTTGTCTCCTCCATTTTCCTAAGAAGCATTCACTGGGTATGTACTATATGTAGCCAGGTGCCATGTTAAGCATTTGGCATGACTTAGTTCACTTTCTTCACATAACTACCCTATAACTGTAACAGGCATTAAAAACTATGAAGATTTCCTATGTAAGTAAATTGCCTTTTTAACCAATCGTTTTACATATTAGTCTTGTAAACTAACCAGAACAAAAGTTGAGATACTCATGGCTTTTACTTTTTCTTTATTCCTTGGACAACAGCCTCCTAACTTTGTCGACTGCCACAATCCTTTTGGTACTGTCATTGTCTTCTTCCCTGAGGTCTTCCTTTGGGTCCCCCAAAATCACTCCCCCAATTTTCTCCATCCCCCAAATTTCTTTTTTTTTAATATATGAAATTTATTGTCAAATTGGTTTCCATACAACACCCAGTGCTCATCCCTACAGGTGCCCTCCTCAATACCCATCACCCACCCTCCAAACAATTACTCACAAACATAAGCAACCTTATTCATAAGAATGTGGTAATTGCAGGGGACTTTAACAATGGATAGATTATCTGGACACATGGTTAATAAAGAAACAAGGGCCCTGAATGATATATTGGATCAGATGGACTTGACAGATATATTTAGAACTCTGCGTCCCAAAGCAACAGAATATACTGTCTTCTCAAGTGCACATGGAACATTCTCCAAGATAGATCACATACTGGGTCACAAAACAGCCCTTCATAAATATACAAGAATTGAGATCATACCATGCATACTTTCAGACCACAATGCTATGAAGCTTGAAATCAACCACAGGAAAAAGTCTGGAAAACCTCCAAAAGCATGGAGGTTAAAGAACACCCTACTAAAGAATGAATGGGTCAACCAGGCAATTAGAGAAGAAATTAAAAAATATATGGAAACAAACGAAAATGAAAATACAACAATCCAAACGCTTTGGGATACAGCGAAGGCAGTCCTGAGAGGAAAATACATTGCAATCCAGGCCTATCTCAAGAAACAAGAAAAATCCCAAATACAAAATCTAACAGAACACCTAAAGGAAATAGAAGCAGAACAACAAAGACACCCTAAACCCAGCAGAAGAGAACGAATAAAGATCAGGGCAGAAATAAACAATATAGAATCTAAAAAAAACTGTAGAGCAGATCAACGAAACCAACAGTTGGTTTTTTGAAAAAATAAACAAAATTGATAAACCTCTAGCCATGCTTCTCAAAAAGAAAAGGGAGATGACCCAAATAGATAAAATGATGAATGAAAATGGAATTATTACAACCAATCCCTCAGAAATACAAGCAATTATCAGGGAATACTATGAAAAACTATATGCCAACAAACTGGACAACCTGGAAGAAATGGACAAATTCCTAAACACCCACACACTTCCAAAACTCAATCAGGAGGAAATAGAAAGCTTGAACAGACCCATAACCAGAGAAGAAATTGAATCAGTTATCAAAAATCTCCCAACAAATAAGAGTCCAGGACCAGATGGCTTCCCAGGGGAGTTCTACCAGACGTTTAAAGCAGAGATAATACCTATCCTTCTCAAGCTATTCCAAAAAATAGAAAGGAAGGAAAACTTCCAGACTCATTCTATGAAGCCAGTATTACTTTGATTCCTAAACCAGACAGAGACCCAGTAAAAAAAAAGAGAACTACAGGCCAATATCCCTGATGAATATGGATGCAAAAATTCTCAATAAAATACTAGCAAATCGAACTCAACAGCATATAAAAAGAATTATTCACCATGATCAAGTGGGATTCATTCCTGGGATGCAGGGCTGGTTCAACATTCACAAATCAATCAACGTGATACATCACATTAATAAAAGAAAAGATAAGAACCATATGATCCTGTCAATCGATGCAGAAAAAGCATTTGACAAAATTCAGCATCCTTTCTTAATAAAAACCCTCGAGAAAGTCGGGATAGAAGGAACATACTTAAAGATCATAAAAGCCATTTATGAAAAGCCCACAGCTAACATCATCCTCAATGGGGAAAAACTGGGAGCTTTTTCCCTGAGATCAGGAACACGACAGGGATATCCACTCTCACCGCTGTTGTTTAACACAGTGTTGGAAGTGCTAGCATCAGCAATCAGACAACAAAAGGAAATCAAAGGCATCAAAATTGGCAAAGATGAAGTCAAGCTTTCACTTTTTGCAGATGACATGATATTATACATAGAAAATCTGATAGACTCCACCAAAAATCTGCTAGAACTGACACATGAATTCAGCAAATTTGTGGGATACAAAATCAATGTACAAAAATCAGTTGCATTCTTATACACTAATAATGAAGCAACAGAAAGACAAATAAACTGATCCCATTCACAATTGCACCAAGAAGCATAAAATACCTAGGAATGAATCTAACCAAAGATGTAAAAGATCTGTATGCTGAAAACTGTAGAAAGCTTATGAAGGAAATTGAAGAAGATATAAAGAAATGGAAAAACATACCATGCTCATGGATTGGAAGAATAAATATTGTCAAAATGTCAATACTACCCAAAGCTATCTACACATTCAATGCAATCCCAATTAAAATTGCACCAGCATTCTTCTTGAAGCTAGAACAAGCAATCCTAAAATTCATATGGAACTACAAAAGTCCCCGAATAGCCAAAGTAATTTTGAAGAAGACCAAAGCAGGAGGCATCACAATCCCAGACTTTAGCCTCTACTACAAAACTGTAATCATCAAGACAGAATGGTATTGGCATAAAAACAGACACATAGACCAATGGAATAGAATAGAAACCCCAGAACTAGACCCACAAAAGTATGGCCAACTAATCTTTGACAAAGCAGGAAAGAATATCCAATGGAAAAAAGACAGTCTCTTTAACAAATGGTGCTGGGAGAACTGGACAGCAACATGCAGAAGGTTGAAACCAAATTTCTTCTTTTGATCTTACTGTTCCCTAGAGCTAATCTCCCATCCTGCTCCTTGCTTTTCCCACCAGTGTTCTCAAAATTCCACAGTTGCCCACTAACACCGTCTCCTCATTGTCCTTGCACTGGGGCTCCTTCTCATACCCTTTACTGAAACAATTCTTTTCAATCAGTACTTCCCAGGGCATTGAATCCAGAGATATCTTGTCATCTCTTACAGTCTCTCCTCCATATTGAATGTCGTTTATAACTCTTTCTCTTGGAAACTTTCTCTTCCTTGGAACCCTACAACATTGCAGGTCTACCTCCCACCTCCTATCCTGTAGATTTGGGTGGACGCCACTGCCCAGCTCCCTGTCCTAATCTCTATGGGAGATAGATCTCTACTTTTCTCTCATGGGTCATTTTAGCTTCCAGATCTTCATTTATCCCACCTATGTGGAAGGCTAACCTAGTTGTATCTCCAGTCGTGAGTTCCTTCTTGGATTTTAACCTTCTTTCTCTCAGACACCTCTGCCTGGATACAACCTTGGCATCTCAAGTTTACCACGTCTCCAACAAAAGGCTTTATCTTTTCTTCATAGTCAGCATCTTCCCCCTCAGTGTCTCAAAAGCCATTGTTTCTCTTAGTTGTAAGAATCATTCTCAGACCCTCGGAATTATTCTCTACATTCATTGGTTCATGAATTCATTCCTTGAGGCTGTTGTGAGCACCATGCTTTATGTATTGCTGCCTTCATGGAGTTCACAGTCCATCTGGCCAGAAAGATGGTCAAAAGGAACTACAAGAGGTCTTGGATGAAGATTAGGGGTGGAAAAGTCTCTTCTTCTCTGCCTAGATCCAAGGAGCCAACAAGTCCTCTGAATCTTCCACCATAAAGTCCCTATAACTCACTGATTGTTCTCCAAACCCATGGCCTCTGCTGTAGACTCTTGGGTGGACTTCTGTCCTCTCACTCTGCTACTTCTCTGAACTCTTACATGTCGTACTGCCTTGTGACATCCTGGTTTCTTTCTGTCTCCTCCACTACACTGGAAGTTTATTCAATGTAATGAATGTGTGCTGTTTTCCTCTGTATTCCCACTACCTGACACAGAGTGCTCAGAAATTATTCATGAAATAATGAATGAATGGATTCTCATCCCCTTTCTACACGACCAAAAACATTGTAAAACTCAACAACACACAAGGTAAGTTTGAAGTAATAACCTAGAGGTAGCCAAGTGACAGCCCCAGGGCACAGCTGGGAATATTTGGAAAACAATGACTGACTGACTCCAAGAGCAATGAGAAGGCATTTTGCATAGGGCACTAATGGCTTCTCAGTGGAGACATAATAGCTTTGCTACTAGAGAGAAGCCCTGGGGAAGTTCCTGGTTGTTAGTTCTTAGGGTTCTCTGGAGCTGCCAAGGCAAGCCTCTCTGGGTGATAGAGTCCTCTTTTTATTGCTGAAAGACAGCTTTACTGCAGGACCCTGGGTCTGAATGTGGAAGCCAAAGATACTTGGGGCAGCTTCGCATGTCTGAAATATTTGGCAGTCATGGCCCCTTTCCCTCAGGGGGCATACCTGTCATCCCTTGCCTTCACTGCTTGTGTCATCCCTTGAATTACAATAGGGATAGAATAGCCTGCATTTGAATTCTAGCACTGCTGCTGACTTATTTTATGGTATAGACCTTAGTTATGTGATCCCTCGAAAGCCTCGATTTCTTCATCTTTAAATGGGATTGGTAACAGTAATAGGATAGATAGTAACAGAAATTATCTCATCCATCCCTTGATTATGGTTGTTCTAGAATACACATATTGAGCATGTTGTCAATATTCCTACTACTTTTTGAATACTTAAAACTTTTCATATTTAAAAAAAAAATGACCTTATATGGTGTTTTTGAGAATTAAATGAAATTAAGCACAGAAATACTAGTCACGGTGCCTGGCATTAGGAGCCCCTAATAAAAGGTAGCTCTTAGTAGCCCAGTAGAATAATTACCCATGCCATCAAAGTCTTGCTGTGCTGATGTTACCTTATCTAGTTATTAGTTTGTTTGTTTTATGTCTTCCTTTGCTAGAATTAAGCTTCAAGAGAGCAGAGACCTTGTCTGTCCTTACGGCCCCTTGTTTCTCAAGTGTGCCAATACCAGGAGGCACAGAGAACTCCCTTCACAGTCAACACAAACAGGCCAACACCATGACATATCAGAGTGAAACTGGCAAAATACAAAGGTAAAGAGAGAATTCTGAAAGCAGCTAGGGACAAACGGGCCTTAACCTACAAGGGAGACACATAAGGGTAGTAGCAGACCTGTCCACTGAAAGTTGGCAGTCCAGAAGGGAGTGGCAAGAAATAGTCAATGTGCTGAATAGGAAAAATACGCAGCCAAGAATCCCTTATCCAGCAAGGCTGTCATTCAGAATAGGAGAGAGAAGGGTTTTCCCAAACAAAAAGTCAAGGAGTTCATGACCACTAAACCAGCCCTGCAGGAGATCCTAAGGGGGACTCTGTGAGTGGAACCCTGCAAGGGACCAGAGACATCACCACAAGCACGAGAAAGAATGAAACCTACAGATAACACAATGACCCTAAATCCGTATCGTTCAATAATCACTCTGAATGAAAATGGACTAACTGCCCCTATCAAAAGACATAGGGTATCAGAATGGATAGAAAACCAAGATCCATCTATATGCTGTCTATAAGAGACTCATGTTAGACCTGAGAACCCCTGCAGATTGAAAGTGAGGGGATGGAGAACCATCTATCATGCTACTAAATGTCAAAAGAAAGCTGGAGCATCCATACTTATATCAAATGAGATTTTAAACCAAAGACTATAACAAGAGATGAAGAAGGGCATTATATCATAATTAAGGGGTCTATCTATCAAGAAGAGCTAACAGTTGTAAATGTTTATGCCCCGACTTGAAAGAACCCAAATATATAAATCAAGTGTATGCAATAGACAATCAACAAGCAGTTATTGAAGCGTGAACTGTGAAAACAAGCAGCTGTGTCTCCCTCCACAGCTCAGGTGGGTCACACACCCTTATCACTTTCAGCACCGCAATCCCCATCATGTCTCATACATGGATGGAGACTCAGAAGAACATGTAGCTGCCGAACATTTTACCCAACACAAGATCTTCATAACCCAATGCCCTCAAAAGACTCTCTATCCAATAGAAAAACTGAGAAGACAACTCAGAGGAAGGGTCAAGGCTGAGAAAAATCAAGGGAGAAAATTCAAGAGGCCAAAGTGGTCACCTAGGGAACTCTCAGATGTAGCCAGAGCTTAGCAGGGCAAGAACCCCAGGTAGACATGACACAGAACCAAGGGTCTCAATATAAGAGAAGCCCTAGTCACCTGTAAGAAAAGCATCTGTAGGCAAAACCCCAGATTAGACAGGCCTGCAGGAGCCAGTTAACCACAAAAAGAGGACTAGCCAGTCAACAAATGGTCATAACACAAATGAACAAAGGAGTAGGGCACCATTGAACGAGGCCAGTGAGGTGGCATTCATGAATGGTACAGAAAGCAAAACTACCAAACTCTTATTTTGTTTGTCTCCTTACCAAGAGGATTATTAGACAGGACAAGATGAGGAAAAGGGAAAAGTCATTATATTCCATGAAGCATCTACTATGTGCCATGCAGCATATATGTATCATAATCTTATTTAATCCTGAGAAGAGGTACCAATCATGATTCATATTTTATAAATGAGGAAAATTTGCCACAGAGAAGTGAAGCAGCTTATTCAAGGGCCCAGATCCAGTGAATGGTCTAATACTCTCATTTAGATATTGTGCATCTTGGGGCACCTGGGTGGCTCAGTCGGTTAAGCGTCCGACTTCGGCTCAGGTCATCATCTCACAGTCCATGAGTTTGAGCCCTACATCAGGCTCTCTGATGACAGTGCAAAGCCCACTTTGGATCCTCTGTCTCTCACTGTGCCCCTCCCCTGCTCGTTCTCTCTCTCTCTCTCTTTCTAAACAATAAATAAATGTTAAAAAAAGATATTGTGCATCTTAAGAGTGAAGCTTTGTATATGTATTTTTGTTGGGGGAAGGTGGAGGCATTGGGGGGAGGAAGTTGTGGGCAAATAGCTGACCATTGACTCCATTTAAGTTTGCAGTCAAACCTCCCTGGACCTCTGTCACACAAATTGCAGTTTTGAAACAGCATCCTCCATACAGAGAGCTGGTTTCCAGAGCCTAAACTTAGGGGGAACACTTCTCCACTTCCTATACTTCCTTCAATATGGAGAGATGTCTAGCAGTGTGATACTCCTGGCCCCTGTCTCCTGCTCTCTTCTCCCCTGCAGAGGTAGAGCAAATTATCTGCTGAGTTTGACAGAACGGGACAAGAATGTATCAGTCAATGCAAAGATCTCTTCTCTCTCTAGCCAAGGAGCCAAAAGGACAATGCAGAGCAATTCGCAAACTCACCACTTCAGAACAATCAGGACTGAGAAGTAGAGGAGAGAACTCCAGAGGCTAGAGTGTCACATGGAAACATTCCACTCTCCCTCATGACCTTCTGGCTGGCAAAATGTCTATAATATTGAGCTCTGCTGGCAAAGCTGTATAATCCACATCCTACCCTGTGGGCGAGGTTTAAGACTTTTCATCTCTGCCTTGAGTGGGCATGGAGCATCACACATCCAAGACACTTTTCCAATGCTTTTTTTTTTCAGGAATAGAGCCAATGTCTCCATCTCTACCTGCCTTGCTCCTCTAGCCCAATCATTTCAGAATTCAGCTGGGAAAAGGGGTTGTTACCGACCGACCCTGCTAAACAAAGCAATAACATCTGATGAAGAACCTTATTCTGATTTCACTTCACCTCATTAGCTCCCATCTGGTTTGTTGCCCAGAGACCAAGATGGTACATGATGTGAAGTCTGAGTCAACATCTCAAAGGAATGTCATCAAACTGGAAGTGGTCCAGAGAAGGCTGAGGAGAATATTGAAAGTTCTGGAAACCCAGTCATGGGAGGAATGGTTAAAGGAATGAGATTTAGTTCAAAGCAGATTTGGCTATGATATGATACAGTCTCCACATTTTTCAAGAGCTATCATGCAAAAGAGTGGTTTAATTAGATTGCATGACTTCCAAGGACAGAACTAAGTGCATTGATGGATGTTCCAAGGAGGCATATTTTGGCTCGTTAGAAGGAAGATATTTATAACTATTAGCATTGTATAAGAGTGGAATGGTTTTCCTGAAAATGTAGTGGGCTTTCCATCACTGGGACTATTCAAACAACCTCACTGGATGAAAGGGATGATCCCGAAAAGAGCACTAGGAGATGATTGGTTGTGTAAACCTCACAGTGGCAGAGCAGGAGGTTTTTCCCCCTTCCCCCCTCTCCCCCCGCCTCCCCAGAATCACAACTGACCTGTAATGAGTGGAGTGGGGTACGGGAGACCCCTTGCATGTGACCAAACCCTGCCTGGGCAACAGGATGCAGTGGAACCCTACCCACTACACTGTTGTCCTATAACGATGTCCCCCTAAGATGACTTACTGGTTTACTATCTGTGTGTGGACACACGCTTCCTGTGGCTCATTCTACAACTTCTCTCAAACTGTAAGTGCAAAAAGGTGTGGGTGTTGGAAGGGAGGATTCTAAGGAAGTGAATTCCTATCTCATATTCCAGGGCCTGTTGCAATCATGCGCACTCTCTTTCTTCTCTTTCCAGAGTTGGGGGGCTCTTTTAGCAACCTTATCCTCTGACTATCTGATCAGCACCCTGAGGCTGCCCTGTTTGGCTCAGTGCCAATCACCACCTACAAATGGTCCTTTATGTGTGTTGTTTCATTCCATCCTGGCAATAATCCCAGTGAGATCAGTCTTATGATTAGTTCTGTTTTACAGATAAGGAAACTGAAGTTCAGAGAGGTCAACTCACTTACCTTAGTTCAGAAAGCTAGTTAGTGGCAAGGTATGAGTTGATAGCCAGATCAGTCATGGTCTCGAGTGTGTAGTCTTAACCACTGCACCCTACTTCCCACCCCGAATGACAGTGACCAGACCTGTAGGTGCCCATATGTTATGGCTCTGTTTTAAGAAAGAAACATAAGTTTGGTTTTGTTTCTAATCACTTTCTTCATGATTCCCAGGTTTGCTTTGACTCTGTAGGCCTCAGGACTTTAGTAGACATAAGTCTTTAGAATAGAATTCAATGAAACTCAGTCCTTGTCCAGTGTTTCAACTGACCGATCAGGGCCTCTGACCCATAAAAGTAGAATTTGGGTTCTTTCTATTCAGTCTAAGACAATGTTGGGCACTGACTCAAATTCACATGCCTCTGGCCCAGGACCTTGAGTCCTTTGCACACAAAGGGAATTCAACACAGGGTTCCTAATGGCTTCTCTTCTTGAATTTTAGAATTGTTTTCCAGGGATACCTATCTTTCCAATGTTCTGTTTATGGCACAAAGTCAATGGGAGTTGGGGTTTCTGAGCACAGAGGAAGAATCTCATGATGTGAGGGAGTCAGGGAGCACCAGAGTATTGCCTGTAGTGAATCCTGTGTTAAAGAGGAGATGCCACTTTGTGACGACGATGGTGGCTGGGATGAAAGTCCCAGGGGTCCCTGGATCATTCAACCTGGACATGTTCCCCCACTCCACTCCATCATTGCTCCCTGCTTATTTTGCTCCCATCTTGTCTTCTTTGGGACCTGGATTTACTGATTTCTTTCATTCCAGGTCCTCTGCTTATCTCTGTCGGGCTCAGTGTAACAGAACTATCTGAGCCATCTACCCATTAACCTGATGCCTCTGGCCTTGCCTCAGAAATTTTTCCCACACCATGTCCTCACACATACATATGGACACCCTATGATCTAATCTAATTCCTGACTCTGAGAGCCTAGCATCAAACCCCGAAGTCAAGAAGTTGGATGATGGGGCAAAGGAATGCCACCTACAAAGTGTTCATCTTTAGGAGCATAAACAGAGGATTCCGAAATCTGCAGAGTAATTAAGGTCTAGATACTGACATAAACAAATGGACAAGGCAGCTATGGCCTTGAGGGTGTAGACAAAGATAATCTTTGACCATTTTTTTTCAGATAAGAACTTGTTTGTACCTGGAATCCTCTGAAAACCTCAGGTTTTACCTCCCTGGCAACTCTTGACCTATCTTAAATGTACTTTTTTTTTTTTTTGTACGGTGCTTGGATAGCTTACAACTTTTAGAATCGCTAATAGGTATCCAGAACTTGCCTTGGAACTTGGGGAGTAGAGAGGTAGCATATGATATGACCTCCATCGTCAAGAACCTTTGCACACAAGAAATTTGGACTTTATAGAGAAATAGACGGATTTTAACAGGGAAGCATGGACTGGTTAGCTTTGTATTCTAGAAAGGCATGATTCTGGCTGCAGGATGAGGATAGAGAAAAGAGGGGCAGGGATAACAACAGAGATGCTGTTTCAGAGCCCACTTGAGAAGCTTTGAACACAGGGAGAGGCAGTAGAATGGTAAGGAAGGGAGAAATTCAAAGGCAGTGAAAGGTCACTGAGTGATGAAGAAAAGACTCATTGGATGAGGTGATGCAAGAAAAGAAAGACTCAGGGAGACTCAGTTATGAGTCTGATTTCTGATTTGGGTGGATTGATAGGAAGATTCAAAGGTGGCTGTGACTTCTCTGACTTGGGCAGATGGGTGGGTGGTGATTGCACCATCAACAGATTAGGGAGTGCTGGGCTGATGGCAGGATTTCAGGGATAGTTTGCGAGTGCAGTCGGGGACAGGTGGGCTCTTGGACACCCAGGAGGAGATACTGAGGAAGGAGTGGGTATGAGCTGCAGAGTGCAGGAACCAAGTCTGGGAAGGACACAGAGACTGATCATTGCCCGAATACAGGTGGCACGGGAGCCGTTCATGGAGACTGCTGGAAAGTGTGAGGTGTAAAGGGATCCTAATGGGGAATGTAGGGAATCTGAGAATCTGGGACAGCTGGCATCTAGGGACTAAACCAAGGAAGACGAATTTACGAAGAAATCATCAATAAGGGGACAAAAAGCACCTATAGAAATGGGAAGGAGGTAGGACAGACAGAGTCGGCGGGAAGGCAGGAACCAGAGAAGTTAGGAAGGGGGAAAGGATTAGAGGAGAACACGTTCTCATGACTGGGACACCAGGGACCCTGGGGAGAGCAGTTTCAAGAGCCCGGTCAGGGCCAGAGGATGTTCTGTCTGTGCCACAACCTAGCTAAACAGGACCATGCTCTGAACCAAGTCATCACAAAGCCCTGTCCGGAGCAAACCAACAATTAAGTCACTGCCGAACAATGGGTCCTCCAGAGCTCAGCCATGTCACTCTGTCCTTTCTACACAGGTGACCCTAGCAAAAAGAAGTGCCTAAGCAAGTGGGCAGATTGGGACAATGCCATTGTATCTGGCCAATGACCACAAAAGGGGGAGTGCATTACACCAGCTTGGTTTGTTCACCGATGGCTCATTCACTGGTTGATATTGTATTGGTTCTAGTAATGTGCTCAGAGACTGAAAAGAAGGACATGGTCATAAGAGACACCTGGTTCCTGCCTTCAAACAGCTTACAATACATTGGGGGGTGGGGGGCACAGACTTTCGTTCCATCAATCAAAACAAGCCATCTAGAATGCCTAACAAGGGGCCCCTGGGTGGCTCAGTGGGTAAGCGTCCAACTCAGGCTCAGGTCATGATCTCACGGTTCACAGGTCCAAGCCCCACGTCGGGCTCCGTACTGACATCCCTGAGCCTGGAGCCCGCCGTGGATTCTGTCACTCAAAAATAGATGAAACATTAAAAAACTTTTTAATTAAAAAAATATTTTTTAGTTTAGAATGCCAATAAAATCACCATTCCAACTTTTACAACATTACCTGAGTTAGCAATACCTTTTTATGCTTCTCTGTAGAGGGCTCATAAGGTTTAAACTGAATGATAAAACTGGATGTGTGCTCATTTTAAAAAATTCGGTAGACTGGCTGGATTATAGGCTCACTGCTGACTGTACTGACTCCTTACTATATACCTCAGGGACCTCTTCCCTTGCAGCATTAACCGTAGCTATATGGGTCATGTTCCCCAGTCTCCTTCTCTAACCCCAACCAAGGACTAGTTTTTCATTTCCAACTGCCAGTGGCTTTTCACCTGCACTGCCCCCTCACTGCCCTCAAAATCAAAGCTGAAGTCAAATTCACCATGTGGCATCTCTCAAATCATCACCCTTTTCAAACATCCCTCTCCCTCTCCATGGTACCTTCATTGTATCTTCTGTCCTCGGCATCTCTTGCGTCCACACTCAACTGCCAAGTTCTGCATCAAGCAGAATCTTGTGCGCAAAATGCATCTGCAACATTTACTTGCTGATTGAATGAACACATTTTATACCAAGGACACCATGGCTAGTTAATAACACTGGTCATGATAGTGGTTAAGAGCATGGTTTTTGGTTCAAGTGGGTCTGATCTGGTTTTAGCCTACCTCTGCTACTTAGTGTCATGGTGACTTTGGACACATAGTGTCCTTATTTGCAAGATGTAAGTTATTTGGGTTGTGAGAATCAAATATAAAATATGAAGCTCTGAGCACAGAGATGCCATTTTTTAATCCCATGTTCCACTGTCAATGTTTATCCATTTTAGTAATCTAATGTTAAATCCAAAGAAGCCCAAAGTCCAAGGGGATACTGAGTGTATTCCATTTTAGAACCTTAATTGGACTAATTAGGAAGTCCCAGAAGGGGTCACTACCCACCTAGGACCCTTAGTTTGGAGCATAGAATAAGGACCTCTACATAAAACAGATCCTTCTTCCAGCCCTTCATTCCATCCCCATTGTGCGCTGTTTTGAAAATTCCAATTAAAAATTATCCAACTCAACAAGTTTCAACAAGTGCTAGTTGTGTTCTATAGTAACTGCTTAACCAATTGGCCTGGAAAACCTTCCTATTTTCCCTCTGGAAAGCTACTTTTTAATCCCTAATGAGATCCGTCTGTTGTCAAGCTTTCCCCAGCCTCCTGACACAGGAGCTGCGCCCACCCCTGGGCTCCAGGCACTCGGGAATCCTCCCAGAGACATTTCCCTGCCCCATTGCACAGCCAAGGTTAGCTATGGCCACATCTCTCCCATCAGACTGCCAAGCCCTCTGGGTGTGTTCCCTGCACACAGTAGATACCGAATGGAGGTAGGTGGGCGAGACTGGAGGGGCCAGGATGAAAGGCCTGAGGGCAGAAAACCAAAGTTACCTTTGCATTTCTACCAAGTTCAAAGAGTAGGCTGAGAAGGATAAGGCACCACCTCACAGGAGGAGGAGGAGGAGGAATCCAGGGAATGTGAGTCAAGAGTCAAGGGAAACTGAGAACTTTGATCCCATCAGTTGGCAACATAACAATTGCATGGTCTTTATTTTTCTTCCCCCATTGCTTCTGGACAATATACAACACATAGTGAACACTCGGTTCATGTTGCTGAATAAACAAATGAATGCTTCTTCTCTCCATTTCATTGTCAGCCTTTTCCTTTTTTCTTTTTGTTGTCTCTTTGTTCTACCTAACCCCACACTTAAACCTCTCCCCTCACCACCTGATACACAAAATCACCTCCCCCTCCCTCCCTCTTTTTTCTCCTCCCCCTTTCCTTCTTCCTCTCTCTCCTCCACTAATGCCATCTATAAGTGTCTGTGTGTGTATGTGTGTGTGTGTGTGTGTGTGTGTGTGTCTGTCTGTCTATCTACGGTCATTTCCAGTCTACAGAGGAGAAAGCAGAAGTTCAAAAGCCCAAAGATGGATACCAATGGTCACACGGCTACTAAGAAGTATGTAACAGGTAATGTCACACTACTCTAGATCCCTTGGCCATTTTTGTTTGCTCTAATCCATGGATCACTTCACTGTCAGCAGGCAACATGTTGCCCCCAGATACTAGAGCTCACTTTGCCTGTGGGTGGCCCCGGAAAGCCACAAGTGGTGGGAATTTAAGCCTCCCCTCCTCCCCACCTCGGAGGCGGGGTGACAGTCCTTAACTAATGACTGACAGGTGTGAGGGCATTGGGACTACAGTTCCCTGGCCTCCAAGGGGGACAGCCTGGCTTCTTCCCCTTCCCCGTCCGTTTTCCATGCCCCAGGACCAATGTTCCTTGGACAATGGAACGCTCCCATTAAATCCCTTTCACATAGATCCTCATCTCAAGCCCCGCTTCTGGAGAACACAGCCCAAGGCAAGCTAAATGCTGGATTCGAATCCAAACCCATCGGACTTCAACATTTTCCCCACTATGTTGTGCCTGAGATGCTGTTGCAGTCGTTATGGGCCTGCTCCTCACGAATTTCACTGCCATTTAAAAAATTGAATGGCCACTGCGGCTTCAGATGCCTTGAAGACAAACATGACATTTCAAAAGCTCTGTGCTTATTTCTTCTTACTATAATTATATGTCTCTGAAACAAAAGACGTTTGAATGTCTTAGCAAAATGAAATGAGGGACTCAAAGAAAAAAGTTACTTATTTGAACTTCTCCTTGTAATTTTCCTATCTCTGGGTCCATAATATCCTAAAATAGACTTCATCCTTTTAACGTGCTCTCTTCTTAAAATGTTTTCGTTATATGAGGAATATAACTGCATTGGAGGAATTCTAGGGGGAAAACAAATCCAAGTGCTCAAATCCAGCCATTCACAATTTCCTTCCAGTGTTTTCCTACCCCTGTGCCGTGGGTACAGATTTATTCAAACACCTGGATCCCCTGGGTCTCCCGTTAACCTGGTTTTCCATTCTGTGACACAGTCCTGTGGTTTTCATCTTTTTTTTAAATTTTTTTTTAAGTTTATTCATTTTTGAGAGAGAGAGACAGACAGAGTATGAGCAGGGGAGGGGTAGAGAGAGAGGGAGACACAGAATCTGAAGTAGGCTCCAGGCTCCGAGCTGTCAGCACAGAGTGTGACGCGGGGCTCAAACTCACAAACTGTGAGATCATGACCTGAGCTGAAGTCGGACGCTCAACTGACTGTGCCATCCGGGCGCCCCATCATCTTTAATGCTCGTCCATTGTAACACCCGGAGGATGGACCGTAACCTGTCACCATTCTTATTACTGCCCTTGATATTTCATGATTGTAAACTTTGTGAATATGCCGTTTTGTTTGGCGCCTACCCTTTTATATTATTCCGATTAAATATTTCCGATTATTTCTTCAAGAGAAGTTTCTAAATCTTAAATTATCAGATAAAGAAATAAAATGTGTGGCTTTTGATACACACTGCCACATTCCTTCCTCCCCCTCCCCACCACACTAAAATGTGCATCGATGTGTAACATAAGCCAACCCGAAACAAAGATTCTTTCAAGTCATGGCGACTTATTTGTTACTGAGCTGTGGTCTTACTAGACGAATTCATTTTACATTTCTCCACTTAGTACAAAGGTCTTGAAACCTTCTCTCGAATTATACTGAATCTATGGCATTCCTCATGAGAAGGACAAAGAATTGTTAAGGGGACATTTTAGTCACCTTTAAATGGACATAGCTCCATTCTTAATTCTAAGCTTTCTGATTGCTAAGCATTTCACGGAGAGATTAGTCACTGGGCTTGAGTTCCTAATTGAATCAGTCATTTTACACGCAGTGAAACACAAGTCAGGACGTTTCGATGGCTGATGTAGGCTAACTGACTTGGATGTGTATCTTGTACATTTCTGTATGCCTACATCTTCGAAAGCAGAGGAACATTGATAAGATAAATAAGCAAGAGAAAATTCCTGTTTTCTCAGTTACCTTGAAGTTTGCCAGAGTCCCTAAGGTTTAGTATTTTTATTTATCGGCCTGAGGAGTCCTGCTTCCTGGAATGGATTTTCCAGGAATATTTAGACTTCCAAGAGATCATGTCCCATTAGCATCAACCACAGCATCACTGTTATTATTATTATTATTTTTTAACATGCTTAATGGTTCTTTCTTCTTTCACACAACTGGGAAAGTACACTAAATACAAACCTGGAATTATTCTGAAGACCATGGGTACTTGTCACTACACACAGAACAGAGACTTTTAGACTATGATAACAGCTGTTCACCCAGCCAACCCTGAAAATTCAAGTGAAAGAGTGGGAAACCTATCCAGTCTTCTAGAGGCATGATTCCAGGGGATAGTAGACATTCATGTGGATAAACGTCCCATTGACCAACTGTATTTTCTACCTTCAATCTGTTTGGGGTTTTTGTTTGTTTTGTTTGTTTGTTTCCACTGAAGAAGCTTGTTTTCCATAGCACTCCAAAATTGCAACACGTGCCAATTTGCATCTTATTTTAAGAGAGAATTTCACTACTGGGTTCATGTAAAAGGCAAAATGGACCATTTTGAGTCCATTTCTCAGTAAATTGAGAAGGTCGCTGATTGGCTTTCATGCACACCCCAAATTTGCCTTCATCCCAGCGGGTCACAGCCTCGAGGTGATAAACTCCCCGAAAGGGATTCCACAGCGGATGCCTCACCTTGGCAGGACTTTCTGGGTCAGGATATCGGTGGGTAATCCTAATTAAAGCCCCATCCGAGCTCTAACTTCACAACCAAACAAACCAGTTTTACAGCACAGAGGAATCTAATTTGGCCTCACACTTGCAGTGGAAAAAGAAACACAAAAGAAAAAAAAAAAAGAAAAAGCTGGCAGCTGAACTAACAAGCTACTGCCTTCTGGACACACTGCCAACTTGATCCAATTAAGAAACATTAGCCATCTAATGACAGATTTGAAGACAAAAGGCTCAGATGAGACACGAGTTTCTTGACAGCAGCCAGGCAAACCGCAAAATTTCAACCTAGGTAAGAGTCCCTTCGACATCTAAAAAACATACAACAAAGAGCAAGGAGAGGCTGACATTGCAAGTTTCTTGCACATTTTAAGGAATAAGAGCCCGAGCCTAGAACACAGCCAAACATTAATCTGAGAGTAACGTTCCATTTCAGCCTGAAGAAACCTATGGAACTTTCCTGTGTACATCGAAACACACAAAACACCGCTGGTCTGCGGATGCCTATTTAGCCTGGGAAATGAGCGAAATCACAGCTTAGGCGCATGTCACTTTCCCGCATGTCACTTTCCTGGTCCATCTTAACCGCCGGCCCCTTCAAGAGCATCTCGTGAAAAAAGCAAACCAAAACACTGTAGTGAAAGACACTTGGGAATGCGCTTTCATTTACTCCATGCCAAGTATTTTATCTGGAAACCTACTTTGAAAAAGTGACACTGAGGTGAGGCAAATGCCAGATCCTGCCCTGAGTGAGAGTTGCAGTGCCGTCCACTTACCTGTGATCAGCACCGCCTTTTGATCCACAGGTAAAAACTCGTGGCCAGATAAGTAAGCACACATGAGGAAACAGGACAGGGGGAAGAGGACCCAGCCCCAGAAGAGGGACAGGCTGAGCAGGTAAGCCCCTGCCCAGAGGCCCGCCAGGCAGACCACCTTTCTCCCCACCTGCCCCGGGCTCTTCTTGAGTTTGTAAAGAACTATTCCTCCCAGCGCTGCGGGGACAGCCAGGCAGAGCCATGCTGTCTCAGAGAAGGTGCTCATTCTCAGAAACGCCCTGCACCTTTGTGTGCTCAGGACCAGCGAGACGAGTGGGCAAAGGCTGGCTGGAGGCAGCCTGGGATATATGAACAGAGAGGCAAGGAGGGAGGGGGAGAAAGGAACCCCGGCACGCTTCGGATGAGCACGGATTAAGCACACTCACGCAGGCATGTATTTCCTGGTGGGTCATTGAAACCGGGGAGCCGATCCCTATAAATACCAGACCTCTTCCCATTCAGCAGCTCCCCCAAGGCCACCTGACATATGGAAACAACACATGACACGTAGACGTACTCACCCACAACACTTACACGTTTTTTTCTTTTCCGTGACCTCTGGAGAGATAACCAGGTGGATAATAATTGACAGAATTCAATCCGAACGGTGAATAACAAGACCTTTAGTTCACAGAAAAACTCTTCGCCGGCAGGAGCCGGTGGTGTGACTGTCAAATTCTTTTTCTGACTCGGGCATGTGTGTGTGTGTGTGTGTGTGTGTGTGTGTGTGTGTGTGAACGCAGGCAACCAGAGAGGTCTGGAAGATCTGGAAGGGGAAGGCTGTCCTGAGTTGGCATTCCTGCCATCCATCCCCATCTCCGACAGGCTGAAGTGTTGAATGGAGAGGAATATAAAATCCAGAGGAAGAGATTCTTGGCCGATGTGCTGGTCTTGCCAGAGGGGAGGCATGCCAGGCAGAGATAAGAGCAAGGCTAATACAACCACCACGGTCACTATCTATTGGTATTTATTTGTGCCAGGGGCCACGTTCCTTCGCCTACTTATCCATTCATTCTTCACTGAGATCCTTTCCTCTGCCGAGCTCTGCTCTAGGCACTGGGACTCGGCAGTCGGTACCCTCAGTCTCTTGGAGTGTAATCTCCTTGCGAGGTAGATTCTGGTTTTGTAGTGGTTTTACAAGAGAGGACACTGAGGCATAGAAGGTCAAGAGACTTGCTCAAGATCACGAAGTGGGGGCATCAGGCAGCCTTGTTCCAGCGGCTCTGAGCCCCTCTACTGCCTGCTTTAGGCAAAACATAAAAGGCAATCCGTATATTATGTACTGGTCCCTCCCTGTTTTAGCCTTGTTTGAACCTCATAAAAACACTTCAGGGCGGGTATTACCATCCTCATTTGCAAAGAGGAAAATTGCAGCTGGGAGAGATACTTTCCTTTTATAAGGGCAATGGTACTTGACCGCACCATGACTCACTGGCTCAAGAGCCAGCTCTCTGGAACCCTGACACCCTACCAACCACCAGTAACGAAGCCGACAGCCCCAGAGGGTGCCACCAGTGGGTTGGGCCTGGGGCGTGTCTTCTGTGTGCTCGACACCTGGCTGGGAGGCCGGAATTCTGATAAAGACTGGGTGTTGGCATATCCAGAGGGATAAGAAAATATCTCACTTGGGGGGTCAGATGACCTGTTTTCAAATCTCACCTGAGCCCTGGCACTTAATACGTAGAGAGTCGGGTGGGTGACTCCACCCCGATAGACCCCTTCTCAGCTGTAAAATAATAAAAATACCGAGGTAAAGGCACTTAGCTCATCCTGCCTGGCACACCAGAAGGAACCCCAGAAATGCTGGCGATTCGTGCTTTTTATCAAAAAAGGAAGAACTTCAGGAGTAGGATAAAGTGCCCAGGGGAATATATACTCGTCCCCAACTATGGCTGAATATAGCATGTGCTGAGGGGCCAGGAGGAGGCCAGGGACTCCAGTCACGGGTGACGTGGGGGAGGCAGGAGGAGTCTATCTTGTATGGAGGTAGAGAGAATTTGGGACAGGGAGTTGGGGAAATTGTCTCTGATCTCAGATGAGCCTTGCTCATCTGCCCTCAGCCCGCCCAGTTGCGAAGGCAGCGCTCCTGGGCTCAGAGCTATCTCCAGGCACAAGGGGACCAGGTGGGAAGCAATGACTTGTGGACCTTATGGTATAGTGGAACTGGGTGGGGTGGTGACAAAGCCCTTACAGGGGTCTTATGTGGGGCAACGGCACCTCCTGTCTGCCCTCCCAGCCACACAGACACCTGAGGTGGGGAGACGTTGCTGGCTCCAGGCCAGGAAGCAGTGGGGTGAGGATCTGAATTCCTTGGCTGGACCTGAGATCTCCTTCTTTCCACACACCCAGCTCCCTTCCGTCAGCCATGTGCACATCCCAGGTGCGGGCGCCTCCCCGGGCCTCGTGGCCTCACCAGCCCAGGAGGATTCAGTCAGGATAGCTGTGATGTCAGATAGCTTTCTAGGTGAGGGTGAAGGATTGGTCTTGGCTCTTGGCTGGGGCCCTTGGCTCTTTCTCAATGGCTCCCACACTGGGGCTGGGACTGAGCACCCTGGTGGGTTTCCAGGTATGTGCACGCCCACCAGAGATGAAGCAAATCTTCTCTGGGTAGCAGCCCCCAAGGCTTCTCAGCTGCTCAGTCCTGGGGCTCCGTAGGGGCGGGCCAAAGCTGCCATGACATGGAACTCTAGGTAAGGATGTTCCTTGCCCTCCGACAGGGCAGGGGGAACACATATTAGGAGGGTGAGTTGTAAAGCCTCATGGAACTGAGTTCACATCCTGACTCAGTTACTTCCTAGCCTTTCCGTGAGGCTCTGTTTCCTCTTCTAAAGAAAGGGAACCCAGCCCCAGGGTTGTTTTTAAAAGTGAACAACACGAATCTTGCCTTGCACGTGGCACTAATAGCCACTCTTCTCTTTGTTGGGCGCACTCGCAGCCTCTTAGCCCTTTTCACCTGGGCAGGAGGAGAGGTTCCTGCCAGCCTTCTCCTCACTCATTTATGTCTCCATCCAGTTCGCCACACAGCACGTCCCCTTGCCATCCATCTGACACGTGCTTAAATGTCACTTCTCACCTCCCAGCCTGAGAATCTTCCATCACCACCATATTCACCCCTTCCCTGCAGTTAGCTCCATTCATAATTCTGAACCCAGATTGTTTATTTTTAAAATTGTTCTGTCTCAGGGGCACCTGGGTGGCTCAGTCGGCTCAGCGTCCGACTTCGGCTCAGGTCATGCATGATCTCACAGGCCGTGAGTTCGAGCTTCGTGCCGGGCTCTGTGCTGACAGCTCAGAGCCTGGAGCCTGTTTCAGATTCTATGTCTCCCGCTCTTTGCCCCTCCCTCGCTCGCACTTCCCTCTCTCTCTCCCTCTCTCTCTCTCTCCCTTTCTGTCTCTCAAAAATAAATAAACATTAAAAAAAATTTTTTTTAATTGTTCTGTCTCCCCCGATAGACCATGAATGAACTTCATGAGGGCATGAACCTCATCTGGTCTTTGGGTTTTATTCCCTGTGCACTAAATGCCTAGCCTAGTGCCTGTCCCTTTGCATGTACTTTATTTACATTCATTGAAGGAATAAGGAAAGAGCAAAGCTCTACAGAGTGCCTTCTGGGTGGCACATTCTGTACCGGCCATGGAGGAATTCAGCAGTGAGTAATATGGATCCAGTTCCTGACCTTGGCATATAGCTGCTGCAGGAGCTGTGACTAGTGGGGCTGGATGGTGGGGGGAAAGGAAGGATTTTAGCCAACTGGGAACACAGAGGACCACAGGGTCCTAGTCCAACAGAGGGCTGTTCTGCCTCTGAATGAGGACTTCCTCCATCTGGCTGAGCTGATTTGTACCTCCTTTTTGTCCCCCTCATTTTGTTTTAGAGCTGTCCTTGAGGCCATCCTTGCTTGGAAGTGTCCACCCCCCCCCAATCTTTTTTTTTTTTTGCAAGTTTATCCTTAGCTTTCCTAGGGGAAGGAGGCATTTGGATCAAGTTGTATTCTTGCTGGGGCGCCTGGGTGGCTCAGTCGGTTAAGCGTCTGACTTCGGCTCAGGTCATGATCTCACAGTGCGTGGGTTCAAGCCCCGCATGGGGGTCTATGCTGACAGCTCAGAGCCTGGAGCCTGCTTCCTATTCTGTGTCTCCTTCTCTTTCTGCCCCTCCCCTGCTCATGCTGTCTGTGTCTCTCAAAAATAAATAAATATTTAAAAAAATTTTTTTAACTTATATTCTTGCTAATGATGCCAACAGGTCAATGTGCTGCTTCCTTCTACCGACAGAGGTGCCTTTTGGAAGGCACCTCCTGAAGACAAGATATCTTACCCAAAAGAGAGGATTTCCCACCCTGGGCCAAAGCAAACAAACAAACAGAAACATTGCTGAGGATCCTAAAATGAACACTTTCTTAGAATCTGTGGTTCTTGAGTATAGAAGGGAATGTGAAGAAGTAACTTCCCATTGGACTCTGTCTGTAACATCTCCACTAAGTGGTCATCTTGTCCACGGTCAGCACACCTCTGATGACGGGCACAGCAAAGCCTTTGAAGTCTGACTATCTAGTTCTCCTCAGGGCACCCATGTGATTCAGTCGGTTAAGTGTCTGACTCTGGATTTCGGCTCAGGTCATGGTCTCGCGGTTTGTGGGTTCGAGCCCTGCATGGGGCTCTGTGCTGACAAGTGTGGAGGCTGCTTGGGATTCTCTATCTCCCTCTCTCTGACCCTCCCCCACTCATGTTGTCCCTTTCTCAAAATAAATGAATACACTTAAAAAGAAAAAAAAAGAAAGTTCTCCTCTAGACCGAGCTTGACCGTGGTACTCGTCCTTTCTTTGTCACTTGGAGTCACATAGACCACATCTAGTTCCTGCTTCTTTCAACTATTTGAAGATTGCTTTCTTCCTTCTCCAGGTTGATAGCCCTCATTTCTCTTAACTGCACCTTATACACAGCAGAATATGGTGCAACGTGCCTGAGGCAGCCACATTGTTCAGAGTTCAAACATTTAAAAAATCATGTTGTTGCAATAGCTGAAGAACATGTCGTTTTGGTGAATGTAACCGGGGTGGTCTTGCTGGTAACCCAAGTTTTGTTGTGATTCTTACACTTTTAGATGATAAGTAATGTTCTCAGTGTGGATTTGGAATTGTACAAATATATATCTCATTCTCCGTCTCATACTGTCAGAGGGTAAAACACCAGGAGAAGACAACCTGAAGTTGGGACTAGATCAAGTTGTTCTGTTATTGACATGTGTGGGGAGAAGACGTCTAAACTGCACAGTTATCATTAATTCCAAATAGGTCTATATCTTATTTATTTTATAGGATTACAGGGCACCTAAGTTCTTCTAATTTCTGTAGATGGATGTTTTTTTAAACCATTGTTCTTTCTAAACTATATGCTATACTATATATACATATTTTTTTAATGTTTATTTTTTGAGAGAGAGAGAAAGAGAGAGAGAGATGGGGGGGGGGGCGCGGACAGAGGATCCAAAGCAGGCTCTGTGCTGACATCAGAGAGCTCGATGCGGGGCTCAAACTCACAAACCATGAGATCGTGACCCACGCTAAAGTCAGACACTTAACCAACTGAGCCAACCAGGCACCCCAGGCTATGCTATATTTTTAAGTATGTCTGAGCTGCATCCCCCATGTTTGATATGTATTATTTGCATTATTGTTCAGTGGAAAATGTTTTATTTATTTACTTTACTTTTAAAAAATTATAATTCAAGTTAGTTGACTGAAAAATATTTTATAATTTCCACTAGGATTTGTTCTTTGTTACATGGGTTATTTAGAATTGTATTTAATAATTTCATATGGGAAATTTTAGTGATATATTATTGCACTTTCTAGCTTCATTTTACTCAAGTTGAAAAACACATTATGTGTGATTTCAGTCCTTTGAAATATCTTGAGTCTTACTCTATGGCCCATCACACAGTTGATTTCTATAAATGTTCACATGTGCTTAGAAAGAATATATATTCTGTGGTTGGTTCCACTGTTCCATGCATATCAGTTAGGTCTTTCCCACCTCTCTGATTTCAATTGTTCTGTATTCTTACCTTTCAGATATGTCTTTTCAAAGCAACATGTACTAGGCACTTTTTTTTTCTCTTCCAGTATAACAATCTTTGTCTTTTAAGTAAACAACTTAGTTCCTTTACATTTAATATAAGTATTGATATGTTTAGCTTGAAATCTTTTGTTTTACTGTTTACCTTTTGTTAGTCCCTTGTATTCTACATTACGTTTCTTCTATTTTCTAGGCTTCCTTTGAATTAATCATTCTTTGTTATTTTTCCACGCTCCCCCTTCATTACCTTGACAGTTGTGCACTCTTTGTGATGCTTTTAACAGTTACTTAAATGACTTCTCACAGACCAATGTGACTTGTTATTTTTGCTTTCTTGGTATATACCTCATGCCAGGACCTTTGAACACTTGTACACCACTCCCCACCATCTGGATGTATATGGTATAGTTGTCGTAATCCCACAGGATGTTTTTATATTTGTTTTATAGAGTCAACATTCATTTATATTGTCCAACAAAGAAGTTACTCTCTTGCGGCTTCTCATTCCTTCCCATATCTCCACGCTTGCCCCTGAGACCACTTTTCTTTAGTATAGGTGCTAGTGATGAAATCTTTGTTTTTGTTTTTCTGAAAATGTTTTCATTATCCATTTTTGAAGGATGTTTTCACTTCAAGAACATAGAATTTCAGGTTATCAGCTGTTTTCTAGCAGTATTTTGATGGCGTTGAGGAGATAGGTGTTATATTTTATCTGGCTTTATCGGATAAGCTCTCAGCAAGAGAGTTGATCCTGTTTATCTTATCAGCCATTAACAGAAGCAAAGTTCCTAAGTCTTTTTTAAACCATCTGGTAAGGCTCAACTCTCCCTATGCCTGTAAGATACTTTATTTGTATCAAAATGGAAACCCTGTTATATTTGATGTTATTAAGATTGGGTCCACTACTCCCTCCTCCTAGCAACACATCATGGAAGAATCTAAGTGAACCTTCTCATAGCTTTATAAGTGTAAAAGCAAGGCATTTCATAAGATATTCATTCATTCACCACATATTTATAGTGTTCTTACTATGTGCCAGGTGCTGTTCAAGGTACTGAGAATACAACGGTCAGTAAAAAGACTTGGTTCCTGCCCTCAGAGAGGAACCTAAATTCTATTTAGGGAGCAGACCAGTAAATAGACAATTACAGTATAGCTATCAGAGACATACCTCAGGAAACTTTCTTTCAAGTTGATATTAATCATCTGACATTTCTGTATCTTGCCAACAATAATAGCAAAAGTGACCTTGTCAAATCCCTTACTGAAATCCAAAATCAGTGTGTTTATTCATTCCACCAATCAGTAGAGGAATTCTAATATGAAATATTTATTTATTGATCAGTCATGTTAGGTCCCAGTAACTGTTGATTCCTCTTCTAAGATTACCCAAACCATTCTTTTTCATAAGACCCGCGATGAGAATCCGTTCCCCTCTCTTCCATGGTTTTCAGAAGACATTTTCTTTCTCTTTTTGAAAAAGACAAAAATTGGGAGCATAGGGCTTGCAGAGCTCAGAACTGCTTCTCGGAGTAATTAATCCATGAATATGCCTATGACATTGAAGGTGTTTGTAAATAAAATCCAAGTCCGAATTTTAGCATTATAGAGAAAGTTATCCTACCTATAAGTTTAGAAGTTTTTATGTTGCAAAACTCTTCCTGTGTAATCTTCTTAGAAATCTTTCATGTGATTCTTGCCGGTAATTTCCTGGGACTGTAACTAAATAATTGGACTGCAACTAAATAATAAAACTGCCTAGATCAGTATTTCCCAACTTTTGTACTTCATAGATCTGTGCAATCTTTTCAAAAGGTGAGGGGTAGACATTGAATCTCCACTATTTAAGTTTGCCAAGTGAAAATGCATTTAAAAATCAACGATCAACGGGAGTGCCTGGGTGGCTCAGTTGGTTAGGCGTCCAACTTCGGCTCAAGTCATGATCTCACAGTTCGTGGGTTCGAGCCCCACATGGGGCTCTGTGCTGACAGCTCAGAGCCTGGAGCCTGTTTCAGATTCTGTGTCTCCCTTGCTCTCTGCCCCTCCCCCACTCACACTCTGTCTCTCTCTGTCTCAAAAATAAATAAAACATTAAAAAAGCTTTTTTAATAAAAAAAATCAACTATCAACGGTCCACAAAAGAAAAGATATTTTAACACTAAAGAAAAGTAGACAGTGTCAGAATAAAATGTGGTCTCTTATACTGAATAAATTAAACTTTATGAGAAACTTCTTATATTGTCCTCACTTTTCAGAGAGCCCCCCAGAATGGTAAAAGTTCTGTCACTAATTGGCAGCAAGCAATGGACTGTCATTTGGGAACCAAAGTGAGAAAGGTATAGGGCCCTGCTCTTAAGACAATAGAACTTCACACTCATGAGACTTAAGGAAGAAGTTAGAGATTCTGTCAACAGGAAGTGGTGTGCTAAATCCTGATATTTTGATCTCTGATCTTGTTCTTGGGTTCATTTCTTTCTCTTCTTAGCACTAACCACAGCAAAGAGCAGAACGGCATCAAGAATGAAAAAGTGAAACCCACACACATTAACATACACTCATTAACCCATTGTCCTTGCCTCCCATACATTGTGTATCAAAACAATAACATTCGTAAAGAGCCAGCTTGAAAGATCCCTGAGTTCTATTTTGACTTATCCACTTACTTACCGACAATACAGCTCTACTTCTCAGAGATACATTAAGGAATCAGCATGTATAAAAATCATTCTGCCCGTGTATCCAGATCTCTCTCCCTTCTCCTTTTCCCTTAAATGTCTTGAAATGAATCGATAGCCTCTGTCTCTGTCCTCACTTCCTTTCCACCCTCTTGGGAAGGACCAGAGTATGAAAATTCTACCCTGAATAGAGAAGAGAATAATGGCATGAATGCCCCAGCCTCAATGGCTGAATGAATGTTTTGCCAGCTTCTTCCTGCAGCAGATGGAAGGCCACGAATCTCCTTCCATGTCTGTCAGCCAAGCCCGAGCAATCATTCCATCAAGGCACTGATGGTAACATGACTTCTGAAAGCAATTGTTTTTTTTTTTAAGTTTATTGATTATTTTTGAGAGAGAGTGAGAGCACGAGTGGAGGAGGGGCAGAGAGGGAAGGAGAGAGATACTCCCACCCAGGCTCTGTGCTGACAGCTGGGCTCAATCTCATGAACCGGGAGATCATGACCCGAGCCGAAATCAAGAGTCAGACATGTAACCGACAGCCACCCAGGTGTCCCTGGGTGCAATTCTTAAATGTGGTCTAGAGATGGTAACCACTTTTCACTGGTCCATGGTGACCTGATGGTCATCATTAAGTGCAATCTACTGATCTTCATAAGCTGAATTCATACAATTTAAAGGATTACCTTCAGAGACTATATAGCTTTCCTCTCTTTTTGGCATTAAAATATCTTTTGGTGAATGAGATGGTGGTGATAGGATATCACAGGCTAGTTGTTGCTTCTGTTTTGATGCCCTTACGTGGCAAAATTAAAAGCTGGCAAGCCTACATGTCTCCCCAAGTTTTGGTGTGAAATCTTCCCAGTGTTCAAAATTCAAAAACCTAGGAGTCTCACTAACAGACAATACGGTAGCTTTGAGTGAGCTAAGTTCTGAAATGCAGTTCTGCTATTTACTTGACTGTGTGAACTGCCCTCTCTGCTCTGAGCCACAGTCTTGCACCAACAGTGGGATAATAATTTGTACCTCATATTGGTTATAAAGCTAATATATGTAAAAGGCCTGGCATATCAGAGTTTTCAATGGCAGCCATTATCACAAGGATCTTCTTGGTGTCAACAAAAACTCCTTTCTTTCAGTTTCTGTCCCTTCCTTCTAGGGACTTACAAATTGAGAAGAAGTGGATGAAAGCAACCAATGTACAGTTTGGCATGGCTTCCCTCACATAGTCAAGGCTCCCAGGCTGGAAGTTCACAGAAGAAAACATACTTGCATCTGTATCTCCAGAAGGGAGATTAAATCTAGGATGAGTCTCTTAGAAAGACAACATTTCAAAATTTGGGAGCACAGCTGAATACCAAAAGTAAATTACACCATAAGCCAGATGTTCCAGGAACTTCTTTTCCATTCTTTTTTTTCCTTTTGCCTGAAGGGAAAGTTTGAGTTCATAAAAAAAACAATGAGCAGAAATTGCTATTGCAAAATTGTTCATGGTTATTTAAAATGAGCCCATTTGAAAATAATCAAAGATGTGCATGATGATTTATAGAGGAAGTTGTTCATTTCAGTGTTATTTATCATATGTAAAGCATAGAAGCATCCTAAATGGCTAACCATAAAGGATTTGTTATATAAATTACAGCACTTTCATTTGATGGACTGCTATGTGGCCATTAAAAATCATGTTGTAGGGGTGCCTGGGTGGCTCTGTCGGTTGAGCCTCCGACTTCGGCTGAGGTCATGATCTCACAGTTTGTGGGTTTGAGCCCCGCATCGGGATCTCTGCTGACAGCTCAGAGCCCAGAGCCTGTTTCAGATTCTGTGTCTCCTTCTCTCTCTGTCCCTCCCCTGCTCATGCTTTGTCTCACTCTGTTTCTCAAAAATAAATAAATGTAAAAAAAAAAATTTTTTAATCATGTTGTTGAAGAATATGTAATGACTTGGGGAAATGTTTGCAATATTTCTTGAGAAAGGAGGGCAGCTTACAAAGTAGAATATATAGTATGATCATATTTTGTGTCCTGATAACCCAGGTATCTGCTAGAACTTTCCAAACGTTGGGATCCAGATAATATTGGCTCAAATTCCGTATCCCACGGCCTTGCCTAGGTTTCTTCCAGATCCTAGGGACCTACCCTTCCAGAATTTTTTCTGTGTCTTGTCAGTCACTGCCTCTCTCAACCATTCTGGATTCATTGTGAAATTCAACTTCTCTTTTCTGTTTACAAAACAAAATGTATAGCAGTAAAGTCAACTGTAGTGAAGTTCCTCCTAGTTTTAAAGACCTGAGAGTTGGGCCTGGGAGAGAAGGAGGGGTAGAGGAATCATGTACGTCACTGTAGTGGGGTGAATAGTGGCTCCAAAAAGATATGTCTACGTCCTAGTGCCATGCACCTGTGAATGTGACATTATTTGGGAAAAAAAGCGTCTTTGCCAGTGTAATCAAGTTAAGGATCTTTATTTCTTCCTTATTTTTTTATTTTTTTATGGTGAAAAATTTATATTTAGATTTTACCAGCTGGACTCAGTCTACATGATCCCATCTTTGCTGGCATGTCCAAAGCATCATAGTCAGGAGCCAGTTGAACATATGCCTTTTTTTCTTTCCATTGGGCCTGATCAGCGTGTTGACGTTGGCCGTGTCAATGTCACAGAGCTTCTGCACAGCCTGTCTAATCTGGGATTTATTGGTCTTGACACCCACAATGAACACAAGTGTGTTGTTGTCTTCTGTCTTCTTCATGGCTGACTCGGGAGTCAGGGGGAACTTGATGATGGCCTAGTGGTGAGCTTGTTTCTCCTGGGGAGCCCTTTTGAGGATATTTGGGCTGTCTTCAGAGACACAATGTCTTGTACTGTCAGAGTGTGGGTGACCTGCGGATCTACTTTTTTGTGTGACTGTGGACGCCTTTCAGCACTGCTTACGTGGCCTTCAAACCCTCTGCTTTGGCTTCGGCTTTGGGAGGGGCAGGGGCTTCCCTCTTCACTTTCGGTGAAGTTAACATCTTTAGATTAGATCATTCTGGATCAGGATGGACCCTAAATCCAATGACAGGTATCCTTATAGGAAATAGAAGAGAAAAAGAGGGAGGGCCATATGGGGTGAAGGCCACGTAAAGATGGAGGCAGAAATTGGAGTGATGTGGCCACGGCCAAGGAATGCCTGGAGCCTCCAGAAGCTGCAAGAGACAAGGAAGGATCCTCCACTAAAGGCTTCAGAAGCAGCATGACCCCACCCACACCTTGATTTCAGACTCCTGGCCTCCAGAACTATGAGACAGCACATTCTGTTGTTTAGGCCACTCAGTCTCTGGTAGTTTGTTGTGGAAGGTAACACAGCCACCACAGTGTGTAGAACACTGACAGGAACTCTACCTTCTAAGAAGACCCTTCATGTCCTCCTACCTCCACCACTGTGGACTCCACTGAGCTCATAGGTCCTTCCTTGAGCTTTTCCCATTCTCTCTTTAACCCCCTCCTCTTCCTCCTTCCCTTACTGTCACAGCACCTTCAGCTTCTCCTCCCTCTACCCTGCAGAGTTAGCAGCTCACAGCTCACTCAAGTCCTGGTTCAGGATGTGTGTGTTCCAGAAGCACATCACAGCATCTCAGTGAGGGCAGCCTCACCCTTCTAGTAGCTGAGCACGCTCATGTTGGAATCCCCTTGGCTCGGCTCTTTGACTCAACCCACATCCAATCTATCAAGGAATCTTGCTGGCCCTGCCTTCAGAATAGACCCCCTACCTGATCACTCCACTGCTGCCAACCTGGCCCGAGCCGCCATCACCTCTCACCTGGATTGCAGCCACAGCCTTCTGCTAGATCCCTCTGATTCCACCCTTGTCTCCTTACAGTCTACCCTCAACCCAGCACCAGAGAAATCATTGGATAACCTCGACCCTGTCATGTCACCCGTCTGCTGCAAACCTGCCAGAGTCTCCCCATCTCACCCAGAGTCAGTGTCAGAGCCAAAATCCTTAAATGGCTCCACGGCCACATGTTTTGTGCCCTGTAGCTCTTGGACCACATCTCTGACTTCCGTCTCCTCATTCACTCCATTTTAGTCACAAGGGCCTCCTTGCCAGTCCTCAAACATACTCCTGCCTTGGAGGTTTCCCCTCAGCCTGGAATGCTCTTGTCCACTCGCCGAATTTCCTGGCCTCCTATATTTCCTTGCTCAAATGTCTCCTGCTCAGTGTGCCCTGCCCCCCCTTCCTTTCCTCTTAACATGCTCTACATTTTCCCATGAAAATAATGTCAGTAACAAATGCATGACAACAATAACAAACTCTACAATCGGTCAATCTATCTACCAAAAGTGAAATAATTGCCATGAGGGTGCTGATATACTTATTTAGAATGAAATATGAGGGGCACCTGGGTGGCTCAGTTGGTTAAGCGTCTGGCTCTTGATATTGGCTCAGTTCATGATCTCACGGTCATGAGTTTGAGACCTGCATCGGACTCTGCACTAACAGTGCAGAGGCTGCTTGGGATTCTCTGTCTCCTCTCTCTGCCCCTCCCCTGCTCTCTCTCTCTCTCTCTCTCTCTCCCAAAATAAATACACATTTTTCAATAAATAAAATGAAATATGAAATCATTTTTTTCTAACAGCTGATCATTAAGCATCATTTGGGGCATTTAAGTCAAAAAGAATTCAAATCCTTTGATCTGGCTGATGGATTTGGCAAGGTGGAAGGCTGTGCCAATTATATGGTGAATATCCTCCATAGGTTGAATGAGGTAAATCGGCCACAAAGTTATTGTAAAATATATTTAAGACACTCGATAAGATTATTTAAGCAAAAATATTCTCCTGCGATTGTATTGAAATTAACTGTTTTGATTTACTCGGCTGGAGTACACCTAGTTAGTTAAACAAGGTGCTTCTTAGTGAAAGAAGAATGGCCGTTCACAGAGCCAACCCACTGGTAGGCAGAGGCCCCGGCCCTAGTCTCTCTCTCTTTCCGCATTCCCGAGTCCTGTGGTCCGTGGGGTGCCCTGGCAGTGTTCCATTTCACATCCTACCATCAGCTTTGCCTCACTCCACAGGACTTGAGAAAGTGGTCCAGGAGCATGGTGTTTTTAGACCCCGGAAGGGAGGAAGTGAGTGAGAGGGCAGCTCCATGGCCTGGCCTCAGGATGGATTGTCTAAGAGATATTCACACTCCGAAGATGGCCAAGATTAACCTGATGGCACCCTGGGATATTACTCTTTCGGGAGGCCCTCAGGAAAATAGAAAGGAAGCAGAAGGAATGGCAAGAGAGTATGGGTCCAAGACACTTTGCAAGGCAAAATTAAATGGATATCTGAATGAAGGAAAAGAAGATGTCAAAAAAAATGCAGCCAATGCCAGGTATTGCTTGAGATAAGGAATACACCTTTGGACATGAGCTTCACACAGGTGGACGGTCCCCATCAATACCTCCTAGGGGCAAGCTTATACATGTTCGGGGGTCTCTCGGGCTGCGTTCAGAGTTGAAACCAAGATAACTAATGACTTCTTTTAGGCAAAGGATGTAGATGTAGAAGAAAAGAAAGCTGGAGGTTGAATCGTGGGTTGTACCCAGTTAAGAGCTGGGAAGAATATACAAAGGGGCCAAAGAAAGAAAACGGAGAGGATGGGATGAAGGACGAGGAGGAAAAGACTGAGAGGAGCACAGTGAGCAGACTGAGAGAGCATTCTCTCAAAGGAGAAGGGGTTCCAGGGGGAAAGGGGGTCAGTGATATTGCCAGTGACAGAAATTCAAACACGAGGCGACTAGCGAGGAAAGGTTCTTTGCCAAAAAGAAAATGTAAACAAACGGTGAATTTTAATTTGTCTTGCATCACTGAATCCCTAATGAAACATCTGCACAAGAATTGCATTTAGTATCATATAATGAACTGGTAACACGGACAGCACTGCCTTTTGTAGATGCATCTGAATAGGACACACGTTGTTCTTTCAAGAAACACCACCTGAACGTTCCTTGCAAACAAGGAGGGAGAAATCAAAGGGACTTCATTTCTATACCTTGCATGCCTATTCATATTATATTGTGCTGCCATGGTCTCTGAGGGAAGAACACCTCTGGGTACGCAGTGGGTTAGGTAAACACCCACTAAATATTGATGCCTGCATAATTAGAATGACTAAAATAATCCTGGCATAAAATTACCCGAGCAGTTAGACGAGAGACAAAATGAAGTAATTTGATCATGAAGATGAATACAAGCCGGCTCTCAGTTTTCAAGGCAGCTAATTGGAAAGCATTTATTATTCAAACCTTACTTTTCCTTCTGCTTTGTACTCTCTCCTCCTTGCCCTGAGAAGGAGGAAGGTGACAGCAGCGTCCGGGGCGGGGGGCGCAAAGCCTCCATATTGAGATGGTGGAAAGGAGAATTATGCTTATTTCCCTAAGGCAATGGTTCCTCAACTTTTACCTGTATTGATTCTGCCTCCTATGACACGCTTCTGTGGGCACGTCCAGGATGATGGGCCATCCTGTCCTCTCTTACTCAGACAACATTGCAATTACAATGAGACTGACAATATTGTAGGTGTAATCTGTTTTTAATGACAGTTGTATGGAGATGTCTAATGTACATATCGTAAAACCCACCCATTTAAGGGATACAAATCAGTGGTTTTTAGTATTCGCACAGGTGTGCAGCCATCACCACATTCCGTCACTGCAGAAAGGAACTCTGTACCCATGAGCAGTCACTCCCCATCTCACCCCAAACCTCCCAGCCGCTGGCAACCACCAATCGGCTTTTTGTCTCTATGGATTTGCCTATGGACATGTCACATACGTGAAATCATGCAGTATGTGGTCTTGTGTGACTGGCTTCTGAAGCTGGCTAGTAAAAACACGAGCATAATGTTTTCTAGGGCCATCCATGCGGTAGCCCATATCACTACAGACGGCCCCTGACTCCAGACTTACAGGGGTGTGACTTTCGATTTTTCAACTTTCTGATGGTGAGAAAGCCGTGGGCCTTGGGTAGAAACCACACTTGGAATTGGGAATCGGGAATAAGGGTCTGTTCCCAGGCTACCGATTTTTTGGATGATCCTCTCTCGTGATGCCAGGCAGCAGCCGCAGGCCAAAGCTCCCAGTCGACCACGCGATCAGGAGGGGGAACAACTGCGACACAACCGTCTGTCCGCCTACAACAGTTCCGTTTGTCACTTTCAGTACAGTATTTGACAAATTACACGAGACACTCACCACTATTATAAAATAGGCTTTATGTGAGATGATTTTGCCCGACTGTAGGCTAATGTAAGTATTCGGAGCACATTTAAGGGAGGGGAGGCTAAGCTGTCATGTTCAGTAGGTTAGGGGAATTAAATGCAGTTTCGACCTACATTTTCAGTTTACGATGGCTTCGTCAGGACATAACCCCACTGCAAGTCGAGGAAGACCTGTACTTGGTTGCTTTTTACAGGTGAATAATACTCTATTCGTATGGACAGACCACATTTTATTTATCCATTTACCCACTGATGGGCATTTGGATTACTTCTTCTTTGGAGCGCTTGTGAATAATGCTGATGTGAATATTCCCGCCCAAGTTTTGCACACGTAGTCTTGAAGATGATCTATAACAAAAGCAGCTAACGTTGCCCAGGAGGGGTCTGAGGAGGACACAGACCTCACCTCATTCATCAGTTCGGGACTCTTCTATACAGAGCCAGGGTTCCAATCCCCACTGCTCTGACTCTAAGGTCTGTTCCTTACCTCCTTGCTATACTTGCTCTAAGCCTAAAGACTAGAAAGGTAAGTTATTCATCACTTCACGCTCACTACTATACTATAGGTGAGACATTAGTATGACACCTCCTAGCTGATCACAACACATCCTGTCTGAACACCACCACCCCTGAAAGTGTGGCCTCCTGGAGAAACGATCTCGAGGGGCAGACAGACACCCTCAAAGTGTATCAGTGTTTTCAGATGCTGCGGTGTCCTAAAACCACAGCAGAGCTCTGAGGAAGCTCCAGCAGCAGTCAAGAGGTTAATTCTGAGAAAAGGGTGGAATATGGGGGTCTGGATCATGCCCTCTCCCACCTACAGACTTCTGCTGTCTTGCTGAATCCTCCTGGACAGTCCCAATGCAGACAATGGTCTTTCCCTTCAGATCAATTGGTCTGAGTACTATACAGAACTGTGTCTCTTTTCCTCTCCCTCTCCTCTCCTTTCGATCTCCACAAATATCGTTAGCCTGCAGTGCCTCTTTATTCCTCAGGCATGTGGCATTCAATCCTGACTTTATGCTTTTGCCCTGTTATTTTTTCCACCAAAATGTTCCTTTCTTCTCTTCTCCTTGGGCCATCTCCTACTTGTTCCTTAGGGCTCAGGTCACAAGCCACTTCAGGAGCTGTGTCCAAGGGAATCAGTGGGGTTGGACAGAAACCCCACTCCTCAGCAACCCAACATGGAGCACCCTTAAAAAGCACAGCACTGGGGTTCCTGGGTTGCTCAGTCGGCTAAGCATCCAACTTTGGCTCAGGTCATGATCTCGTGGCTTGTGAGTTTGGGCCCCGCATCGGGCTGTCCGCTGTCAACGCAGAGCCTACTTTAGAAAACTCTGTCCCCCTCTCTCTGCCCCTCACTCGTGCATGCTTTATCTCAAAAATAAATAAACAAATTTTTTTAGGGGCACCTGGGTGGCTCAGTCCATTAAGCGTCCCACTTCAGCTCAGGTCATGATCTCACGGTTCATGAGTTCGAGCCCTGTGTTGGGCTCTGTGCTGACAGCTCAGAGCCTGGAGCCTGCTTTGGATTCTGTCTCTCCCTCTCTTTCTGTCCCTCCCCAGGTCATGCTCGCTCTCTCTCTCTCTCTCTCTCTGTCAAAGATAAACATTAAAAATTTTTTTAAATAATAAAAAAAAACTTTTTTTTTTTAAAGCACAGCATAAAAAAAAAAAAAAAAGCACAGCATTACAGGATTCTGATGCGTAGCAGACGCTACTGGTGTCTTGCTTTCATTCCCTCACACCTGGAACCGGAAAAAAACTAGGGTAAATCAGGGACACGGGAAAACATATAGACATACATAAACGTGAAGACTCCGAGCTAGAGACTTGAAAAGACCTGGAGAGTGACTATTCAGTAGTTTCATGGAGCCTCATCCATCATCCATCCACCTATCATCCATCATCCATCCCAGCAGTACTGACTGAGCTGAGCACCGCCCCCCTCCCCAGTTACCAGGCACTGTGCTCAGCCCTGTGGGGACACAAAAACGGAGGCGGAAGTCTAAAAGCAGACAGTGGAGGTGGGAATAGCAGTAGGGATGACCCTGCAAGGGCTCCCGCGAGGCTGGAACGCTCGGGTTGGGCACCTGAGAGAGATTCCTGGAGTGGACCTGCTGGCCCAGCCCAGGTGAGGATGGAAGAGAGCCCGCACATCATAGAGATGCCGAGACCTCCGGGCTTCCTAGAGAGGCCCGGAAGTGGCTCCAGGAGGCCGGCCCGACGGCTCCCGCGCGGAGCGGGGGTGGTCGCGGCGGACGCACCGGCCTGGGGCGAGCGTATCTCTCACGGCCTGCGTGCGCTGCCGTCTCTCGCCGCTGTGAGTGGGCCCCGGGCCTGGGTCGGGAGGGCCACCGCCGCTCCGCCGGGACCCGGGGCCGAGCCGGCTGTCGGTGACCCGGCCCCACCCGCGCGTCGTGGCGGCCGGGGTGGGACGAGCCGGGCGGCAGGTGGTACGGGGCGCGGGAGTGAGTGACGTCCACCCCGGTGATGGGAACGTCCTTCCCTTTCCAGCGCTCTCTCGGATTCCAACGAGCCGGGCGCCGCGTGGCTTTCTAGAATGTCGCGAAGACCTCACACACTGTCTAGGCGCTGGGGGTTTCCTTTTTTCTTCGTGTGTGTGTGTGTGTGTGTGTGTGTGTGTGTGTGTGTGTGTGTGTTTAACAGCAGACACCCCTCCCCCCCGCCCCAAGCTCCGAGTTTGCAGCAGGCATCTGTATCTAGCTAGACTTGATCACTTTTCATTTCGCAGTTCCTAGAAATACTACCTTTCCATAGGACGGGTGGTTCCCACTTACAGTGGAAGTGTGAGGTTCCCACTTAAAATGAATGTATTTCTTGTAAAAAGGTGAATAGATTTAAATAAAACATAATAAGTAATAGTAGCAGCGGTGGTACAGCCTTGTCTCAACCCCAGGGGGGCGACACACAGGGTTAAGAGTCCTGGCTGGGAAGTCCTCCAGGCCTGGCTTCAAGAGCTAGTAGCTCAACCAGTACAACTTGCATAATTTGTAGCCCAGTGTGGGGGGGGGGGGGAGGGGGGTAGTTTAAGATATTTTTTTCTTCCAGCTTTATTGAGATAATTGACCTAACACTGTAAATTTAAGGTTTGCAATGTGATGATTTGTTATGCCGTGAAATAACCAAAATAAAGTATGTTAACATCTCAGGCACCTCACATAATTATTGCGTGTGTGCTGAGAACTTTCAAGAGCTACTCTTAGCAGGTTTCAGGTATATAATACAGTGTTGTTGACTGTAGTCACATATACTGCTGTATACTAGTTCTCCAGAACTTTCTCTTATTATTGGAAATTTGTGCCGGCTCATTTCCTCCAACCCCCAGTCTCCAGTAACCACAATGCTACTCTCTGTTATGAGTATATCGACTTTCCAGTTAATTTTCTTTCCAAGTGTATTTGGCCTTTTAGGTTGTATACCTCCCACCCCCTTCACCTGTATCAGGGTTACTCTCCTTATCTTTAACAATATCTTTATTGCTTTGCTTGATATTAAACACAAATAATTTTTAGATCATGCATGGAATTTGAACAGCACCATTTCTAAACCCTCTAGCCTCAATGTATTTTCCTGATCTCAATCCAGTAAGAACACAGTTACCTTTTGCCTCTAGGTAGTACTTGGGCAGTAATTTAAAACACACCATCACAGGGTTAAAGTACTTGGAGTTACTTTATCTTGCTTAAAGCAAACGTAGTAAAATTTTATTTTTATGAAAGCAGTCTTCAATTCTCTTATCTGTTGTGGACTCCAGTGGCACCTAGATTTGTATATTACATTATAATACCAGAGGGTTAGTAACGTCATCAACTTGAACTCAAGGGATGAAGGAACTGTGTGCATAATCTAAGGTTCTTATTACTGATCCTTCGCATTTAATTAGGTCTTTGTAAGTCTAAGGTACCCGTAGTCATTTTTATGAGTTTTCTCATAACTTCCCTGTGAGATGTCAACTTTATTACCCTCACTTTATCTTAGTATTATCAAGAGGTCAGGCGGATTTAAATTTCATTTTTTCCTGTTTGTAATTAAGATTCCTTTTTTTGGATCATGTACTTAACTTTAACCCATATCTGATAGAATGACTGCTCAGGTCAGATGTGACCCTTCCCCCCTCCACCCAGAGGAAAGCAATTACTAAGCCGGGTTTTGAAAGAGCCTTAAAGTAATTGTGATTATAAACATTGGCCTGAGTGCCCAGCCCCAGGAGGAATCAGATGGTAACTAATTAATAAAACAGAAGCCATGAAGAATGTAAAAGTCAGGCAGCTAGTTGAAGAAAAATTGTATACGCTTCTTCTCCCTTCTGGCTTAGTGTTCTTGGAAGTTTGTTGCAGTTTTCCGGGAGATGTGTTTACTGCAGTGTTTTTTGTTTTTTTGTGTTTTTTTTCTGTGCTTTTTGATGTAGGGAGCCAGGAAGCAAGAAGGCAGCTCGGGTGGGGATGTTAATGGCTGGTGATCTGTGAAGGTTTTACCCACCTGGTGGATAGGCTTCTTTTCCTCGCTGTCTTGCCCCATCATTACTTTTCCCCTGTTCATTGCCACCTTTCTCGTCTGACCCCTTGATCAGGTCAGTCATACAAGTTCTCCCCTCGGATCCTTGTGGCAGTAGTTGGAAGCTGATGAGAAGGAGGGTGAATAGACCTGGCAGGTCCTCTGAAGCATTAATAACGTGCACCTCTACATTCCCAGCATGATTAATGTGCACATGTGCCATGACTGACCTGTGGTCCTGTGACTGGTCCGGAGTGGGTGGTTTCAAAAACAGAATAATTAAGAGATTAGGGAGAATTTCTGTTGGAATTTTCTTAATTGGACTCTGAGGCCTGGTCCATTTTCTGAATCCCTTACCGTGGAATTCTTGTGGAGATATTAAGAATACCTTGGGGTGCCTGGGTGGTTCAGTCAGTTTGATTCAGTCAGTTGAGCGTCGGACTTTGGCTCAGGTCATGATGTCACAGTCCGTGGGTTCGAGCCCAACGTCGGGCTCTGTGCTGACAGTTTGGAGCCTGGAACCTGCTTCGGGTTCTTTGTCTCCTGCTCTGTCTGTCCCTCCCCTGCTCACTCTCTCTCTCAAAACAAATAATTAAACATTAAACATTTTTTAAAAAATCTTAGACTTTGTTATCTGGCATCCTATTAATCAGAACTCTGTTAACCAAACAGAACGTTTTCAAAGCCTGTGTGTGTCGCTTGGGTTAATGATGGCGCACCCCTCAGACTCCGCCTGGGTGCTGCCCACTGCGGGCTCACTCAGTTGCTCGCCGGCTCACGTCCTGATTTCAGCCGAGCACCCTGGCACTGCGTCCTCACTGATAGGCCTCTAGCACAGCCCCATCACCTCTTACCCAGACCTTGCCGGTTTTCAGGCTCTCCTTCCCTCCGGGAAAAGTTTGATCTTTTACAAGGACCAGAGGGCGCGGGGCTGTTGGGTTGTCTGCAGAATAGAATTCACGTTCCCCTTCAGGAGCTCAGAGGTGTCTCCAAGCTGACCCCAGGCTATCTTTCCCGCCTGAATCACTATATTAATTGCCCAACACGGCCTTTCCCGTCACCATTCTGTTCATTCGTGATGCTCCCTCAGCCTGTCTCAGCCCGCCTCAGTCCTCTTGTTGTCACCCTTCAGCTCTGATGCCCACTTCGCAGTGCAGTCTTCTCTGATGAGCTCTTCAGAGTCAGTTTCTCTCCACGCCCAGCTCGGTGCTCCCACGGCACCTTGCTTACACCGACACGTGACAGCAATCTTGTTTCCTCCTTTTCACCTTGTAGTTTAGCTGCTTCCAAAAGCCTCACTCCATCGTCAGGTCCAGAATGCAGAAGTTCGTCTCATTTAGCTTTGCGTTGTTTTCATTCCGTAACCCAGACTTTTGTTTGTTTGTTTGTTTATTTACTTAGAGAATCGCAAGCAAGCTCCACGCTGCCAGCATGGAGCCCGATGCGGGACTCACGCTCACAAACCGTGAGATCATGACCAGAGCCAAAATCTAGAGTCAGCTGCTTAACCTACTGAGCCACCCAGGCACCCCCCAGAATTTCTTAGGAGAGAAGTTTAATGAAAATGGCAATGTGAAAGCAAGAAAGAAAAGAGAGCGGCAGTGTTCTTTGACTTACACAGCGGTGACTCTTACACACTGCAGAGCCCTGCGTCATTTGTGCCCAAAACAATTTTACTCAACTGGGTGTATTTCACGGTGTTCAAAATCACCCGTAAATTCAACAAATATTTGTTGAACATCTGCCATGTGGTAGGTTCTGGAAAAGGCTTGTCAGCAGAAAAGGCAGAAGGTCTCAGTTCTCATGGAACTTATGTTCTATTGTAAGGAGAGCAATAGTTTAAAACAGAAAAGATACTTTCAGGTGATAAGACGTGCCATGAAGGAACAACGGCAGTATTTAAGGTCAGGGGCTCTCCCTTAGGGCAATCAGAGAAGCATCCCTGACTGAGCAAGGGACGTTCAGGCAGACCTAGCGATTGGGAAAGGTACAGCCGGGCAAAGAACAGCCCTTCCCACTAAGGTGAAATAGAAGGTGTGTGCAGCCCTCAAGTTGCAGACGGGCTTGGCATCTCAAAGGGAGTCCAGTGGGCGGCGGGAGAACGCCAGATGAAGTCAGGGAGGGAGATTGGCGCCACATCACGGAGATCCAGGGAGGAAGTCCGGGTTGAAATATCCGTGACTGACATCCACTGTGTTTAGAAACAGCCTCCGTAGCTGTCCCACCCACTGACCTCTCTCTGCGTGGTGGACTGGTTAGCTTTCCTGGCGATCTCAGGAACTTAGTACGGTTGTGCAGAAGAACTCGTCAAGCATTTCCGCAACCCTGTGCTTTTGAGAGATGTGACCTTGGTACGTGGAAAGGTAATGGGACAACCAGTCCCCAGACCCTTAGAGCTCCAAGCAAAGGAAGTGTGAGAAATGACATCACAGAGTGCCCGTCCTCTGTTGGGCGTTCTGCTGAGTCTTCATAAGCCTTGTTATCAGCTCCCCTTTTCTGATGCAGCACTAGGCCAGGTGGGGTCAGTAACATTGTTGCATTTCTTTCTACTAGGTCCAGTGAGCTCCTGACTGCCACCTATGGACTCCCGCAAATCCCCGAAGGAAACGGTCCTTATTACAGGAGGAGGTGGCTATTTCGGTTTCCGGTCAGTGCATCGATAAACACGTCTGTGGAATTATTTTATTGGTAGTTGCTGGAAAAAAAATGACAGCTTTTGACTCTGACATGAGTACAGTGTAGACTTTTGCTCATTTGAACAGCGTTAAACCAGAAATGAACTAGGTTGCCCACTGCTCAGACATTGAAATTCAGAACTACAGATATATACTACTTTAAGAAAGATTCTTTGTAAAGGCATTAAATTGGGGGCGGGTGTAGATAATGCGCCCACCAAAAACATTTTAAAATAATACTTACTCTTTTTTCTAATGTTTATTTGTTTTTGAAAGAGAGAGAGAGAGAAAGTGAGCAGGGGAGGGCAGAGAGAGAGAGAGAGAGAGAGAGAGGGAGAGAGAGAGAGAATCCCAAGCAGGCTCCACGCTGTCATCACAGAGCCCGATGCTGGGCTTGAACTCACGAACCATGAGATCACAACCTGAGCCGAAACCAGGAGTCTGAGGCTCAAGTGCCTGAGCCACCCGGGTGCCCCCAAATAATAAGTTATTCCTTTGCAGCTCTGTTATCATTCATGAATGTCCCAAAGAATGGATGGTGGGTCCTAAAACAGAGGGGGAAAATGGAACCTGTAGTTGCTACCATCTATGTGAGAAGATAGAAGAAGCAAGGATATGTGGATCCTCAGTTTTGAATATTTGCGTGCTTACATAAGGGATTGTTGCACAATGAACATGTAAAGCGGGGGGACTCAGGATAAGCCCAGAAGACTTGGGTCAGCCCCACATTGATTGGTAAATTATTTTATGCGGTTTTCGTCAGGCATAGCTTAGTCAACGATTCGATCTAACTTGCTTTTCCTCGTTTCAGCCTAGGCTGTGCTCTGAACCAGAAAGGATTCCACGTGATTCTCTTTGACATCAAAAGCCCTGCTCATCCCTTGCCAGAGGGAGTCAAGTTTATACACGGAGACGTTCGCCACCTCTGTGATGTGGAGAAAGCCTTCCAGGATGTGGACGTTGCATGTGTGTTCCATATCGCCTCTTACGGCATGTCGGGGCGGGAGCAGCTGAATCGAAGCCTGATTGAAGAAGTCAACGTCGGGGGCACAGACCACATCCTCCAGGTTTGCAGGAGGAGAGGGGTGCCAAGGTTAGTTTACACTAGCACTTTCAATGTCATCTTTGGAGGTCAAGTTATCAGAAATGGAGATGAATCTCTGCCTTACCTACCTCTTCACCTCCATCCTGATCACTACTCTCGGACCAAATCTATTGCAGAAAAGAAAGTGCTGGAGGCCAATGGTGCTACCCTGGTAAGAGGTGATGGTGTCTTGAGAACCTGTGCTCTGAGGCCGGCTGGCATCTACGGGCCTGGAGAACAAAGGCACCTTCCCAGGATAGTGAGCTACATTGAGAGGGGTCTCTTCAAGTTTGTGTATGGGGATCCTGGGAGCCTGGTTGAATTTGTCCACGTGGATAACTTGGTCCAGGCTCACATTCTGGCCTCAGAGGCCCTGACAGCTGCCAAGGGCCACGTGGCCTCTGGGCAGCCCTACTTCATTTCGGACGGCAGACCCGTGAACAACTTTGAGTTCCTCCGGCCTCTGGTTGAGGGCCTGGGCTACAGGTTCCCATCCATCCGCCTGCCCTTGACCCTCATCTACTGTTTTGCTTTCCTGACAGAAATGGCTCACTTCCTTTTTGGTCGGGTCTACAACTTCCAGCCCTTCCTCACCCGCACAGAAGTTTACAAAACTGGCGTCACACATTACTTTAGTCTAGAGAAGGCCAAGAAGGAGCTGGGTTATGAGGCTCAGCCATTTGACCTCCAGGAAGTAGTCGACTGGTTTAAGGCACATGGCCACGGCAGAAGTCCTGGGGGTCATGCCTCCGGGTGTCTTGTTTGGGATGGGCTGACGGTCTTCCTCTTGGTCATAGTGGTTCTCATATGGCTGCCTTCTCCTGTGGCTCGATCACTCTGAAGGAGCTAGAAACACATCGGATCACACTTGGTGAGATGGTTTTCAAGAAACACAGTATTAAACAATGTGTCTTTCTCTATCTAAATAAATCTACATCAATATCTAGATAGTTAGATACAAATGGATACCTGGTAGCAAATCTTGGCTCCTCAAATTGCTACTTAATAGATTCTTGGAAGGGCACTTGGGTGACTTAGTCGACTCTTGATCTCGGCTCAGGTCATGATCTCACGGTTTGTGAGCTCGAGTGGCAGGGAGACTGCTTGGGATTCTCTTTCTCCCTCTCTCTCCCCACACCCCACCTCAAAATGAATCAATAACTTTAAAAAAAAAGAAAAGAAATAAAAGAACAGATTCTTGGATGAAGTCTTCATTTCTTACCTTCTTGGACCAAACAAACCATCATAGGGGAAAAAAAAGAAGCAAAGATCAGTTTGAGATGCGGTTTCGTGTGTCTTCCTCCTTTTGATGGGTACAATAGAAGTCATTTTGGAGCCACAGAGCGAGATGAGGAAAATTGGAAATGTCTTGAGTTTCTCAGAAGTCAAAAATGTAGTTACTTCTGTCCTCTACTATCTCTGTCCAGTTACAGTAGACTAAAATGTGCACTGATACCGGAGTGGCAAAACACTAACAGGCTTGAAAATGTGTGAAAACCACCAAATTGGGTCAGATCCCTACAGACCAACCCTCTGAGGAGGTGGAAGCTTTTGAGAGACGTTATATGAGCCATTCATTCCTGTAGTTTTTAGGAATTACTCTTTGCCCTTTACGATATAAGGGCGTTACACCTGTGTGATCACATGGTAAGGTGTGATTTTTAAACAAATAGAACTGTGTCTTCCCTCATAGGATTCTTTTGAGGATTAAATTAGACAAGACGTATCAAGTGCCACTCAACACACACAAGTCATTATTTTAATTAATATCGTTGCCATACATTCCTGATACAAACCCTTGTGAGGGTTTTCTTCCTCAGGGGAGTTCTGTTCAGAGGTGTTAGTGTTCTGTTAGTGCTGTCGCTCTAACGTTTCTGGAATGTCTTTGGGGTAAGCCCCTCAGAGTCTGTAACCAGCACGTTTGCATATGCTCAGTGTTTGTAAAGTTTTGGTCTCTGAGCCTAGAGTAACATTTAGGAAACGGCTAAAAATCCGACTAAGGAAGATGGTCAAGGGAATGATGCTATTTGTAATTCAAAAATGAAACATAACTCTGAACTAATAGACTGCTTTTCTTCCGGGAAGAGGTTTTGTTCCCTGAAGGCAGCTTCCAATGAGGAATGTTTTGAAGGGTGTCATTACCGTCCAGCCACTCCTGAGGACTGCTGTGTAAGACATTCAGTTTGTACAGTTGCATAGGAACCAACGTGGAAAGAAGACAGAGGATCTTCACCCCTTCCACAATTCCAGTTTCAGAAAAGCCAGTATTAAAGCATAAGGCAGATAGATTGCTGCGGAAGGTGATGTTCGAGCTGTTTTGAGATTATTTGTAGAAAGAAGGTGCCAGGTGAATAGTCCCTGGTTAATGCTGCCTGGATCTTTTGGAGAAAAGCACTCAACCTGATACCAGGAGACCTGCAACCATGAATGGTTTGTGTGGCCTTAACCAAGCGATTGAAGCCTGTTTCCTCATTTGGGAATGACCCGTATCTGCCTTTTCTACAAACCCACCCACCCACCCTCCTCACACGGGTGGTTGTGAGCTTAAAATAAGATGTCGTGAAAGTACTTTCAAAGATAAACTAAAACATAAATATGAGGTGGTGGTGAGCATTTTTGGTAAAAGGTTTTCGGAGTCTTTTTCTATCTTAAGAAGCTTTTGCTTTAGCCTGGAGTTCGCTTGTATGAGCACCTAGGCAAGTCCAGCAGTCCAGGTGCTGCACGGCGGGCGCCCGTGTTCACGTACAGCCCACTAATGGCATGACGTGTCTGCACGAGAAGGCCACTGAAAGAGTGGATAAGTTCAGCAAGACATCTATGCAGTGTCCTTGAGAGGCATCGCAGACTTGCAGAACATGTTTTCAACAAGGTCCTGGAGAACAATGATAGATACTTCTTAGTTTTCTCGCACCAAGTGGACTGAGTGTAGGGGGGTTTTCCTGTTTTCCACACGAAACTAAGGATGGCTATTCGGGCCTTGTTGTCATCCAGGGAAGAGACATTCGGCTGTCCCTCACCACTTACACCCATGTCCACTGTCCCCTTGAGACAAGAGTTCATCTACCGTTCATGAGCTCACTCTTGGTCTTTCTTCTTGTATTAATGATCTGTTGCATTACCCTAAGACATGCTACGAATTACACTAAGGTGGATCATGTTAACACAGTACCCCCAAGACATATCTTAAAACGACAAACATCACCTCCTGGCTTTTACGGGTCAGGTATTTTGGTGCGGCTTAACTGCGTCGGTTTGCTTGGAGTCCCTCATGAGGGTCATCCCGTGGTATCTGGCACGACAGTCCTCTGGAAGCCTGACGGAAGCTGGAGGGTCCACCCAGGATGGCTCACCCACACGACCATTGGCAGGAGGCTCAATGCCTCACCATACGGGCACCTCCGTAGGCTTGCTTGAATGTCTTCACAACATGGTAGCTGGTTTTCCCCAGAGCAGGTGATCCAGGAGAGCAGGGTGGAAGCTGCAATGGCTTTTACGGCTTATCCTCAAACACCACACCCTGGCACTCCCACAGTATACTGGTTACACAGGTCAGTCTAATTCAGTGTGGGGAGGAAGGAAGTACCCAAAGGTGTGGATACCAGAAGGTGGGGAATGTTGGGGGCCATCTTGGAGGCTGGGCTCTTGGTTCCATCCTCTGAGTCATTTTTCCTTTCAGTGAAAGGTAGCCCGTGTAGATAGACCGTTAACATGTTCTTAGCCCGTTACCACCCAGTAGAATTTGGGGGATATAAAGCCCTCTTTACATTTTGTAGTGTATCTCTTTTAGTCCAAGCTGATAATGTTAATGCAAATATAATTATTTTTGAACTCTGTGTGTCTCCTCTGAGTCTTACTCCAGTTCACTCCATTAGGCAAAAGCCACACCCACATATTTCTTGGAGATAACTCCTTCTTTGCCTTGGGCTGCTGCTCAGACTGCTGAGGGACAATAACCCTTATTATTTGAACAACTTTTTTAGGGACCACCTTAGGTCTCTCTGAAGTCTTACAAGGTTTTGTAGCCACAACCTCAGTCGTGCACGGTCATTTCCACGATACTGCATTGGCTACCCAGGTTAGCGCTATCCCACGTGGGAGGCTACACAGCACATAAAGACCAAGGGGTGGGGAATCACTGGGGTCCATGTTGGAGCCTGCTACCACACTCCTATATGTTTCATTGGTTTCCTTTATCCTCTCCTCCACACTGGTTGTAAGTGGAATATTTCTTCAGTGCTCAGTCCTAGACCCTCTTCTAATACCATACTTTCTCTCCCTAAGTGATCTTGTCCAAACCCCTGGCTTTCATTTCTATCTCTGTGCCAAACAGTGACCACTAAATAGAGTTCCAGCCCAGACCATTCTGAGCTCCAGACCCATCTACCCAAGTACCTCTGCTTCTCTGCCTGGATACATCACACACACTCTCAGTGCGCATATCCAAGATGAATTCACAATCCCTCCAAATTCTTCCAGGGTTTCTTTCTCAGTAAATGTTACCAAGACCCATTGAGTTTCTTATGCCAGAAATCTGGGATACTCTTTGATCCCTGCCTCCCCTTAACTTGACATACCTGACCCACCTTGAAGCCCATCGATTTTAACTTCTACTCATGCCTCAAAGTTGTGCAGTGAACAGGTGTTACCTCTCTGCCCTGGGTTCCAATAATATCCCCTTTTCTCTTCCACTACATCCCCTCCTGCCTCCCTTCGATCCATTCTCCACCAGTGGACTGATCCTATAAAGATGTAAATCTATGTCAGGGCACCTGGGTGGCTCAGTCGGTGAAACGTCCAACTCTTGATCTTGGCTCAGGTCATGATCTCACAGATCGTGGGCTTGAGCCCTACATCGGGCCCTGCACTGACAGTGTGGAGCCTGCTTGGGATTCTCTCTCTCCCTATCTCTCTGCCCCTCCCTTCTGCCCCTCCCTTGCTCTCTCCCTCTCTCAAAATAAATAAAATAAACTAAAAAAAAAAGACGTAAATCTATTCACGTCCCTGCTCAAAACTCTCCTTAGGTTTAGGCTGAAAATCCTTAGTGTGAGCCCAAGGCTTTGCCTGCTCCAGCCCCTGCTTACAGTAGCTTCAAGGTCATCTCCCAGCATACTCCCTTCTCTGCCCAAGCCGTACCAGCTTCTTGCGTGTTCCGGGGTTTCAAGCTTGTCACACCCCTCCCCCACTGTGGGGCTCCTGTTTATTTCATGTCTCAGCTTCAGGTCTCTTCTTCCGGTGGCCTCCTTCCGTGATCCCAACAGGTGAGATGTGGTCTTCCTGCTACAAACTCTTAGAGCACTTGCCTGTCTTTCACAGCCTTTATCACAACTGTAATAGCCGTTGCAATTCTGTCTTGCGCCTGGAAACTCCGTGAGGGCAGGAGCTTTGTCTTACTGCCGTGTCCCTCACGCCTTGCACGAAACAGGAGTTCAAGAAATATTTGCGAATGAGCGCTGTTTTTCCCTCTAAGAGTGAACACTCCTTTCTGGCGCATACATTAGTGTTTCTGATCTGTCGACGTAGTAAGTAACGAGGCCAGGCCGCCTGTGGGCAGAGCGGAAAGTCATTTGTGTTCCTTTCACGTCTCAGCTGAAAACTGACCACTTTAAAGAACTCGGGCCTGTTTTCTGAAAGGCAGCTTTCGTCCTTTCTAAGGTCAGGGGACACCGCAGTCAAGGAATTCCGTTAGTTCATGGTTCCCAGCTGCCCTCACCTTCCCTCACCTGTGGATCGAATCCCCAAATCCGCATCAACTCCGGAGCGGTGTTTCTCCTTGTGCACACGGGTCTGCTTCTAGACACCCGGGCATTCACCACCCCACTGGGGTGAGCCACCCTAAGCGCTGCTTCCCAGGGCTAGGTGGGCGGTTATCTGAGAGCCCGTTTTGGGGGTGGGGGTGGGGGGGGTCTCACCATGTGACACAGAGCGCCACAGTGGAAACCAAAGGTAATGCAAAACTGCCTACATCTGCAAGAAAGGAAGAAGAGCCTGTTGAAATACTTGCTTTCATAGGTGCTGTTCTAATCATGGATGTCAGAGGGTGCCATGTTATGAATAGCACGGTCCTGAGGGCCAGATGACTAATGCTGGCACCAGATGACCCAGGCTATTGTATTTCTTGAGTCTACAGAGGAGGCCTAGGGGTTTACTTTCCTAAGTCACCTCACACAGTGACTATAAGAAAGCCAGTACTGTTCTGCTGTAGATTGATTTACCGACAACTGTTGGGGCACCTCCTACCTTGTATCGCTTTCCGAATCCCCCAGCCTGACAAGCCGGCGTAATTCTACTTCTGGCTCCCACCCAATTGTGCACTCTGGGGTTAATGGTCCCCGTGTGAGCCGGCCTCGGCAGCCGGCACCAAGCACTTCGTGTCTTATTAAAATTGTTCCCGTTTGGGGCCCTGATTGGCTCGGTCGGTTAAGCATCCAACTTCGGCTCAGGTCATGATCTCACAGTTCGTGAGTTCGAGCCCTGTGTTGGCCTCTGTGCTGACAGCTCGGAGCTTGGAGCCTGCTTCAGGTTCTGTGTCTCCCTCTCTCTCTGCCCCTCCCTTGCATGTGCTTGTGTGCTCTCTCTCTCACAAAAGTAAATAAACATTAAAAATAAAATAAAACAGTCCCTGTTTGCTAGCATCCCTTACTTTGGAGAATGACGCCCACTCCCCTTTTTGATGAGAAACCCATCCCCAACCCTCCAAGGCGCTGACCTCCCCAATCAATTGGACCCGACCAATCAAAAGGCCGCCATCCTTTTGCCCACAGTCATTGGTCGAAGTGGGCCAATTAGCATCCTGTCTTCAACTTTTCTCCTCGAGCTGCTCCCGGAAATTCCTCTGCCGGGGTTGCTTCAGTTGCCGGTTGGGTTCTTGAGCTGCTGCGGCCTCTCCCACCCCGAAGCACAGACTGAGCTCTGATGATACTGTTTGGGCTCCTGGCTGCCGCTGTCAGTTAGGTACAGCAGAGCCCAGAAATGGAGAAAGAGAAGTCCTGGATCGTCATGTCGTGTGAGTCTCAGTACATTTTCTTCTCTTAAAGCTTTTTTGAGTTGGGTTTTTCTCCGTGCATTGGAAAGGTCTTGGCACAGGTGAATACACTCTCTGGTGTCCAAAGGCGCTCACTCTCCACTCACCTGCGTGCCTTCTGCCTTATGGGGCAGGTGGTGGTGAGGGGAGCATGCTTTTAAAAAGCCCCCAGAGATGTGCTCGCTTCGGCAGCACATATACTAAAAAGCCCCCAGAGAACTGAACATTCGCTGGAGCTCTTCTTCCAAAGTCCGACTGATGTCCTTTCATAGAATCCTGCCCATCTGGGCTGGACTCATCTTTAGGACTTTATTGTTGTGTAAGAAGATTGTTTGACAAAGTGATGTGTTCCCCAGAACTTACGCGTCCCGTGAGGGTAGGGACCACGTGCTGTCAAGCTCTTTTTTTTTTTATGTTTGTTTACTTTTGAGAAAAAGAGAGCGAGCATGAGTGGGGGAGGGGCAGAGAGGGAGACACAGAATCTGAAACAGGCTCCAGGCTCTGAGCTGTCAGCACAGAGCGTGATGTGGGGCTCGAACTCACGGACTGTGAGATCATGACCTGAGCCCAAGTCGGATGCTTAACCCACTGAGCCCCCCAGGCGCCCCTGTGTTGTCAACCTCTTATCCAGAGCACACCGCACAGCCCCTTCACCTGCCCAGTAAATGCTTATTGATTGGCTGAATGCATTTATCAGCCCAGTGACCTCATTTGAGGTGACAACTGTGCTACCCCAGTCGTCCCTTGTAAACCTGTGGCCCCCAGCCCTCCCCGAAAAGAACACGGGAGGCCCAAGCTAAAAACACAGATGCCAGGATTCAATGCAGGACTATTAAGCGCAGCCCTCATGGGCTGTATCAGAGCCCCAGATTTATTTCAGGTGCTCTCATCAGCAAGGTAACTGTGTGAGGGGATCGTCATCACTTCGCTGTGTGTGTGTATGTAAAATCCTCGATTTTGGAACTCTGTTGTGTATACTTCGATAAAAATGACACGCAGACTCGGAACCCCTCCCAGTGGGGCTGGGAATCGGCAGTCCCAGTGTTTCTGGTCTTCGCACAGGAGGTAAAAAATGCTGCCTGATGCCAAGCACGTGCTCCCTTCCCAAGATGCTAAGTGAGAGGCTCCCGAATCCTCTGTGCTCTTCCCCTTCCAGTGCTCAGCCCCGGCCCAGGCTCAGCACACCTCTGCTGAGTTCATCAAGGAGATGGGAGTCACAGAACGTCTTTAGATTCAGGTGACCTCCCTCCACCCACTTTCTGCAGGCACAGGTGTTATTTGTTGACAGACAAGTGGTGGCACATCTCAGCGCTGACTTGAGCCCACCTGGAACCTGCTGCTTTTGGCCAAAGGGCTTGTTTTGTAACCCGTGTGGTTGGGCCTGGTTACCTGATCTTTTAGCACAAAACGGCCGTTTGCAATTGAAAATCTAACCAGAAATGGAGTCATTCAGATCGTGGCCTTTCTTTTCTTTTCTTTTTCTTTCTTTCGAAGGTTTTATATTTAAGCAGTCTCTACACCCATCATGGGGCTTGGCTCACAACCGTGAAATCAAGAGTCACACTCCACCAACTGAGCCAGCCAGGCGCCCCCAGACCATGGCATTTCGAAGCTGTACAAGTTCATAAGATGTTACCCTTCTGTATTTTAGAACTAGTGCATACCAGGAAAGATAGCTTTGTTACTGGAATCAAGTAATTATGGCTGAGGTGAAATCTAGTTCACTACAAAGAAAGTACATGCAGTGAAGTAACCCGGGCAAGTAACTTTCAGCCAACAAGGGGTATTTGTGGTAATTTGCAATGCTTATTTTTAACAAGCTGGTTGAAGCATGCAAGTAATTAAATTCTTCATTACTAATATGTAGGACTTTAAAAAACTTTTTTAAAAAACTAATTTTATTTATTGTGAGAGAAAGAGAGAAAGGCGGGGGGGGGGGGGGGGGGGGGGAAGGGCAGAGAGAGAGGAAGACAGAATCCCAAGCATGCTCCATGCTGTCAGCACCGAGCTCCATATGGGGCTTGAACCCACAAACTGCAAGATCATGGCCTGAGCCAAAGTCAAGAGTCAGACGCTTAGCCAACTGAACCACCCAGGCGCCCCAATATGTAGGATTTTAATCCTGGCAAATATTCTAGATGTGTCTTCCTCCATTCTTCCAGGGGAGTCTTATTACAGACCTAAAAGTGAAATCCTTACTTACTAATACATATTTTTAAATTTTGTTATGAGAATGAGTCGTTGCCTGCCCTTAACCATCCCCTGCGTGCTGGTGTCCTGAGCAGCTAATAGAGGTTTAAAGTGCTGCTGAGCTTTGAAGAGGAGTTGTTTGCTGTGTTGCTGGGGCAGTTACAACACCCCCGCTGAGTTGTGGTCAAGTAACTTCCATAGGGGATTGTGCTTTTAGGTGTGTCCAACACTGGGGAAATGATGGATATTAACCTGCCACCCTTGTTAACTAAGTTACTCAAAGACAGTCATTCTTAATAGTTCATTGTGATTACTGTTGACCATTTACCTCCTATAAGGCTCTATGTATTTAACCTCATTTCGTTTTCTCAATGACTTTTGAAAGGAGGTGCATTTATTAGCTCCCATTCACATGTGAGGTTACGGAGGTTTAGAGAGATGGCGTCTCTCGCCCAAGATCATCCAAAGCCATTCATCCTGGAAGTGCCAAAGCTGGGATTTGAGACGGGTCCACTTGAATCTGGATACCAAAGTCTTGACTGCCTTGTCTGCAGTGGCTTTATTTCAGCATGGCATGCATTCAGGGCTAAGCATCACGCAGACACTATATGCAATTAAAATATGAATTTAGTTGTTGCAAAACCCACTTCACTGTACATAGGGATTTGTGCTGCACCAACTTGTAGTAAGTTACATCAACAAGCAAAGCATTATTTTACCCTATTAATGCAAGTGTGGTGGGGCTGGATATATATGTGTGTGGGAGGGTAAGTTAAGGAGGATGGCAAATTAGAGCTGTAATAACTTTTATAGAACATCTTCCAAGGATAGTTGATTTGTTTTTGCACCTAATCGTATCCTGGCATGGGTACTCCTGCAATGTGCTAATCTCCTCTCCCCGAATCGATGTCTTAGGAGCAGAGCCCAAGTATTACCCTCTGCTGATGGACATTTGCCTCACCTGCAGTCTCTTACATCATTCTGGGTACAGAGCAGGAGCCAAATAACAACCTGCCAAAGTTAGGAAAATGCAAAGTCCAACTTGTTGAGCTACCCTTTGGCGTTTAAATTCTCCCAAAGAAAGGTGAACTGTTTTCACAGCCCTTCGGAGTGGAGGTTTCTCTAAGCCCTGGAAAGATCTTAGACCGTTGGCCCAAGCAGAAAATAATTATCTGGTGGCGGATGTTCATGGTCCCTCAATGCTCAAGGGACCTATGCATTCACGTGCGCTGCCTTAGGCGGGATCAGCCTTTCTTTCGCAGCGTGACTTTGAACCGATGTGCCGCTCCTCTGCAAAGCGGAGAGATAGCCTTCCTTACTCACAGAGCAGCTTGTGTCCATGAAGTGGCACGGAGGCACTTGTGTAACCTGCAAAGCACTGTGCACATAGATGCTTAATTAATAGCTATTCTGCTGGGGGAGGCAGCTGGTGGTGTGCAGGAACAGATACAAAGTGCTGGTTGAGTCGGAGGCATTCACTCGGAATGCTCAGTAAGTAATTAGCCAGGCAGGACTGGGGTGTGAATGAAAGCTGCATGTTCAGATAAGGAAGGTAGGAGTGAAAATGTTTCATTGATTCCCGCCTAATTAACCTGTGCTAGTTTGTTTACTGTGGCTTTAAACGCCTCAATCCAGTGACCTTTTGAGCTCTAACGTTTGGAGGCTTTTTTTTTTTTTTGAAGCTGGAGAGGAGATTACACTATGCTAGAGAAAAAAAATGGTAGTCAGTTGCCTGTCTGCTTTACATTTCGATTTATTTATTTATTTATTTATTTATTTATGTATTTATGTATTTATGTATTTATTTCTCAAGTTAATTAACCTTTTGTTGTATTTAAACAGACACAATGGTGTCTGCAGGCCGAAAAGCCAACTCAAAATGGGTATCGATCAACCTCTTTATACCCTCGGAATACATTCACTTTTTAGTTTTAAACATAACTGTACAAATAACACATCAATACATTTTCCTTGTAAAAATTCAAAACACTGCAGGTAAAGGCAAAGAACCCTTTTACCAACGTAGCCCAGATTCTGTATGTGTGTAGATTGGTGTAGGAAATAGGGCTCTAGTATTCATTTTTCTCCGTACTGTGGTCTTGTAGCCGGATGGTCGCACAGAGTCCTGACACCGAGGCTTTTACTTCCAGGAAGTAACTTCATCTGTGCCGGCCCTGCTCAGTTGGGTTCGTACCCAAAGAACGGAGCCTTGAACACCATGTGGCATAGTTTTTTTTTTTTTATATATATATATCTGTTTTCTATTTCTTTTTTTTTTTTAATTTTTTTTTTCAATGTTTATTTATTTTTGGGACAGAGAGAGACAGAGCATGAACGGGGGAGGGGCAGAGAGAGAGGGAGACACAGAATCGGAAACAGGCTCCAGGCTCTGAGCCATCAGCCCAGAGCCTGACTCGGGGCTCGAACTCCCGGACCGCGAGATCGTGACCTGGCTGAAGTCGGACGCTTAACCGACTGCGCCACCCAGGCACCCCTGTTTTCTATTTCTTTGTCTCCCATATATGGTAACACACAAACATGCAGTCTGATTAAGTGGTCTCATGTTGCAAGGTCGTGAGAGATGCCGTCATGTACAAGTATAGCCAGGCTGCCTTGAGGTGGGGTTTTCCCCCTCCCCCCCTCGTTAGCAGGGGACCCTACCACAGTCTCATGCCCCAGATTTCCTTCGGTTTTTTGTGTTTCTTATGAAACAGTATACATTCCTTATTTCCTGACATAGGTGTGCTGGCATATTATATGATAACTACATGTCACAGTTTGGCCAGGACAGCTCCAAGTTTATGCCTGTAGCCTTAGCCTCATTTTTAATAGTGCCCTCTTTCACTTTCAAATACGTCCCATTTTGTACAATAAATGAAAAGGTCACTCTGTATATGACATTAAAATCATATAAAGGATTAAGTATTTCCCCCATAATATAGGTATTAGAAGTTATTGTGAAGTGGTTTTAAAGGGAAAAAAATCATTTTGCACACATATAGTAGAATCTGGTCAGAAATCCTAAATTCTGAGTATGCAGCAATATTCTGCCAATCTTGAGAAATTCTAGTATAAAATTACCTGGCTGGAGGAAATTTTATGTATATGTGTTTGTCAGTGATCCTTTGATATAGCTTGCTGCAAAACACATATACTGGTGGAAGAGAAGGTAATCTGACATGTGGGAGTATAAAAGCTAACACCGGCACTGTATTTCACTGAGTACTGGGAATTAAAAAAGACAGCCATGATGTAAAGTCTATTTGAAGGAATTCCTCTACACTACAGGCAAAATAAAGTGCATCTCAGTAAAAATTGGTCAAGTCAGGGGGCGCCTGGGTGGCTCATTTGGTTGAGCGTCGAACTTTAGCTCAGGTCATGATCTCGCGGTTTGTGAGTTTGAACCCCGCGTCGGGCTCTGTGCTGACAGCTCAGAGCCTAGAGCCTGCTTCGGATTCTGTGTCTCTCTTTCTCTCTCTGCCCCTTCCCGACTCTCTCTTTCTTTCTCTGTCTCAAAAATAAATAAACGTTAAAAATATTTTTAAAAACTGGTCATGTAGCAAACCATAATACGTTTGAAAAAATTCCTCTGCCAGTAGCCTTTGTGCATGTAGAAAAATAAGTATTTCAGTAAATATTGGTACAAATTATGCAGCCCAGTGATACACTTGAAAAAATTCCAGTATCAACCTTGGGAATGCAGTAAAACAAACTATTTTGCAAAATACTCTAGGATTCAAGCAACAAGGAAAACATTTCAGTGAATTCAACTGGAACTTGGTATTTCAGTAAATAGAACAACATGATTCCAAAAACGTTTGTGAAATGTATTGTTTTACTATTCATTTTCTCAAAACCTGAAAAGCCATCTGCACTGCCTGAGTATAGGTAATTCTCATTGTTGGCCCATCACTACATTAGTAGCAGGGTCAATAATACCTTCAAACGATGCATTGTCCTTCTTGATATGATGGTTATTACATCAGTGATTCCACCATCGCAGACTCGGGAAATGATAAACCAAGTCCTGCTCGGGCCAGTGCCGTAGGGATGGAAGTGTTCAGAGCAGATGGAAAGGCTGCCCCAGCCTCTCCCCAGGTGTGGGAAGTGCTCTTGGTCTCTATCTCATCAGAACTTCACTCCCTACCTGTGCTTGTGCTATATCTACCTCTCCCGCCTCCCTGCCGAAGTCGCCAGCATGACTCACAGGGAGAGGTATGGGAGCTGGGAGGTCAAACACCGAGATTGCCTTTCTGCGCCCCACCCTGGGTACACACTTTGGGGTGTAACCAGGCTCCAAGGTAGAGGCTTCAGCATATCAGCTTGTCTTTGTTTTACAGACCATTGACATCGATGTAGATTTCTGGATACCATGGTGGCATGGAATGGGTCTTATTTATGACCATCAAATGAAAACGCTATACCTGATTGTTTTTAGGACCGGCATAGCATTCATGGTGCACAAACACTACCCTGCTGCCATAGCCATGGCCTTAGTGATACTTACTCAGTTTTCCACGTGGCCAGTTTATCAAACCGCACAGCTGTGAATGCTCTTAGGCACATCTCCAAATGAGTCTCGACGGTAGACACCCAGAAGTGCAACTGGTAATGTTAATACATTCTACTGTGTCAGACGTGCACTTCGCTGCTCATTTCAAAAATTACTTCAGGGGCACCTGGGTGGCTTAGTCAGTTGAACGTCCGACTTCGGCCCGGGTCATGGATCTCATGGTTCGTGGGTTCAAGACTGCTTCGGATTCTCTGTCTTCCTCTGTCTCTGACCTTCCCCTGCTCCCCTCTGTGTGTCTCTTTCTCAAAAATAAACATAAAAAAATTTTTTTTTAATTCAACTCTTCATTTAGGCTCAGGTCATGATCTTGGAGTTCATGAGTTTGAGCCCCGGGCTCCTGCACTGACAGCACGGAGCCTGCTTGGGATTCTCTCCTGCGTGCGCTCGCTTTCTCTCTCTCTCTCTCTCTCTCTCTCTCTCTCTCTCTCTCTCTCTCTCTCTCTCTGCCTCTCCCCTACTCACATGTGCTCTCGCTCTTAAATAAATAAACTTAAAAACCTCAGAGTAGCTGAAAAAACGGGTTTGTTCTCCTGTTGCAGAGTCCAGAAGTCAGCAGGTCTAAGGTGTGACATCAGGGACCAGGTGCCATCTTTCCACACTGTTAGGCCTTCGTTCTGACAATTCTTGCTGAGAAGGTGCGGTATTTCTAGGTGTCCTTACAGGCAAGAAGAGGGAAATAAGTGAGGTCAAAGGGAACGCCAGGTGCTTCCGTTCCTCAAAGCCTATGCTGTGGCTTCTTCTCACACCTGGCAGCCAGAACAGAGATCCGTAGCTACGCCTGGACTGACGCTGGCAGGTGTGGGAGGCAGGGGGCGGGGATGGCCGGCCCTGAAGTTCATTTGTTTCCTGAAGTGGCTGCACAAATTTATCCTGCCACCGGAGTCCCTAGCTTCCTGACACCATTGCCAGAATTTTCTCACGTCTCAATTTTTGCCACTCCGAGGAGTAAAGAAAAATGGCTCATCACTTTTTTGATTTTACACTTCTGTGATGACTGTTAAAGATAGCATCTTGTCAGGGATTTGTTAGATGGTTGGGTTTTCCAGGGGAATTGCATGGTCCTAGTTTTTCCTCACTTCTCTGTCAGGTTGCTCATCTTTGTATGGGTTTGTGGGATGCATTGGGGGATCTGTTTGACCAGATGAACACGGACGGGTTCTTGAACACTTGTCTTTTTCTTTCCTTTGTCTTCCTTTTGTCCATAGTATTTTTCTTTCTTTTTTAAAAAGTTTATTTATTTTGAGAGAGAGAGAGAACACAGGAGGGGCAGAGAGAGAGAGAGAGAGAGAGAAAATCCCAAGCAGGCTCTGCACTGTCAGCATGGAGCCTGATGTAGGGCTCGAACTCATGAACTGTGAGGTTGAACTAGGGAAGAGGTGAACAACATTAGGGAGAGATCAGGAACTTTCAGGGAGGCAGCCTGCAGCTGCAAGCAGAGGCGGAAGAAGCTTTGAGGTTTGGGGGGAAAAAAAAGGATAATCACATCCCACACCTGCCTGGGCTATGTTGCATGCATGGAGTCTCACAAACTTTGTGATAAGGTCCCAATAAAAAGTCAGGGACAAAATTCCTCAGTGGCTACCCAGTCGGGACGCCCCCTCACTCTTGAGAGCTTTATACTTCCCTCAGTAAACGCTATCGCTGTAGTCTCTGTTGTCCACAAGATTCATTCTTCGTCTCCGTGAAGGACCAGCGTCCTCCCACCTTCCTGTAACAAGATCATGACCTTAGCCAAAAGCAAGAGTCAGACGCTTAATGGACTGCGTGACCCAGGTGTTCCAGTTACATAGTACTTTTAATTTTGATGTTAAAATAATCCATCTTTTTGGCTGTTTTTTTTTTTTTTTTTGATAAGTGTTTGTGAAACTCCCAATGTGGAGGGGAAAAAATTATTAAATTTTTTAAATGTTTATTTTTGAGAGAGAGAGCAAGGTGGGGGGGGGGGGGCAGGAGAGAGGGAAACACAGAATCCACAGCAGGTTCCAGGCTCTGAGCTGTCAGCACAGAGCCCGACATGGGGCTCAAACTCATGAACCATGAGATCATGACCTGAGCTGAAGTCGGAGGCTTAACCGACTCAGCCACCCAGGCGCCCCTCCATGTGACTTTTGAAAGAAGCTTATAAAGTTCTGTGAAAATGCCCCCTTCAGCTTTGTCTTCTCCCACAAACATAGGTGCTCCACTTGGAGGCACCTGCAGCCCTGCCCGGACCCAGGGTTCTTAGGGGCTGCTGACATATATCCTCCCTTCCTGGGTACTCAGGGGGCAGCGGGTGTACCTTCCATTAGATCCGTGAAGACTGGAGTGGGTAGTTGTAAATAAATGCCTGTGGCTTTTGATGTGAACCCTTAAAAAAATCCCAAGTACAAGTGGACCCCTAGGGTTCAAACTCAGATTGTTAAAGGGTCAACTGTAGTTCTCTGAACGTTCCCCCCAGCCCCCGCTCCACCCCCCATGGCTTGGTCAATATTTGTAAATGTGCTTAAACGAAAGCTGTATTCTCTGGGTGCAAAGTTCAGAGTGTGTTTGTAGGAGCTTATGTGTGCACTTGATCAACCTTGTGAACTTGTGTTCAGAACCTCTTTGTCCTTTGTTACCTTGAGCTATAGTTTTCTCAAGAGAGGACTTTTTCTCCCTAACTATAACTGTGAACTTGTTTTTCCTCCCCTAATCTGCTTTATACTTTTCAGAGCTATGTTGTGAGAAGCATCAAAGTTTTTGTCTATAGCAGTTTGTTGGGGGTAGTATTGTTACCATATACAATGTTACTGTTATTGGTCCCTACCTTGCACTGTAATTATCTGATACTAACAAAGCTACTCCAGCTGTGTTTTTTATGAGAATTTGCCTGGTACATCTTTTTATATAACCTTATTTTTCTTTTCTTGTTTTTGAAAATAAAATTGAAAAGAAATGAGAGAATAATATATATTGATGCACAATAAACAAACCTTTTTAAAAATTTTTTAAAGAGTGGGGAAGAGTTTTATTCGAGCCCAAGTTAGGACAGCTTCCTGGGATACACAATCTTCACAAAGAGTATGCTCCAGGGAACATTTGGTGTAGGGTTCTATATGTTTTGTTTGGTTTTACACAAAGAGTTACAAATCATCATGAGGAAGGACATTTCAGAAAGGTACAGACTTTATCTTAGGTTTTCAGTATGTGAAAGGCTGTACCACTTTAATCTTATGGGAACCAGGGAGGTTCGTGTGGGTGGTTTTTTAGCTTTATATTTGGAATGCTTTATTTTTGTTTATTATTATTCTTTAAGGAAGCAGATCTACAACCTGTGCTCTGAGCAGAAATAGAGCCCATGCTTTGAGGTTTTGCTGAGTCATTTGGACTCTGGTAAATGTTAGAGCACAGCTTCCCTGGGCCCAGGAGCTGGGAAACGTTAAAAGTTGAAAATTTCCTTTTTCATATAATGGTGTTTTCTCACTACCCAGAATTATTAGCTGCTAACATTCTGTACTACTGCTTTTAGTTTTCATCTCCCTTGGTCTCCCTCCCTCCCTCCCTCCCTCCCTCCCTCCCTCCCTCCGATTCCTCTCCCCTCCCCCACCCCATCCTTTTCCTGGCTCTCTCCTTTATTTTTCATTATTACTTATTCTTCTATTTAAGTGGTTAGCCATGTATCCAGTTTTGGTAGAACAAGCGCACTTTTACATTTGTGCCAAACAGAGCAACACTTTCAGTGTTTCAAACAGAAATAAAATATATAACAGAGCTAAAACTTTGCCTGTCGCTGTCCTATCACCTTTGCCTTCCCCACTAACTCCATCTTCATTTTGACTGAAAAAAATTTTTTTTTTTAATTTTTTTTTTTTTAACATTTATTTATTTTCTGGGACAGAGAGAGACAGAGCATGAACGGGGGAGGGGCAGAGAGAGAGGGAGACACAGAATCGGAAACAGGCTCCAGGCTCCGAGCCATCAGCCCAGAGCCTGACGCGGGGCTCGAACTCACGGACCGCAAGATTGTGACCTGGCTGAAGTCGGACGCTTAACCGACTGCGCCACCCAGGCACCCCTGAAAAAAATTTTTTTAATTTAATGTTTATTTCGAGAGAGAGACAGAGCATGAGCAGGGGAGGCACAGAAAGAGAGAGGGAGACACAGAATCTGAAGCAGGCTCCAGCCTCTGGTAGGTCAGCACAGAGCCTGATGCGGGGCTCGAACTCATGAACCGTCAAATTATGACCTGAACCAAAATCAGACACTCAACTGACTGAGCCACCCGGGCACCCTGTGGTGGGATTCTCGCACAGACAGTCAGGACACTGAGGCTTTTCTTTCCAGAAAGCAACTTTATTCGTGCTGGCACTGCTCCTTGGGTTCGTACCCAAAGAACTGAGCTCCAAAGGCCACGTGGTGTAGGTTTGTTTTTTTTAAAATATATTTTCTACTTCTTTGTCTCCCGTGTGTGGTAATACATAAAAACATGTGGTCTGATTAAGTAGTCTCATGTTACAAGGTCGTGAGGGAAGTATCCTGTTCTGTGTGTAGTTTTAAAACTTCATTTAGGGGCGCCTGGGTGGCGCAGTCGGTCAAGTGTCCGACTTCAGCCAGGTCACGATCTCGCGGTCCGTGAGTTCGAGCCCCGCGTCGGGCTCTGGGCTGATGGCTCGGAGCCTGGAGCCTGTTTCCGATTCTGTGTCTCCCTCTCTCTCTGCCCCTCCCCCGTTCATGCTCTGTCTCTCTCTGTCCCAAAAATAAATAAACGTTGAAAAAAAAAAATTTAAAACTTCATTTAAATGGTATCAGTGGATGTGCTTTGCTCTGCATTCTGCTTTCTTCAAACAATAGTGTGCAAATGTGTCCATGTTCTGTTTATGTGTTATACCCCATTCTGTTTCATCCGCTTATTCTAGCCCATCTTACAAATATCCTACGGTTTCCTGTGTGTCCTTCTACTAATTTCTGTTATTCCGTTTTGTTCCTTTGCTACATTTGTGTTTCTAGCTTCTTTCACTCAACTTGTGGTTGTGTGATCCACCCGTGTTGCTACATGTTGTCATAGCTCAGTTATTTGTCACCAGTGTATGCGCTCCATGTGTAAACACACACGGCTCACCAATTCCGCAGCAGATGGGCAGTGGGACTCATCTGTTTTTGACTCTTGTGAATGACAGTACTGTGGACGCTCTGGAACATGCCTTTTGGTAGGTATGTGTTTAGGAGTAGAGTTGCTGGGTCATCGGGTATGCGTGTGGTTAACGTGGCAGAGAGGGTCAGATGTCTTTATAAAATGTGATTTTGTCCCACGCAACAAGCACTGTACCATTTGCTCTATGTTCTTGCCAACAGTTGGTAGTGTTAACAGCTTTTTAAATTTTTGCCACTCTAATAATTGTGTAGTGGTATTTTATTGTGGTTTTAATTTATGTGTTCTTATGAATAATGAGTGCATGTCTTTTTATATACTTACCAGTCATTTGATTTTTTTTTTTTAATGTTTATTTTTGAGGGGGAGGGGTGGAGAGAGAGAGAGAGAGAGAGGGAGCGCATAAGCGGGGAAAAACAGAGGGACAGAGACACAGAATCTGAAGCAGGCTCCAGGCTGTCAGCACAGAGCCCGACGTAGGCCTCGAACTCACACTTAGGAGCTGTGAGATCGTGACGTGAGCTGAAGTCAGACGCCTAATCGACTGAGCCACCCAGGCCTTCCTGCTTATCAGCCATTTGGTTATACTCTTGTAAGTTGCTCATTCATGAAACCTGCCCATTTTTTTTTTTTTTCCTAATGAATTATCTTTTTCTTACTGGTTTGGAGGGATGGAATCCTCTTGTGACTGAGGTTCTTTGTCAGTTGTGTTATTGCAAATACCGTCTTCTGTCCTGTGGCTGCCCTTTCTGCTTTCCTGATTGCATCTCCGGATGAACACTGGTTGTCAACTTCAGTGGAGACTAATTCAGTGGTCTTCCTTGAGGGTTGGTGCTTTGGCTGCTTTGCCAAAGCGGCTTTTCCCTCTCCAAGGCTGTGAATACCTTCTAGAAATGTTATTGTTTTATCTTTTACTTTTTTTTTAAGTTTATTTACTTAGAGAGCACTCAAGCAGGGGAAGGGCAGAGAGAAGGAGAGAGAGAATCCCACGTAGGCCCTGCGTGCAGTGCAGAGCCGGATTCGGGGCTCCGTCCCATGAACTGTGAGATCAGGACCTGAGCTGAAATCAAGAGTCCGATGCTCAACCGACCAAGCCACCCGGGCTCTTCTTAAGCTTCACATTTTCATCTATCGTCTTAATTAGACTTGATTTTTGTGTGTGGTATCAGGTGGGCGGGTCAGGTTTCACGTCCATTGGTGGTGCTAAATAAACTTGCTTAATCGATACAAACGTGGAAAAACTGGTTGATATCCATAGGCAGTGAGCACTTGAATCTCCCCTGGACGTAATTTGCACGGCTGTGGACAACATTCATCTGAGCTGCAATGCGAAGTGTGGAGTCGGGTGACCTGGCCATCTGATAGCTTATGTCTGTATCGTTCTTTGAATTCTTAGAATCGGTAGCAACACTGGTTTCCTTGTTAACTTATGAGTTAGATAGATTTTTGCCATGTGTTCATTTTATATTTTTATGAGAGTTGTATCAACAAAAGATACGTTAGCAGTTCTTTGACTTTGCTTTTTGCTACTCCTTGTTCATCTTCTAAAGACTTTTTTTAATGTTTATTTTTGAGACAATGCGAGACACAGAGTGCAAGCAGTGGAGGGGCCGACAGAGGGAGGCACAGAATCCGAAGCGGGCTCCGGGCTCTGAGCTGTCAGCACAGAGCCCGACGCGGGGCTCGAACTCACGCACTGTGAGATCATGACCTGAGCTGAAGTCGGACGCTTAACCGACCGAGCCACTCAGGCGCCCCTCCTTATTCATCTTCTAAATGCAGTGGAGGGAGGAGTCATCATAGTGGAGAAGAAGGAGGCCTGAAGTTCCCTCGTCCCTCAAACACAGCAATACTGAGTATTAGAATTCCAGGAATCTGGGCTGCAGAGTGACAGAAACATCTCCAGGGGCCCACGGGGACAACTTGGTGGGCCATAGGTGTGGGATTGCAAACTGGGAGAGATAAAATGTGTGGCATAGGCTCTGGTGGGGGGGATCCTCTTCTGTGGAGGGACAAAAGGAAGAGAAAGAGAGGCTGTGGAAGTGTAGCACTGTATTTGTCCAAGAGAAAAACCTCTCTGGGCCACGGACCTGAGAACGGAAAAAAATGGAGACAGAACCAATTTCTAGCTTGTTAAACGGCCTCAGGAGTGATGAATCAGGGTTGTGGGACTTACTCTGGACTGGGGCCCAGTAAAATCATGCCATCAAAGTCTTGGCGTGCTGATGTTACCTTATCTAGTTATTAGTTTGTTTGATGTCTTCCTCCACTAGAATTAAGATTCACGAGGGCAGAGACCTTGTCTGTCCTTACGGCCCCTTGTTTCTCAAGTGTGCCAATACCAGGAGGCACAGAGAACTCCCTTCACAGTCAACACAAACAGGCCAACACCATGACATATCAGAGTGAAACTGGCAAAATACAAAGGTAAAGAGAGAATTCTGAAAGCAGCTAGGGACAAACGGGCCTTAACCTACAAGGGAGACACATAAGGGTAGTAGCAGACCTGTCCACTGAAAGTTGGCAGTCCAGAAGGGAGTGGCAAGAAATAGTCAATGTGCTGAATAGGAAAAATACGCAGCCAAGAATCCCTTATCCAGCAAGGCTGTCATTCAGAATAGGAGAGAGAAGGGTTTTCCCAAACAAAAAGTCAAGGAGTTCATGACCACTAAACCAGCCCTGCAGGAGATCCTAAGGGGGACTCTGTGAGTGGAACCCTGCAAGGGACCAGAGACATCACCACAAGCACGAGAAAGAATGAAACCTGCAGATAACACGATGACCCTAAATCCATATCGTTCAATAATCACTCTGAATGAAAATGGACTAAATGCTCCAACCAAAAGACACAGGGTATCAGAATGGATAGAAAACCAAGATCCATCTATATGCTGTCAACAAGAGACTCATTTTAGACCTGAGAACACCTGCAGATTGAAAGTGAGGGGATGCGGAACCATCTATCATGTTACTAGATGTCAAAAGAAAGCTGGAGCAGCCATACTTATATCAAACGAGATTTTAAACCAAAGACTATAACAAGAGATGAAGAAGGGCATTATATCATAATTAAGGGGTCTATCCATCAAGAAGAACAGTTGTAAATGTTTATGCCCCGACTTGAAAGAACCCGAATGTATAAATCAACTAATCACAAACATAAGCAATTTTACTGATAACAATACAGTAATTGTAGGAGAATTTAATACAGCGATGGACAGATCATCTAGGCAGAAAATCAATAAAGAAACAATGGCCTTGAATGATACACCGGACCAGATGGACTTGACAGATATATTCAGAACTTTTCATCCAAAAGCAGCAGAATACACATTCTTCTCGAGTGCACATGGAACAATCTCAAAAATAGATCACATACTGAGTTGCAAAACAGCCCTCAATAAATATAAAAGAATTAAGGTCATACCATGCATATTTTCAGATCACAATGCTGTGAAACTTGAAACCAACCAGAAATCAAGAAAAATTTTGTAAAGCCTCCAAATGCATGGAGGTTAAAGAACATCCTGCTAAAGAATGAATGGGTCAACCAGGCAATTAAAGAAGAAATTGAAAAACATATGGAAGCAAATGACAATGAAAACACAACAGCCTAAACCAGCATTTGATCCTGTCAATAGATGCAGAAAAAGCCCAAACCCTTTGGGACGCAGCAAAAGAAAAACCAACAAATAATCCATTGAAGAAATGGGCAGAAGACATGAATAGACCCTTTTCCAAAGTAGACATCCAGATGGCCAACAGACACATGAAATGATGCTCATCGTCACTCCTCATTGAGGAAATACAAATCAAAACCACACTGAGACACCACCTGACGCCGGTCAGAGTAGCTAAATCAGGAGACTGTAGATGTTGGAGAGGATGTGGAGAAACGGAAACCCTCTTGGACTGTGGGCGGGAATGCAAACTGGTGTAGCCGCTCTGGAAAACAGTGTGGAGGTTCCTCAAAAAATTAAAAATAGTGCTCATAGTGGGTCATAGGGTAATTCTACTAGGAATTTATCCAAAGGATACAGGAGTTCTGATTCCTAGGGGCACATGTACCCCAATGTTTCTAGCAGCACTTTCAACAATAGCCAAATTATGGGAAGAGCCCACATGTCCATCACCTGATGAATGGATGAAGAAGATGTGGTTTATATATACAATGGAATACTACTTGGCAATGAGAAATAATGAAATCTTGCCATTTGCAACAATGTGGATGGAACTGGAGGGTATTATGCTAAGTGAAATAAGTCAGAGAAAGACAGATATTGTATGTGTCACTCATATGGAATCTGAGAAAGTTAACAGTAGACAGGGAAGGGAAAGGAAAAAAATAGTTTCAAACAGAGAGGGAAGCAAACCATAAGAGATTCTTTACACAGAACAAACAGGGTTGATGGGGGGCGGGGAGAGGGGGAAATGGGTGATGGGCATTGAGGAGGGCCCTTGTGGGGATGAGCACTGCGTGTTGTCTGTAAGCAATGAATCATGGGAATCTAGTCCCCAAACCAAGAGCACATTGTATACATTGTATGTTAGCTAGCTTAGCAATAAATTGTATTTTAAAAATAAATAAAGTAGGCCAAATCAAAAGTTCTTTAAAAAAATTTTTTTTCAACGTTTATTTATTTTTGGGACAGAGAGAGACAGAGCATGAACGGGGGAGGGGCAGAGAGAGAGGGAAACACAGAATCGGAAACAGGCTCCAGGCTCCGAGCCATCAGCCCAGAGCCCGACGCGGGGCTCGAACTCAGGGACCGCGAGATCGTGACCTGGCTGAAGTCGGACGCTTAACCCACTGTGCCACCCAGGCGCCCCTCAAAAGTTCTTTTAAAAAGAAAAAAAAAATGCGGGGGTTTGTCCTAGGCTGTTCTGAAGTTTTTGGATGAGTGTGACTAATGCAATCAGTGGCTAAGGGTTGGGAGTAGGACAATTTTAGGATATACAACATGGTATCCTATGCACCATGCATCCTTGGCAAGAAAATAGAATGACTGATAATTCTAACGTGCCCTGTCACTTAGTTTAGAAGTACAGGTGCTTATACAGGTGCTCATTGTCCCTTTAACACCAAATATTCTTCCAAAGACTGACAAATTAGAGACTGGTCATGTATTGTATAAACTTGGGTTTTTACATGGAGTGATTTTTTGCTGTAAGGAAGATAGATCAGTAACCTAGAGAAAAGTGTAACAGTTTAGAAAAACACATTTTAAAAAAATGATCATTGTACCTATCTCATGGCTGAAGTGTTTACTGTATTATAGGGGAGGAGAAAAGTGAATAGAATTAAGAAAAAAAAAAAAAGTCCTGAGCAGATTGCTGTATTCACTTAGACCAAAGTTTTATTTTTTAAAAATGCAATACAGCCATTTAATTTTCACATTAACAATAGCCAGTATTTGCGTGACTCATTCACATGATTTATGTACACACAAGCACACACTGTTTATATAAAAAATAAATTATGCTTTAATAATGAAAAACAAGTTTACAAATGTAGCTTTTAAAAGCCTACTGGAAAATAAGAAATGTGGAAATTTTTGAGAGACAGGGTCACTGAAGTAGGGTCTCTTTGAGCAGAAAATATTTCAGAAAGGAAAGGGCCTGAGACAAATCTTTAAATGTTTTTCAAATCCCAGTTTTGTCATTCTGCATATTTCTTAATCTATTTAACTTTCCGTTGGCCAGGGTGTGGCTTTTTAGGATTGTCTGAAAAAAGTTAGCGGTCACCCAAGTTGAAAGTTAACTTCATTCACTTAAAAGTTAAAAGTACTTAGGCCCCCTTTAGCCATCCTTCTTCGTTCTGAGTGCAATGTGTCATTTAGTGGCCTTAGATCAAGCATCTTAAAATTGATGGCTCAGAGACCTCTCCAGTGAATTTTGTAAATCTGAGTATCCCCCTGCACATTTCTACACTGTTGGCTAAAATTGTCCATCATAAATAGTTGGAAAGGATCTGAGTTGCCAATGGATTGTAGATACTGCATCTTTACGTAAAATGGTTACATTCCTCTAAGTTTAGAGGCTCTAAATATAGTAGTTGATAGGTACTGTCACCCGTTCAAAAAAATCACATGAATAAGGCAATTTTTAACGGTAGGAAACACCATACTTTTTCCTTTTACTCCTTGAACTTGCATTTTCATTCTATTTCCCTTCAACATTTAAAAAAAAAATTTTTAATGTTTTCTTTTTTTGGGACTTATTTTTGAGACAGAGCATGAACAGGGGAGGGGCAGAGAGAGAGGGAGACACAGAATGGGAAGCAGGCCCTAGGCTCCAACCGTCAGCCCAGAGCCCGACACGGGGCTCGAACCCACGGACAGCGAGATGGTGACCTGAGCTGAAGTTGGACGCTTAAGTGACTGAGCCACCCAGGTGCCCCTCAACATTTTAGCCTAATGAGATATACATGTAAACATACGTATACTTTTTTTTAAAGTATGCCCAGCACAGAACCTAATGTGGGCTTGAACTTGTGACCCTGATGATATCAAGACCTGAGCTGAGATCAAGAGTTGGATGCTTAACCGACTGAGCACCTGGGCTCCCCTAATGATTTCTTTTATGTTGGTTGTTTGCATATTTGTAACAAAGTTAGATAATATCCTATAGTCATAAGGCTCTGTGTATTTGAAACTTTCTTCTGGATTGAACTTGATCAATAAACAACGTACAAATTTTAGTAAATTATTACACTTAGTAAAATTTCATTGGCAATGTGTCACTTAATGTTGAAAGCTTTGCCTCCCACCCGAGTCATTTCGTTCCTGCACAGATGAGTGTTACCTTTGTTAGAATGGCCACAATATCCATTCTGTTCCCCCTTACCAATTTTATATATGGAAGTCGTGGCAATCCTTTTTTTTTTTTTATTTTATTTATTTTTTTTTTAAATTTTTTTTTCAACGTTTATTTATTTTTGGGACAGAGAGAGACAGAGCATGAACGGGGGAGGGTCAGAGAAAGAGGGAGACACAGAATCGGAAACAGGCTCCAGGCTCTGAGCCATCAGCCCAGAGCCCGACGCGGGGCTCGAACTCACGGACCGCGAGATCGTGACCTGGCTGAAGTCGGACGCTTAACCGACTGCGCCACCCAGGCGCCCCGTGGCGATCCTTTTTTGCATAGATAAGGAGACAGGGAACAGAAGGGGATTTGTGGTAGCATGATAACTGAATTCTTCCAAGTCCTTTGGAATTACATGCGAAAATACCCAAGAAATCTTGGGTGTTCCTTTAAATTTATTGAAATGAAAGAATTGAGAGCCACCCGAATCACAGAAGGATTCGTACCCTATTGTTAAGAGGCTTTCACTTTCCGAACACTCGTATTTTGAATTTTCTACCTTGAGTCATGCTCTACCGTTTAAGACTGTGGGGAAAGAGAGGTTTTCTTTTGTGAGGAGAGAAAAAGACATCTTCTGAGTCAGATGAGTCATAAGAAAGAGCAGAATAGGAAGGTAAGGATCTGAAAATTGATCCCCTAAAACTATTTGAGCCTGTGTATGTCTTGGAAAGCTTGGTAGACATTTGGGGGGTAAGGCCAGCCCAGCGTCAAGACCATTGGCCTTGGGGGCTTAAATTTAGATTTTATTTCCCTAAGTCTTTAAAGTACATCAATTATTAGATTCTGTCGCTGGCTGCCTTCTAGATGGCCCTCAAATGTGTTGCACTGTGCACTAGCTCCCATGAAATATCCCTTCGCAAAAGGGCTCAGAGATCTAATTTGGGAAGTGTGATATTCTACACCCCTCTTAACTGTGCACGCTAGAATATCCAGGTTTCGCAGCAGAGAAGTGATTTAACTTCATACCGCCTGAGCGTCCCCAGCTCTAATGATGTAACCAGCATATCCCCCCTTTATCTTTCCACGCAACAGAACTGCCCCTCTAAGTAAACGATAAACCCAGAGACATGGTCAAACAGCCAGCACACGTGCGCACTCGTGGTTCGGGTCTGTCCTGCTGCCGCTGTCTCTCCGGATGCTCCTGTCGCTGCTCTGCTCAGCCTGCACTGGCTGTACTGACTCCATGACCGGCCAGCCCCAGTCTTGGCTGGATAGTTTATCCTTAGATTATGTGGCATCTGGGCAGATGAGGGGAAGAGCAGTGATGTCACCTGTGCCCTTCCCTTCTCTGTGTCTTTCCTGTGAGAATCCTAGTATCGCCTCTCTCAGTGAGATTTATGTGTTACTCTGTTAAGGAAAGAAGGGGGAAGCCAAAGCAAATGCTCTCTAACGGTGCATCCAAGTCACGGTAGTGCTTAGGAGGAGATGGTTTGAGGGAAAGAGTTCTTCCCAGCATCGTTTATAGCATATCCCTCACTTCATGTGGCTGCTTTCTGTCTCTGGGTGTGGCTGGGTATGGGTTTTACCCGGCAGCAGCTGAAAAGATGCTTTGTTTCTTCCTTCTGGGCCGCCCGGTCTTCATTTCTTTGACACTAGCAGAAAAGCCATCTTAAGCAGAAAGGGGATCGAGACTTTAAACTGGAGTGACGTGGAAAGGTTTATGTCTTTTACTCACCCCCGAGCTAAAAAAGGGGGACATGATGGAGGCACAAGGGACCTGGAGGTAGGGGTAGGGGTGCGATAATTAGGCTCCAGTGGCCACCTGGCCAATGGCTAACGGAGAAAGGTCACAGAGTCTGAAAATTCCTTCCCTGTAGCACTGAGCTCAGTGCCTTTGCAACTCCCCTTTATTCAACGTTGCTTGGACCATTTGCCACCATCAGGAATATTCTCCGCCCAGTTGCTGACTGCCAAATAATTCCGCAACTCCGGTTGGAGGAATCACAGGGTCATGTTGCGAGATAACCGCCCCACCCCTTCAGACTGCTGTCACCTATGCTCCTGGCTTCGGGGAAGGTACAACGTATGTCTTGGAGGAGCTCACAGAGATGTTCCATGCGAGCAGTCACCATGGCTTTCCCCCCACCTCTAGAAATTTTTTTTTTTACATTGTAGCCCTGACCTTGGGGACAGTGCTTGGTATACTGAAGTGCTGGAAAGCTTTCGTGGGATGAAGGCATAGGGTCTTTTGATGAGACAGAGCCTGGCTGGTTTTAATGTACTTCCCAGCAAGAATACTTGCCTGCTGAGCCTGAATGGGCTTCAAGGACCCAGCTCCAACCTGTAAATCCACCAGGCTCACTGCTCCTGTGTCCTCTCCTGACACATTATTCTTTCTTGCAATTGCCTTTCGCCCCAGTCTGACCAAGTTGTGACTTGACTGAGTCATACTGTCCACCTCGACACTATCTTTGTCTTTAAAATGCCGTTTTAAATCATCACACTGTACAAATCATTCGATTGTCTATCAAGATGTAGAGGAGTGTCCTCGTGTCCCAGGTGGGTCTGCCTCTTTGGGGATGACTGTGTGTAGGATTTTCTGTAGTTTCCTACAGCTTAAGATTTAGCTCGTGGCTCCACAAAGTGGAACAACACAGAGAGCTGAATTCTGATCACGTGTTAAAAATCGGTAGCCCATGGAGAGCTGCAGCCAGCTCGTGAGTGGGCAGAGCAGGGGTGAGTAAGAAGCCGGCCGAGCCTACAGTGGGTCTCTGGTCTCTCCATCAGCTTTCTAAATCAAAGGGGCCCCCACCCCGGTAACGCCAGTCCCAAAGCAAGTGTCCACCACGGACTGGAGCTCGTTCTAACGAACGGAGACCGCACGCCCCAGCCACCTCTCCGGTACGGCAGCGGGCCTGTCGCGAGCACTGCGGCTTTGGTGCTGAGCTGACTCAGCTGACCTGGGGCAGAGAAGCCGGGCAGAGGTGCAGCGGGGCGAGGGCCACTAGTGGGGCCCAGGGGAAGGCCGAACCGTTTGCCTTTTAGTTACAGTCCTTTTCCGAATCTAATGAATTCGTTCCTTACGTATCGGGCTCATCTTCCTCGGAAGTCAATTACTTGGGTCCTTAGAGGCTGGACAAGGGTCCTGCTCACTGTACAGGTTGAGCACAGAAGGTCTAACGGATCGAGATTTTCACCGCTTTTATTCAAGGAGGTTGGGAACACGAGAGGCCAAAAAACGAGGAAACACGTTTTTACGATCCTCTATAGAAAATATAAGTTAAGAAATTGTCCAAGATGAAGAAAGGAGCAGGAAGTCACCCCAGCTCGTGCCAGGTGGGTCTTCAAAAGTGTCCTCTTGACTCCAGGCTTGACGAGACATCGCAGATTAGCAAGTCCCCGGGGTCTGAAGAGAGGACATTCTCCTACACGTGAGCACACGCGGGCACGACACCCTTACACGAGTGCCCCAGCGTCTATGAGTAAAACCTACTGTTGCTAACTCTCTTCTCTCTTAACCTGAAACAAAACAGATTTCACAGTCATCTGTTAGGCTCAGATACAGGCCATGTGTGGAACAGTGTAACCTTTGTCCACGCCCTGCAGGGCATCCGTGGCCTGATGGAACAGGGCTGAGAGGGGGAGAGGGGGGAGAGGGGGATGGGGGGGAGAGAGGGGAGGGGGGACTGGGGGAGAGAGGAAGGGATAGGGGGACTGGGGGGAGAGAGGCAGGGATAGGGGGACTGGGGGGAGAGAGGGAGAGGGGGACGGGGGGGGGGGAGAGGGGGGTGGGACGGGGGGGAGAGGGGAGGGGGGACTGGGGGAGAGGCGGGGAGAGTGGGATGGGGGGAGAGAGGGGAGGGGGGGCTGGGGGAGAGAGGCAGGGATAGGGGGACTGGGGGGAGAGAGGCAGGGATAGGGGGACTGGGGGGAGAGAGGCAGGGATAGGGGGACTGGAGGGAGAGAGGGAGAGGGGGACGGGGGGGGGGGAGAGGGGGGTGGGACGGGGGGAGAGGGGAGGGGGGACTGGGGGAGAGAGGCGGGGAGAGGGGGACTGGGGGGAGAGAGGGAGGAGGGGGAGAGGGGCTTGCCGGCAAGACAGGAACGTCTCTGAAACTGGCCTTCCTCACTAGCATTGTGCTGGGGCCGCAGTGCTGGTGGAGTAACAAATATGGGGAAGGAGTCTGTGCGCTGGTTCCCCTTAGAGGCTGTTCCTGGCACTTGCTTCTGGATGGGTCTCTGTTGAGCAGGACTGCCAGGCACACTGCAGGACACTAGGCACACCTGGCCGCCTCCCAGCCCATCTGTAGCACAACCCGAAGCCTCCCCTGGGGATGGGGGTGGGATTCTGCCCCAGTGCAGAACCAGTGGGTGGACGGTGCGAACTTCATAAGGTTCTTTATTTAGAAGGTAGTGGTCACAGTTAATTTTCACTATTAGAGCGACGTCTCCTCCTAGCGGTGACAATTTGACTTAGGGAAGGTGCAGAGGCGTAAGATAATTACTATAAGTGAATTTATACGGCAAAGATCCGGAGGGTCGAGGGACCAAAGGATTTCTTTCTTCCTTTCTTTCTTTTTTTGAATGTCTATTTATTTTATGAGAGCGTGCGAGCGGGAGAGGGGCGGAGAGAGGGGGAGACACAGCATCTGAAGCAGGCTCCAGGATCCCCCCGAGCTGTCAGCACAGAGCCCGACACGGGGCTCGAACGAACCGTGAGATCGTGATCTGAGCCGAAGTGGGACGCTTCACCACTTAACTGACTGAGCCACCCAGGCGCCCCCAAAGGGACTTCTAACGGTGGGGGTGGGAGGGGGCTTTCCTGAAGTCTGACCCCCCCCACCCCGCGTGCCCTGGGGATGTGCGGGGGGGGGGAGCGGCTGGCCTACCTCCGGTTGCACTTCTCCTGGTACAGCTGGAGCTGGTTCTCGTTGACGTTGAACTCTTTGACGAGGGCATCCCGGTTGGCATTGCGCAGATTCTGGTGTGTGTCGTACAGGAACAGCTGGTTGTTCAGCTCTTCCTGCCGCCTTCGCAGCTGGCGGCAGGAGGAGTAGAGTTCCTCTTCACTCTCCTGGGGGGAAGGAGCACACAGCGATGGGGTGGGGCTCCGCATCTTAACCGCGGGCCGAGAGGGAGCAGGAGGCACAGAAGGTTTGCAGCTGGGATTATCCCAGAAAAACACAGGGCCCATTTTCACCAAAGATAAAACTCACAATCATTTATTCCAGGGGAAGCAAGCAGTTTGAAAAACGCTTGTTCACGAGGAAGGGTGGCTTTGCTGTGAAACGCGGAGTAGTAACTTACACTGGCCCCCGATCCCAGGGCAGGTACATCTGTGCATTCTGCATGGGCTCCTGGTCCCTACCTGAACGCAAAGGGTCTGAGTCGCTGCGTGCCTGACATGGAACACAGCAGGGAAGGGGGAGAGCCGCCTAAGGGAAGTGGGAGCCAGCACATCACTGAAGCCCTTAAAAAGCGAGGTCATGGGGCGCCTGGGTGGCTCATTGAATTAAGCGTCCGACTTCAGCTCAGGTCATGATCTCGCGGTCCGTGAGTTCGAGCCCCGCATCGGGCTCTGGGCTGACTGCTCGGAGCCTGGAGCCTGTTTCGGATTCTGTGTCTCCCTCTCTCTCTGACCCTCCCCCGTTCATGCTCTCTGTCTGTCTCAAAAATGGATAAATGTTAAAAAAAAAAAAAAAAGGCAAGGTCACACACTACAACACGATGGAACCCTGAAAACGTTAAAGAAGCCGGTTCCAAAAGACCACAGCCCTTGATTCCATTTAAATGAAGTGTCCAGAATGGGTAAATTCATAGAGACAGAAAAGGGGTGGTTGCCTGGGGTGGGGGTGGAGTCAGTGGAGATAGGTAATGAGCAGGAGTTTCTTTTTGGGGGTGATGACAGTGTTCTAAAATTGATCGTGGTGACGGTTGCACAACTGTGAATATAGCAAAAATCAGGGAATTGCCCATCTTAAATGGGTGAATTATATGGTATATGAATCATACCTCAAAGCTGTTATCCTTGCCCCCCACCCCCGGAAAACCAAGATGGAACATAGGTTATGCCCCCCCCCCCAGGGATGGCATGTGACTCAGGTCTAGCCAGTAACAATGTCTCATTCCCTCTGCCCACTGCCTGTGAGCATGTGACCCAAGCCAGGCCAATTAGAAGCATCCATGGGACTGTGGTTGGTGCTCTTGGTAAAAAACAAAACAAAAACATAAATAAATAAACCAAAACCCAAAACTTTGTCTTCTTGGGGATCAGCTGAAAGAGTGGTGAACGTTTCCAGTGGCTACTGACTCCTTTGCTATGACACACAGAAAGTTGGGAATGAAGTCAAAAGAGAGGGAAACAGAGCTATTGCATGAGCACCTGGATCCAGCCATGACTGAAGCAAGGTCTTCCCTTAAACTCTGCAGTTTTCTTACCCAAAACGTCCCCTCCGTTATGCTAAGAAAAAAACTTGTAACAGGAAGGAGTTTGGATTTCAGCATGGGAGAAAGAGGATGTTTTACTTCACTGATTTTTAATTTAAAATTTTAATTTAAGTATGTATTTGACCTACAATATTATATTAGTTTCAGTTGTACAACATAGTGATTTGGCAAATATATGCATTAGGAAATGCTTACCACAGTAAGTGTACTTACCATCTGTCACCATACAAAGTTATTTCAATATTGACTACATTTACTATGTTGTTCTTTTCATCCCCATGACTTTTAACTGGAAACGTGTACTCTTAATCTTCCGCTGTTCTGCCCATTCTCCGACTCCCTCCCCACCCCCCACCTTCTGGCAGCTACCAGTTCTGTATACTCGAGTCTATTTCTATTTTGTTCGGTTGGTTTGGTTTTTTAGACTCTACATCTAAGCGACCTCACATAGTATTTGTCATTCTCTAACTTATTTCATGTAACGTGATACCCTCTAGGTCCAGCCATGTTGCTGCAAATGGCAAGATGTCATTCTTTTTTATGGCTCAATACTATTCCATTCTATATATACCATATTTTCTTTATCCATTCATTTATCCGTAGATGATACTTAGGCTGCTTCCATATCTTGGTTCTTGTAAATAAGGCTACCATAAACACAGGGGTGCATAGATCTTTTCCAATTAGTGTTTTCATTTTCTTTGGATGAATACCAAGAAGTGGGATTACTGGATTGTATGGTTTTTTTTTTTTTTTAATTTTTTGAGGAACATCTATACTGTTTCCACAGTGGCTGCACCAGTTTGCATTCCTACCAACACGGCCTGAGACTTTCTTTTTCTCAAAACTCTTGCCAACATGTGTTCCTTCTGTTTTTTGATACTAGTCATTCATTCTGACAGGTGTGAGGTGGTATCTCGTTACGGTGTTGACTTGCATTTCCCTGGTTAGCAATGTTGGGCATCTTTTCATGTGTCTGTTGGCCCTCTGCATGTCTTCTTCAGAAAAGTGTCTGTACAGGTCCTCTGCCCATTTTTTAATCAGACTGTTTTTTGCCGTTGAGTTATATGAATTCAGGGGTTGCCTTTCGAGTTTTTTAATTTCCTTGGCTGTGCAAAAGCTTTTTAGTTTGATGTAGTCCCGCTTGTTTGTTTTTGCCTTTGTTTTCCTTGCCTGAGTAGACAGATCCAGAGAAAATAGCACTAAGGCCCACGACCAAAGAGTTTACTGCCTGGAGTTTAGGGGTTTTGCGGTTTCAAGTCTTATATTTAGGTCTTTAATTCATTTTCAGTTTATTTTTGTGTATCGTGTAAGGAAGTAGTCCAGTTTCATTCTTCTCCATGTAGCTGTCCAGTTTTAACACGTTTACTGAAAAGACTTTATCTTCCCCATTGTATATCATTGCCTACTGTGTCATAGCTTAATTGACCATAAAAGTGTGGTTTTATTTCTGGTTTCTCCATTCTGTTCTGTTGATTTTTGTGTCTGCTTTTGTGCCAGTACCATACTGTTTTGGTTATTGTAGCTTTGCGGTAGATCTTGAAATCTGGGATTGTGGTACCTTCACCTTCATTCGTTCTCAGGACTGCTTTCTCTATTCAGGGTCCTTTGCAGTTCCATACAACTTTCTAGTTTCTGTGAAAAATGCTGTTGGCATTTTGATAGGGATTGCACTGAATATGTAGGTTGCCTTGGGTAGCATGGCCATTTTAACAATATTCTTCCAATCTGAGTGTGGCGTAACTGTCCATCTAATTGTGTCATCTTCAGTTTCTTTCATCATTGTCTTACTGTTTCAGTGTAGAGGTCTTTCACCTCCTTGGTTACATTTATTTCTGGATATTTTATTCTTTATGATGTAATTTCAAATAGGATGTTTTTTTAATTTCCCTTTTTGTTAGTTTGCTATTGGTATATAGAAACACCACAGGTTTCTATATATTAATTTTGTATCTTGCAACTTAACTCATTTATTCTAATGGGTTTTCTTTTGGTGGAGTTTCTAGGATTTTCTATATATAGTATCATGCCATCTGCAAAGCTGTACTCCCTTAGCAATCTGGATGCCTTTTCTTTTTTTTTAAGAGAGAGCAAGAACAAGCAGGGGAGAGGGGTAGAGGGAGAAAGAGACAGAATCCCAAGCAGGCTCCATGCTCAGTGCGGAGCCTGATATGGGGCTCGATCCCCTGGCCCCAGGGTCAGGACCCAGGACCCCCTAACATGGACGCCTTTTATTTTCTTGTCTCATTGCTGTGGCTAGGAATTCCAGTACTGTGTTGTGTAAGAGTCAACACCCTTGTCTTATTCCTGATCTTAGAGGAAAAGCTTTTAGCTTTTCACTGTGGAGTATGATGTTAGTTGTGGGTTTGTATAGATGGGTTTTATTATGTTGAGGTATGTATGTTCCCTCTAGACCCACTTGGTTGAGAGTTTTTGTAATTAATGGGTGTTGAATTTTGTCAGATACTTTTTCTGTATCAAGATAATATGATTTTTATCCTTCATTTTATTAATGTGATGTATTACTTTGATTTGTGGATAATTTGTGAACTACCTTGCATCGCTGAAATAAATCCCACTTGGTGGTGAATGGTGCTTTTAATGTATTGTTGAATTCAGTTTTATAATATTTTGTTGAAGATTTTGCATCTATGTTCCTCAGGGATATTGGTGTGTAATTTCCTTTGTGTGTGTGTGTGTGTGTGTGTGTGTCTGGTTTTGGTTTCAGGATAATTAATGCTGGCTTCATAGAAGGAATTTTGAAGCATTACTTCCACAGTCTAAAACTCCACATCTTATGTATATGACATCATATTTTACATTTTTTTTTAATGTTTGAGAGAGTGTGTGTGAGTAGGGGAGAGGACTACAGGGAGTGAGGGAAGGATGGGTGCCGGGGGCAGCAGTGGGGGGAGAGAAAGAATCTTAAACAGGCTTCATGCTGCCAGCAAAGAGCCCAACACAGGGTTCAATCTTACAAATGTGAGATCATGACCTATGCCAAAATCCAGAGTTGGATGCTTAACCAGCTGAGCCACCCAGGTGCCACCATTTTACATCTTTTTATTTTGTGTGTCCCTTAACTAATTTTTTTTTAATATATAATTGATTTTCCTACTTTGTCTTTTAACCTCTGTACTAGCTTTATAAGTGACTGATCTCCTGTCTTTACTACAGGTTTGCTTTTACCAGTGAAGTTTTTCCTTTAATAATTTTCTTCTAGTTATGGGCTGGCTTTTCTTTTCCACGTAAAGAAGTCCCTTGAGGGGCACCTACGTGGTTGAGTCAGTTGAGCGTCCTCCTTCTGCTCAGGTCATGATTTCACAGTTTGTGAGATTGAGCCCTGCATCGGGCTCACTGTGTCAGCACAAAGCCGGCTTCGGATCCTCGGCCCCCCACTGTCTGCCCCTCCCCCGCTGGCTCTGTCTCTCTCAAAAGTGAATAAATGTTTAAAAAAAAAAAAAAGTCCCTTGAACGTTTCTTATAAAGCTGATTTAGTGTTGATGAACTCCTTTAGCTTCTGTCTAGAAAACTCTGTCTCTCCTTCCCTTCTGAATAACTTGCCAGGTAGAGTGTTCTTGGTTGTAGGGTTTTTTCCTTTTAGCACTTTGAATATATCTTGGAACCACTCCCTCTGACCTACAGAGTTGCTGCTGAAAAACTCAGCTGACAGCCATATTATGGGGTTTCCCTTGATTGTAACTTTTTGCTTTTCTCTTGCTGATTTTAAAATTCTCTTTTTATCATTAACCTTTGACATTTTAATTATTGTATGTCTAGACATGGACTTCCTTGGGCTCATCTTATCTGGGGCTCTCTGTGCATCTTGAGCCTGGGTGTGTTTCCTTCCGCACCTTAGCAAGGTTTTCAGCTGTTATTTTGTCAAGTTTTCTGCGCTTCTCTCTCTGGGACCCGTATCATGTGGATGTTAGGGTACCTGATGTTTCCCAAAGGTCCCTTCACCTATCCTCGTTGTTTTCTATTCTTTTTTCTATGTAGCTTGGATGCTTTCCATTACCCTGCCTTGCGCATCATCGATGTCTTGTACATCCTTCAGTCTGCGTTTGAGTCCTTCTAGTAGACTTTTCATTTCAGTTATTGTATTCTTTGCTTTTGGTTGGTTTTTACATTTTCTGTCTTTGTTAAAATTCTCCTGGAGGTCGCCCAAACCTGATGAGCATCTTTATGACCATTACTTGAAACTCTTTACCAGGGAGACTGCTAATCTCCATTCCATTGAGTTCTTTTTCTAAGGTTTTATCGTGTTCTCTCATTTGGAATATATTCCTCTGTCTCATTTTGTCTGACTCTCCATGTTTGTTTCTATGTATTTATGTAAGTCAGCTGCATCTCCTGGTCTTAAAAGCAGCGGCTTGACGTAGGTATATCGTGGGGCGCGGTAGTGCAATGGCCCCTGGTCACAAGAACCAGGAGCTCCAGGGTGTCTCCTGTGTGGGTCTGCATATGCCTTCCTGTTGTGACTGGGCCTGCCTCCCCCTCCCCAGAAGTCAGTTTGGAGGGGCTCTGCCCCCTGCATGTGGCAGGGTGGTACTTGCTGGGGGTCAGGGGCACCTGCTGGGGTGGGTGGGGTGAATGGTGTTAGCAAAGTAGATAGAGAGTGTCACAAGTGGCTCCCACCAGCATCCTGCCAGCTGGGCTGCAAGTAAACTGGCATCTACTGGCACTTTGATTCCTAGAGACAACTCCAGATCCTTGGTCTTCCTGCACATGCCCTAAAATTAAGAACTCTCTCGTGTGTCACCCAGGTGCTTTCCAGCTGCTGCCTGCGTGCTGGGCCTCAGACAGTAATACGGCACCATGGCCCTGGAAGAACGGAGTCTGCTTCCTATAGCCCTCTGGCTCTCTTCGAGTTGAGCTGCACTGATGTTCCGAGCCAGCGGGGGGGTGGGGGGTGGAGGGTGGGGGGCTCATCTTCCCAGTGCCGGTCCCCAGGAGTTCCTGACGTGGGGCTTGCTTCCCTTGCTCCTCAGGGATCACCTCTGTGCCTGTGATCTCCCCTCCTGCTTCTGGGCCGCTGCACTGGGGGTCTGGTTCCCAGCCTTGTCTCTGTCCCTCTCACCCTTCTTGCTGTGACATTTTCTTAAGTATTTGGCTGCGGACAATCCTCTCTGCCAGGCTTCGGGTCATTTTCCGAGTGTTTCATCGTATGTAGTTGTTGTCCCAGTGTGTGCATGGGAGGGGGTGAGCTCACGATCCTCCTCCTACCTCATCTTCTGACTGTTGTAAAAGCCTGGCTACTCAGGAGGTCAGGCTGTTGTCGGCTGCTACTACTGATGGAGTAGCTCAAGTGAGACCCTCTGGTGCTAGAAAAACCATGCGTCAGTATGCACGAATGGGTTTTTCTTGTCATTTGTACAAAACACGGACTCAGGCCATACCTTGCTCTGCAGATAGTTTCCCCACCCTAACAACCTAACAAAACATCACGGATATCCCCAAGGATAACAGGTACAAGTCTGACTTTGGAGAGTGGGGAGAGCAATGGCGAAGGTTATTCTGGCCCCCTGGGAAAGTACAGAGGAGACAAACAGGACGGTCTTTCCACGGGGAGCGGAGGAGAGGAGGACAATGCTCGTGACTATTCGAGGCATCATGTGAGGCCCTGGGAAGAGTCACTAATGACCCTAGTTAAATTTATGCCTTTCCCCAAGGAGACCTGCTTTCCTTCCTGTTAAGAATAAAGCAGAAAAGAAATTGCACTAAAGTCTTAATTGAGCTCTCTTCACCTTGTCTCTACCCAGAATAAAACAATTTCTCTTGCTTTCATGTATATAATGACTTTTGTTCAGGTGAAGTTCAAAATGCATGTTTTCTACTAATGCTGCTATGCTCACAGACCCTGATCTCATTTCCTGAATCCCAAAGCATTCATAGCTATGTTCTATCTATATACATATACACGTATATATATATATGTATATATACACATATATATACATACATATATATACATACATATATATATACACATATATACATATATATACACACACATGTATGTACATATGGAGCACTGGGCACTGAATTATACAACAAACATTCAGAAAAGTATGTAAAACATCTATACTGTTTAATGAATAACTATAAACAGCTGTGGAGATGCCGAATAGGAAATACAGCGTTGCCTGCCCCGTGTGCCCTTCCTGATAGAGATTCCCTCCTTCCCTCTCAGAACTTTGGGGTTATTATTTCCTGGATTTATCTGAGTTTTCACACAAAAATTTAGTCTTTGAAATCTGTATAGTTTTTTCTGTTTTCTAAGGTAGTTTACGGATTTCATGGGCCACTAATGCTTCTTGCTTTGTATTCCTTCTGGCTTAAGGACGTCGGTAGTTCTTTTAGCAAAGGTTTATTAGTACTCAGTTGGCTGTCTTGGTAGCTTTGAAAAATACCTTCATGTTGCCCTCACTCTTGAATGGTAATTATCAGGATACAGGACATCTAGAGTTGCAGCTGTGTGTTTTAAGCGTTTTCAAGAGATCCCTTAGTCTTTACGTTGCTGTTGCTATAGAGGGGAATGCTAGTATGGTCTGTCAATCCTTTACAGAATCCTTTATAGGGAACCTATCTTTCCATTTTTATAATTGTCCCTTTACTCTGGTATTCTGCCTGTAAGAGTCTATATGTGCATCTATATCTGTACTGCTGTTTATTGCTAGAGGACCTTTGCCTCTTCAATGGTGGGAGATTTTCAATCATCAACATTTAAAAAAAAAATTTTAGTGTTTATTTTTGAGAGAGAGAGCATGATCAGGGAGGGGCAGAGAGAGAGAGGGAGACGCAGCATCCAAAGCAAGCTCCAGGCTCCGAGCTGGTAGCAATGTGGGGCCTGAACCCACAAACCGCGAGATCATGACCTGAGCCGAAGTTGGACGCTTAACCAACTGAGCCACCCAGGCGCCATCATCATTTCAGATATTTTACGCTGGAGCTTTTCATTTTGTATTTTTATTTTTCACCCTTTTTGTACTTTCATCTTGTCTTGCAGTTTGAAAGCAAATTCCCCAACACGGTCTTCATATCTGCCAATTCTTTCCCTAATGGTATCCATTCCAGAACTTCCTGCTTAATAAGCTTTAAAAATTTTTTTTTCAAGGTTTTTCCAACTGTATTTCCAGGATTTCTAATTGGCCCTCCCATTCCCACATGTGCTTAATTAATACTGAAAAGGATAGTTCTTTTTTAAATGCATGTACCCACTGGGTTCTCGCTTAAAAAAATTTTTTTTTTCAAAGCTATTTTCAGATTCATTGGGTGAATCCTTTTGCTTTTCCAATTGTCAGATTTTCCTCAAGTGCTCTAAAAAAATTTTTTTTAAGTAGGCTCTGTGCCCAGTGTGGGGCTTAAACTCACGACCCTGTGATCAAGACCTGAGCTAGGAGGCGGACTCCTTGATTTCAGCTCAGGTCATGATCTCACAGTTCGTGGGTTCAAGCCATGTGTCATGCTCCACACTGTCAGCAGAGTCTGCCTGGGAGTCTCACATTTATTTCTGTATTCACCTCTCTGTATATATTTTTAAAAGTGATTTTATATTGATAACTCTGGTTCCCATGAGACAATTTTGGAAGGGTCTGTGTATATTTCTACTTGGTCAAGTGGTGGTTATAAGCTGTACACCTTTCTTATTTAAATGTCATTAATGTGTTACAGTTTTTGTCGATACCATGAATGAGATTACCTATCTGTCCCCATCTCCCACCACGCATTTCCAACTGTTCTTTCTAGAATAAAGTGGTTAGGTACTAAATACAAAACTCAGTGACCTTAAAATTGGAGTCTTTGTTTAGATGTACAGCCATATTTGTGAATGGAGATAATGAGTATAAATTGTGGTAAAGAGGTAAAATCATTTGGTTACATGTGGGGCATTTAGTGACTTAGGCTTTTCTCACTAAATGTGTTGCCAAACCATCCTTGCATTATTGGGATAAACTATTCATTTGTAACATATTGTTCGTCCAGTAAATATCTGGAACTGACTTGCTAATTTTTTAAAGAATTTACCTATGACTCTGAGGGGAAGAGGAGGGAAAGGTGTACCATCTTTCTCCAGTTTCTTCAGGAAATTAATTGGAGCATTTCTCTTTGTCTGTTGACCTCAGTGGATTAACATTAGAATTGTATTCTTGGGACACCTGGGTAGCTCGGCCAGTTAAGCTTCCGACTCTTGATTTGTGAGCTTGACCCCCACATCAGGCTCTGTGCTGACAGTGCAGAGCCTGCCTGGGATTCTCTCTCTGTCCCTCCCCAGCTCGTGCTCTCTTCCTCAAAAATAAGTATTTTTAGAAAATTTAAAAAAAGAATTATGGTCTTGAAATTCATGTAGAACTTGGCTTTAAAACCATCTGAATGTAACTCCTGTTTTACCTGAGAGCTGTTTCAGTGCTCTGGGACTTTGTGAATATTGTATTGCTTCTTGAAACAATTTTAGGCTGTTTACATTCTTCAAGGCAGTCACCCATTTGCTCTAGTCTACAAATGTATCTTCTCAGTTTGGGGGGGGGGTCATTCTCCCTTTCAGTATTTTCTCTGGTATTGTCTTTGTTCTTACTTCCCTCCTTTATTAAGCAGGCCAGGAGTTTATGTCCTTGATGTCTTCAGTGAATCAACATCTGTTTTTTCTTCTTTTATATTTTGCTCAGTTGGCTTTTATCTTTATTTTGTTCCTATTTTACTGGTACTCAAAACTTTTTTGAGACGAACAGTGCATGCATTTTCAGGCTTCCCTGTGGTTTGAGGGCAAGCGTGTTCCTTTTCAAAATATAGTTACAGCATAAATAGTTTACTGCTGTTCTCACCAACTCATGAACTCGTTCTTTCTTTGTGACCAGGTATGAAATCAAGTTTGCAAAGCTTCTGAGAAACAGAAGGATAAACAGTGTCTGTTACCTGCTGCAGCAGGACAGAGTCGTGTATCTCTGAAATCAAGCTGGTTGGGATTAGCTTGATCATCTGTCCTTGATTTTTTGTTTTAATCAAGTAATCTGTGTAGGAGCCTTTGGTTGATATGTGGAGGTACTGTCCCCGTTTCCTAATTAAACCCCGAGGACTCTCCCGTCCAGTTGTAAACCAACTATCATTCCACACCGCTGCTCTTAATGCTCGTTGATACTTCTGTGTATGTGCTGCCCCAGCAAGCACATCTTTGGCACTTTTGATTGTAAATTGTACTGTGAGATTAATTATTTCTTGCAGTAACTCTTCCATTCCTGGGGGGGGGGTAATTTTTGGGTAACCCTTCTTTCCTCATGCAATACCCTGTTGGTTGTAGGCTTATTTCCTGTAGACAAGCAGTTAGATTTTTTTTTCTTTTATAATAGGAGGATTGAGCCCATTCACTGAATCAAATATGTTCTACCCTTCCCTTTTGAATCCTATACATTTTTACTCTTGGTCACGTTTCTGTTTCATTTTTCTAATCCTAATTAAACTTAATTCTGATATTTCAAGGTAAAAAAAAATTGAACGCCCCTCTTACAAGATGTTTTATGTGCCTACTGAACCCCCCCAGGCATCAAAGTCAAAACTTTTCAGGACCCCTTTTTTTTTTTTTGGTTTTGTTTTAATGTTTGCTTATTTTTGAGAGAGAGAGAGAGTGTGAGCAGTAGAGGGGCAGAGAGAGGAGACACAGAATCCGAAGCAGGGTCCAAGCTGTCAGCACAGAGGCTGTGGGGCTCGAACTCACGAACCGTGAGATCATGACTTGAGCCGAAGTCGGACGCTCAACTGACTGAGCCACCCAGACTCCCCAGGACACCTTGATTTTAACTCTCAGCTCCAGGGTTTTCATATGTTTATTATTTTCAATTCCAGACTGGCACAAAATTTTTCATAGTGTTATTTGACTCAGGGACCCTGGTACTTAAAGAGACTTACACTCTAAAGTGTATCTGTGTTGCAGAATTAATTCCTTTTCTTCATCTATCTATCTAGAACATCGATTCAGGTGCTCTCCTGAGGTTTCTAAGACCTTGCATATCCACAAATACATTTCTGTTGCCTTGACATGCTGGTGGCCGTTTGCTGAGTTCTTCAGTCCTCCTAGTGCCGAAGACAAGTCTGATGTTAGCTTTATTTGATTTTCTTAGTAGATAACTTGGTATGTTGGGAAGTCTTTTTATTCTTCCTTGGAATTCACACATTTTATAGGCAAACTTCGGATATCATGGGTGTGGCTCCAGGCCACCACAATGAAGCAGATATTGCACTAAAGCAAATCACATTATTTTTTTGGTTTCCCGGTACGTATAAAAGTTACGCTTGTAGTCTATTAAGGGTGTGATAACGCGTATGTATCTTAATGGGGTTTTTTGGCAACAAAATTTTTAAATTATCTGAGATTTCAGTGACTCACAGTCTTCTGGCTGGTGGAGGGTCTTGCCCGGATGCCGGCAGCTGCTGGCCGAGAGGGGTGGTGGTGGCTGAGAGTCGGGGTGGCTGGGGCAGTTTCTGAAGACAGCGATGAAGTCTGCTGCACTGACGGACTCTTCTTTCACTGGATCACGTGGAGGCCACTGTAAGGTCATCAGCTGGCTTGATTGCAGTGTTACTCCACCTGTCGGCCACCTTCTGTCTCTCTCCCTGAGACACAAGGACGCACACAACCTTGCCGTCCTTCTAAGCGTGTGGTTCAGGCGGCTCCGAAACAACTAAAATAGTAACATCCATCAAAGAAGTTTGAAATATGAACCAAAACGTGGCAGAGACAGGAAGTGAGCAAATGCCTTTTGGGAAAATGGTGCCACTAGCCTTGCCTGACACAGGGTTGCCACAAACCTTCGATTGGTTAAAAAAAAACAAAAATGCAGTATCTGCAAAGCACAATAAAACAAGGTGTGCCTGCCAGGGGCGCCTGGGTGGCGCAGTCGGTTAAGCGTCCGACTTCAGCCAGGTCATGATCTCGCGGTCCGTGAGTTCGAGCCCCGCGTCGGGCTCTGGGTTGATGGCTCAGAGCCTGGAGCCTGTTTCCGATTCTGTGTCTCCCTCTCTCTCTGCCCCTCCCCCGTTCATGCTCTGTCTCTCTGTCCCAAAAATAAATAAACGTTGAAAAAAAAAATTAAAAAAAAAAAACAAAAAAAACAAAAAAAACAAGGTGTGCCTGTGCTAGAACCCAGCACAGTGTGCTTTCGATTTGTCCCTTTGGGAATCAAGGAAACCTTCTCAAGCAGCAAAGAGAAAGTTCCATCTGTTCACTTTCATTGATGGCTCCCTACCCATCTGTTCCCCTTTGTTCATGGGGACATGCTTGCCTGTAGGTGTTTTGCGTCCGTTCTCTGAGGCTGTCATGGTGGCATTGTTCTGGATTGCGAGACTTTTCTTTAAATTGTTTTTTTGTTTTTGAGACCGTGTGAGCAGGGGAGAGAGAATTTTATGCAGGAGCTCAGCATGGGGCCTGAGGCAGGGCTCGATCCCACAACCCTGGGATCATAACCTGAGCTGAAATCAAGAGTCGGACGGTCAACCGACTGAGCCCCCCAGGCACACTTGGATTGTGAGACATTTCCTCCGTGTTATATCTCCGGTCACTAACACAGATCTCTGTTATATGCTGAATATCTAAATTCAGGAAATGAGGTTTTATTCAAATTCCAGGAAGTCTTTTTCAGCGCTCTATTTAGATATCCTCGAACGCTCTTAGGACTCGGACGTTGGGCTCCTCTTTGGATACTTCCGATGGCTCTACTTGAACTGCCAGCCACCTGTACCATGTGTCCACCTGGGTCCGTCTTCCTCTTACTGCCGGGCAGTGGCTTTGTCTTTTTCACTTCACACTCATGGTTTTGTCGTTCAAATCGCATCCAGCTGTTGGGCCTTCCTGATAGGCACAGAAGTCTCTGCTCTTTGGGGTCAGACTGGCACACGTTAGCTGTTGAGGCCCAAGGAGGGCCTTCCCAAGTGTAAGGAAATCTTGCCCATCCTCAGACACCGTGACTGGCTTAGCTGCAGGGTGCAGCTCCCCGTCCGGGGTCTCTTGCGTGTGTGCTGAGCTCTTCCGCATAGAGATTCACACCTCTCTTCCTGCCGAGCCCTCGCTGGGAACCATGGCCTCCTGGTCGTTCCAGCCCAACACCTGCACCCCTACCCAGCCCCATCCACCCCAGGATCAGTAATCAGAGACCCCAGGTCCTGCCAGCCTGCCCACCGATGGCGACTAGGAGGAATACTCAAGCTTTCATACTTTGTCCCGTCCTATTCGGAATCTCACGAGTTTAAATCATTTGAGTGGAAGCCCTTCTCAGTTAGTGGCACAATGGCTAGGATACATCAACTGAAAAGAAACTACTTTGAGAGAACAATTCAACATGCATCCAAAATGTGGTTTTTTTCCCCTTTCTGATCTAGTATTCCATTATTAAATGTCTAGCCCCAGGAAATAATTGGTAATCAAAAAAGGTTATATGAAGACCTTCATTATTTATAACGTAAAAAGCTGCAAACCACCTCATTGTCCATCAGTGGGAGAATGGCTAAGCGAATGAGAAACCCATACCTGATCAAACAGGCATTAATGGCTTTGAAAATCCTAACAACATTGAAAAATGCTCCTGTGAAGTCGATAAAGGGCACGTGTTCATGCGTATTACATGAATCCAACGATGTCTGTATCAAATCTGCCAAAATGCTACCTGTGGTTATGGACAGGTTGCTTAATGGAATTTTTCCAACCTCCCTTCCTTTGTTTTACTACTTTTCAAGTGTAATAAAATAGTGTTGAAAACACATCTTATAAACCATATATATAGCTAACAGGGCAAAGGACTGAGGATTGATCAAGCAATTGTGATGTGTAAATGGCTTCTTCAGAAGAAGCTTCAAGTGCTCACCGACTATTTTCTCGAGCTTTAAACTCCATCAAGCCCTCACCGGATCAATCACTGGCTCAGAGAAGTCTTCTGCAAAGCTATTTACCAGAGTCTCTCCCTGGCAGGACAGAGGATACGGTGATAAATAGAACAAGGTTTGACCTTGAACAACGAGAAAGCCCAGGTCTACCAAACAACCCAGCTCAGCTCGCCAGAGACTCCTCGTCACCGTGTGATTCCGCATCACCGAATGGCACCTGTGAGCGCCTCAGAACCAGGTGACAGATGTGGAATTCAATAAAAGCTCAAAAAACCAGCAGCTAAAATGAGGTTTGCACATACTCTGACAACTTCTCTGCCAAAACTCCTTCAGAGAGCAGATCTCTGCAAGTTAACGTTCCCCTTGGTGCCCCACACGATGCCCTCGCTCCCCGCTGCATCCCTAACAGCACCCACGTGGGAGGCTTGCCCCATAGAGAAAGTAAATCTAGAGGAGGGCATTTTCTTTTAAATGTACTAAGTTTCTCTGCTGTTGGTATTACCAAATTATTTACAATGTTTCCAAGTTGTTTACAACAGCTTTGCGGAGCATGGTCTAGACCAACGTGGCCCTACCATCATCTGAAACCCAGTTTATCGCGTCGTGTGTCCATGAAATGCCTGCAGATGGCCTTTTATGCACATGGGTTCCCGTTCCCCAGGCAACAGAATCCCAGATCCTTCTGTGGGCTGGGGAAGGTAAGCCTGACTGAGCCAGGGGTCTTCATGCTTATTTATTCCAGGTTTTATATTTCTACCATCCTGCTTCAATAAACTGATCCCGTATCTGGCAATAAGTCCTAAGAAAATAACTCTGAATTAAAGGAGGAAAAGTATAGGCACATAAAGAATTTCATGAAAGCCTTACTTGCAAGTGGACTCCATGTAAACGACCAATTTGGTAATCTATGGTCCATCCACTCAGTGGAAAAATGCTGTTAAAGATTAGGTAATAGTATGAAAAGTGTTTAGAATTTCGCTTAGAGCCGTTCTCAACAAGGACAGTTTTGCCAATCCGGGGACATGTTGGGTGGTTACACAAGGGGCAGGGATGCTGCTGAACTTTCTAAATGCAGAGGACAATTTCCTCCACAAACCTCTGGCCCCAAAGTTAAGAAACCTGCTTCAAAAAAGAAATACACATGGACGCACGGATGTGTAGTAGTATCATTTACATAAAGGCGGCATTGACCTAGGAAGTGAAGGAGTCAAACAGACCAAATGCCAACATTATCTACTCCTCTTCCCCCAGATTATAAAACTACAGTTTCCACAATCTGGGCTCGGCTCTGTGTGTGTTTAGGTAAACAAAATCACGTATTCTGGCTGAGGTCTTTTAATGGACTTAAAGAACTCAGTCTTATTGGTGATAAATTGACAAATGCGTAATTCATTCTAAAAGAAGAGCCATTTAATTAAGTCTTGGGTATTCTCAACAAGGACCTGACGACCGACTCAGGTGCCCTTTCGGTACCCAGCCTTGCAATCGCAATAACAATCATGAAAGGTGATTTTCTGATCCATAACTGAAGGGTCAAGTGAAAACGACAGTTCGTGTCAATGTTTACTTTGACAGAGTCTGAAGCACTGCCATTTAAACTTTGTTTGAAAATGGGAAACTTGGCACCATCCATCGCCTTACCCTTTCCAGGCACAATTCTGTCGGCCTGAGTTTATTTTACACCAACGCAAGTGATGTCTTTGGCTGTCAGGGAGGTTCTCTGGCCCCCAACTACTGTGCCTGTTAAGTGTCCGCTTCCTGCTTTTAGTGCTTCCTGTCTGTCTTTCCTTATGTTTGCATCCTGTTCCATTTCCATGTTTATAAAATGCTCTGAAGTGGAAAACTATCAAGGTTGCAGAAACTGAATGTTAAGGCAGACAGCTATGCAGAAAAGCCTAACGTTCTCTCCTCTGAGTCGCATTCATGAATTTTTACTGCATGGACTATGGCTACAGCTGTTAAAAGGCATCTCCACCCCTGCCATCCTCCCTTCCCCATTGGATGGTTCTCAGCTTTATTCTGGAAGTTGCCTAATAAGCAACTTCCAGAACAACAGATTAGAGGCTGTGATTTCTGTACCCAGAGAACAACCAGGATGAGAAATCAAGATGAAAATCCTGGGGCGATGACCAAGCCCACGTCAGCCTGCTGGGGTCCAGAACCAGGGTTGTTCTAGGCTACCCGAAGAGGAGTGGGGTGACCACACACTCAACCCGTTCATGCTGGGTTTTGTGGTAGGGAGAGGGAAAGATCTTGTGAGATTGGGTTGGCCACATCGTGGGTTCTCGCAAAAACACATGCCAACTGGCTTTCTTTCTATGGGAGAGGCTGTCAAGACGATTTTAAAGCTCCAAAATCACACATCCAGATATTCTCTAACCATCGAGGGAGACATAAACTATCACACGCTGGTGCTGCATCTGGTGAGGCCAAGCCCTTCCCGCCAAACCTCCCTAAACTGGTTCATCAAAGGAGAGGCTAAGGATCTTCAAGGTCTTGGCAAAAGGACCAGGAAGGCAGGCTCCTCCAGCAGCAAAGAGAATGACAAAAGTAGTGCCTATCACTGTGAACTCCTCTCCCCAGCACTGGCCACGACAAGGCCTCGGTGGATGCTGTCAGACCTTCTGAAGGGACTCCCAAGGACCCAACAGGTGGGGAAAGGCCCCCAGAAAGGATGAGCTTCTCTAGAAGAACATTGTCTTGCCTGACTCTAGTGGCTGAAACATAACTATAAGGAACTTCCAACGAGCTTCACCCTTTCCAACTCCAAGACCTACTCAAAGAACCGTACTGCATTCTCCAAGAGGGAAGGTTGCTGGAAGGAAAAACCTGGGGTGGCTGCGGGATTCTTGTGTGATGGGCGTGTCTGGCTGGATAACGCCCAACGGGTTTAAGTCTATCTGCCAGCCGTACGCACAGGCCATTTCCACCCCACCCGGTGTTCACTCACCAGGACTGGCTGCATCTCACAGAACACCAGGAGGGAAGCCAGCTCGATATCTTCACTGTACCCGTTCTTCAGAGGAACAGATCTGAATCCTGCGGAACAGAAAGATCATGCAAAGGGAGGCCACTGATATCAGACCTTGGCGTTCTCGGGCGTAGCCAGGGCTAGGGTGTCCAAGGAGCAGACAGGGGAGTGTCCCAAGCTGGGGGCTGACTTTATGGAAACCAGAGGTCCCACCCTGATGGTTAGGGACATGGGCTCTGGAACGCAGCCCTCACGGACAGGCCCGCACAGAGAAGGGGGTTAAAGATTCATGCAGAAATGGAAATGAATCACTCAAGAGAAATCAAACCCTCCAGAACATCACACACTGAATGTAGAGTGAGTGCAGCGATGCTTCACGTTCTTGAACACTCCTGAGGCCAAAAGACTCAAAGGAGTAAAGCTTCCTTCACAACCGTTCCCTTCATGTCTGCTGCTAGGAGGGGGAGGGGGCAGTGTTTTATCTTTAAAGATTTCCAATAGCAGGAAATCTGTCCCTTGGCGATCCAGAGCAGTATTGATCCTCTGAAAGCCTTTCTCTATTTATAATTAGGACGGTCATTTAAATGTTTCTTATTATTTAGGGGATGGTTGAGGTAGAGCTGACGTTTTCCCCCATTAGGTAATGTTTAAGACAACACATCTCAAAAAAAAAAAAAAAGACAACACATCTCAAAGGCTGATCTGTTGGCTTGTTTTAGTAAGAACAAATACATACTAAAAATTAAACTCTCGTTCCTACCCCCCTCATAACCCCTTATTCTAGAAGGCGCACTTTTTTAAGTAGGTTTCATGCCCCATGTGGAGCCCAACGTGGGGCTTGAACTCAACCCTAAGATCAAGACCTGAGCTGGGATCGAGTCAGACACTTAACCAACTGAGCCACCCAGCTGCCCCCGGAAGAAACCACTCTGAACGGTATCTTCCCGACATAGTCTATGGTCTTGAGTTGCTTTAAAATCACTACTGAGCATACCCTAACCTAAGCAGTTCCGAACGTTACAGTTTGCATTTACACTACCTTGGAGGTTCACAATGTGGTCCTGGTTTGCCTGCAAAGCTTTTATTTGCACTCTACCCGATTCTCCAGGACAAGCAATGCCTACATTGGGGCACTCCCTCTTCTTCCTCTTCCACCATTCAGGTTTTTGGCGTGTGTGATTATTATTATTTGTCTTGGAGAATGTTTAAAGGTACCATAGGATTCCTCGCTCTCTCTCTCTCTCTCTCTCTCTCGCTTCCCACTGTTGATGAGGTCATGCAAGCCTATACCTTCCCTCTCCTTCGTCCCCCTAATTTTATCTTTACAGGACAAGCGTCTAAATAATACAGCTGACCCCTGAACAACGTGGGTTCGAGCTGCAAGGGTCCACTTATATGCAGGTTTTTTTCAAGATGTACAGTACTGTAAATGTATTTTCTTATAACTTTTTTTAAAATTTTTTTTAATGTTTGTTTTTGAGAGAGAGACAGAGTATGAGCGGGAGAGGGGCCGAGAGAGAGACAAAGATAAAAAACCTCAAGAGGCTCCAGGCTCTGAGCCGTCCGCACAGAGCCCGATGCGGGGCTTGAACTCACAAGTGGTGAGATTGTGACCTGAGCCAAAGTCCGACGCTTACCCGACTAAGCCACCCATGCTCCCCTCTTGTAACTTTCTTAACGGGGTCTTTTCTCTACCTTAAGAATACAGTGTAAAATACAAAGTATGTGTTGACTTTGTTATCAGTAAGGCTTCCAGTCAGCAATAGGCTATTAGTAGTTAGGTTTGGGGGGTCAAAGGTCATATGTGGAGTTTTGACTGCTTGACAGAACGACGTCCCCCACCCCCATGTTGTTCAACTGTACTTGTGTTGCATTTTGTAACCATAATTCTTGCACAGAGGGAGACTTGGTTACAGCAAAGCTAAAATCCTATTACAAGGGCCACTTGTACACCCATCACCTACATCCTCCCGTTAACCTTTTACTCTTTTTGTTTTATCACACTTAGCCATCCCTCCATCAGGCGCACAGGTATCATCTTACTTGGAAATATATATACAACTGTATACTTCCCCTGAATGGGTCCGCATGTGTCTCATGGACTGGAGCTCGATACTGGTTTACAGTGTTCTTAGGATTTAAAATTTGTGCGTTTCACTGTGTGTAAATTTTAAATGTCCAGTGCTCCCCTCCTTTTGACTGAACTTCCCTATCAGTTTTTTCAATTTTTTTAAGCTTATTTATTTATTTTGAGAGGGAGAGGGAGCAGAGGAGAGAGAAAGAATCCCAAGCAGGTTCAGCTCTGTCAGGGTGGAGCCTGACGTGGGGCTCGAACTCACAAACCATGAGATCCTGACCTGAGGCGAAACCAAGAGTCAGACGCCTGACTTCCTCCTCTGCAGGAAGACGCCCAATGAGCCACGCACACGTCCCTCTATCAGGGTTTTTGTTGGCTTAATTTGTCCTCTCATTTTCAAAAACCTCATGGGACATATAATCCTCAAACGGCACATATTTGAACGCATCCATTTTTTTTTTATAATTGAGTGACAGTTTGAGTATAAAACTCTCAGGTGACACTTTTCCTTGCAGGATTTTGGGGACGTTGCTTTCCGTGAGTAGTGAAGTGTTCTGACCTAGTCTCTCCTCCTAGGTGATGTGATTCTTTTGTTGTTGTTGTTGGTTTCCTGGTCTGTTTTTTTCCTGGCTACCCACAGAATTCCTACAGTCCAGCCTAGAGCCCCTCCAGCTTTAATGTTATGGGAATCTTATTAAATGCAGACTCTAACTGGAGGGCTGGGGTGGGGCCTGAAATAGAGCTGATCTGTGGACAATGTGGAAGAAATCTGTCTGGGTGTTGATCGACTGGTAGAACGTCCTGGACTGCTGACGGCTTCCTGGTACGGGGAAGGCTATCGGGTCGCCCCTGCACTCCAATGAGCGGGTGGTACCATTCTGCTTAGAGTACATGTGCCTCCAGATTGGGAGAGGGCGTGCCCTATGCCCACGCCCCCCCCCCCCCACCTCCTTTCAATGCCCAGGTCTCATTTCCTGAGCAGCCTTCATGCATCTTGGGGTTAGGGTGGAAAAGTGTTGCCCAGTTTCACCAAGAAACAGTGTGGTTCTGTTTTGTCCTTGTCAGCTTGGGCTGTCGCCATAGATACACAGGAAACCGGAGACATGATCTGAGGCAGGCTCAGAATTTTGGCTTCTTAGGAGAAGGGGAGGCCTGCAGAGGAGGAAGGAAGTCACTCCTGGGTCTGCATCCCAGTTCTGGTCCTATAGGTGTGTGACCTTGAGCAAGTCAGTGAACAGCTCTGGGCCCTAAAGTGCTCATGCTTAAGAAGCAGAGATGATAAAACCTCTTTCACGGGACTGCTGCAAGGATTAAAGAGTTTAAGGCACAAAACACAATAAACGCTGTTTTCCTTCCTTCCTGTGCTCCATCTGGCTCAAAAGCTTAAGTGCATCCCTAATGACAACGGGCAGAGTCTATTTCTGAGTTCAGAAGGCCCCCAGTGCCTTATGCACAAAGGGATTGTTCACTTCATGCCTCCCTGGGACATGAATGTGCCAAGGGTCACTGGACGCCACATGGGAGCAGGGGAAGGCTCCCTTCTTTCATCATCCCTGACATACTGCTCTTTGTGTTTTAAATCTCCAGGCTGGGGCAGTTAAGCGTCCGACTTCAGCCAGGTCACGATCTCGCGGTCCAGGAGTTCGAGCCCCGCGTCGGGCTCTGGGCTGATGGCTCAGAGCCTGGAGCCTGTTTCCGATTCTGTGTCTCCCTCTCTCTCTGACCCTCCCCCGTTCATGCTCTGTCTCTGTCTCAAAAATAAATAAACATTAAAAAAAAAATTTAAACCTCCAGGCTAAGTCATAGAATTTTCTAGATTACTTGATACTATTTCCTGGCTGGGAAGGGAAGGTTCACTAACTCTGACCTCTCTCCATGACATCACACCCCTGTCTGTGCAGGATGGGTCCAGGGGGAGGTGGGTTAGGAACAAGCAAACGGTTACTGTAAAAAGTCCATCCTAACCCTTACGTAAAAGGGCACGTTACAAAATTGCACCTTGACTGCTGGGTTTAAAGTAGTTTACAGTGTGGGCTCGCTAAGCAAGAGGGGCCGTCGAATATCAGATGCTAGGGACTTAGAGGAAACTATGAAGACGTGGTTTCTAAGTTGGGATTTGATCTACTCCTTTGCTTAGGAATTTGTTTCCTGGGTGATAAGATAGGCAGCCATGCTCAGTCCTTTCCAAGTGCCACCTGAGGAGCTGCCTGAATGTGCAACTTCGGGGCCCCACCCCAGGGGAGCCGGAGCACGCCGGGATGGGCCCAGGAACCTGCATTTTCCAACCATATGCCCAGCTGGGCAAGGGCGCCACGCCGGAAATGATCCGATTTATGATGCTAAGAAAGGTAGAAACTGAGGGAATATCTGATATGTTTCAAGTTTGGAAACCTTGAAACCTTGGGATCCTTGGGGAACGGTGACCTCATGAGGACTCCAGAAGGATCTAGGGTCTTCTGTCTCATGCCTCAGAAATACCAAGGAAGGGGGGAAAGAGAATTCCACATGGAACGAGGGACTATTTGTCAAACATTACATATCAAGTCCAGCAGGAGAGGAGAGAAACTGTCTACAAGAATAGCCACCTTTACAGAGCAGCATGAAGCTCTGAACCCCCTCCCGGGGTGGGGGGCAGTAATGGGACTCCATTTCCTAGGTCTTAAGCTTGGCGTGGTCACAGGCAGACCCAGTAAGACCCTTCAAGCAGCACGAAGGAGTGTGGTAGCAGTGGAAGAAGTCTGTCTCCTGGGGACTCTCTAGGCCTCAGGAAGAGGCAGAGCTGAGATCGGAGCTCACAGCTGCTCAGGGCCTTTTTCTTCCCCCCAGAGTGCAGTGCGAGCCTGGGGGAGGGCCTGAGCTGCCCTCACCCTAAGCCCCTAGCCTTTCGGAATGAAATCAAACTACACTACCAGATGGGCAATTGCCTAATAATCCAACTTTGCACAAAGGCCTGACCGTGAAGGGGCCCAGCCTTCCCACCTTCCCTGGTCTCTGTGCCAAATGGAGGCTGTCCCCATGGTAACAGCCGCATGGTCAGCGGTCCGAGCCACCCAATCAGTTTTGCAACAATTTAATACAAACCAGGAGGCGTGCTTTTTGGTTCTTTCTAAAGCCAGCAGCACAGACCAAAAACGATGCTATCCCAAACCAACCATCTCAACTAAAACATCTTCAGGGCGCCTGGGTGGCTCAGTCGGTTGAGCATCTGACTTCGGCTCAGGACATGATCTCACAGTTCATGGGTTCGAGCCCCGCGTTGGGCTCTGTGTTGACAGCTCAGAGCTTGGAGCCTGCTTCGGATGCTGTGTCTCCCTCTCTCTCTGCCCCTCCCCGGCTCTCACTCGCTCTCTCTCAAACATTAAAAAAAAAAAAATTTTTTTTAAACGTCTTACCTGATTTGATTCCTTTGATGGGGTAAGTGGCATGAGCGAGGAAGTTAGGATCACTGAACATATCTTCCTCGTAGACCACAAAGCGCAGAAACGCGAGGTTTGGGTCATAAATTTCAAAGGTCACCTTCTCCTGTGTCGGAGCCCAAACGGGGCTTAGGCCATTGTCATCTGGAAGGAGATCAAGGCTCAGCTGAGGCCCCATTCACCCTGCCCCCTCCTGGTAAAACTGACTCTCTGTCTGTCAGCTCTGAATCTCCTTAGCACCCTGTAAACACATATCTATGCCAAGATCTAAGAAACACTTTCTTCCCGGAAGCAGTTCTGGTAAAGCTGCTCTCATAGGTCTGGTACTTGGAGAGCAGAGAGAAGAGACCACACCCCCTTGCTACAGCAACCATCTCAGCTCCCCGGGTATGGAAGGGGCAGGACAGCAGGAACAGGTGCATGTGGAAGAGATCACAGAGGGAAGAGCCACACTCCGCATCTGGGGAGGGAGGGGGGTCTGGAGTCGTGTGAACCAGCCTCCTGGCTGTCACCCCCTGAGAAATGCCAATGTCACGGGTACACACGTGAGTTCATCAGGCTGTCTTTTACCAGGGCCCGTGAGCCCAGGCCTTAGAAAATTGACAGTTCCTGGCTTCCACTGGAAGAGCAAGCAAGCATTTCTCTGGGCCTCCCTTCCCTCTGAAGGATAAAATCACCCATGTTAGGCTGCAGCCTCTGGGTTAGCCACACCCTCTGTTGTCTCTGTCCCTTAGCCTTGGACACAAGCCTGACTGTGTAGATAAAGTGGGCAGGGAGGGGGGGTATTGCCCAAAGGGGAGCACCCCGGCATCACTGCATAGGGGGCTGGCCCAGGACTCCCAACACAAAGAAACACGGCACTGGGTACCAGCCCACCTAGTTCATCACGGTGCCCTGTGTTTCCCCACCTCCCCGAGCTGAACTGTAGCGGGCACAGGGGATGAAAGAGAAGGTGTGGACAATAGGACACGTGATGCAACTTACTCACAACTGTGGTCTTAAACTTGTTGTTGTCATATTCAGCCCCGCAGATTTCCACCTCCACAAAGGGACATGCGATGCTTCGGCCAAGTTTGGGGAGATGGCGAGCCCCGAGAACCTAGGGCACCAAAGGTAAAAGCTGCAGTTCTCCCCGATCCATCCTGGGAAGCACGGACAAGTTTTATATGGGCGGCATCGCACGGGGCTCAGTCTGGGTTCTACAGCCAGACCAGATGAGGTCCAAGCCAGCCGCGGTTTCTTCACTGAAGCCCTAACAAGCCTCTGCAGTGGTCGGGGAAATGGGGCTGGAGAACAGGTGTTAAGGAGAAGCCAGGATCGGAGCCCCCAGGCCATCATTCTCATGAACCTCCCGAGCACAGAAACGCATCGTCCCTGTGCCCAGGGAGAACCTACAGAGACATCCCAGGAAAGGAGAGGGGAGAAAGTGGTATTCTTTTAAAAAAAAAAAAAAAAGACTTTTTCATTACATATACTTCATTTTTTTTCTTTCTTATGAGACCACCTGCTGAGCCCAGTAAGAGATGGACCTCCTACCTCACCCCCAGGAGACCTGGGGTGGTGACCAAGTCCCCTCCCTGCAACCCGTGGGTGTGCCGTAATTTAGATCCTGAAACAGTGACTGGGTGTTGGTGGTTTACACAAGATGACAGGTGTCACTGGGCAGAGGCCTGAGTTACCTTGACGGTCAGAGTCATCAGAATCTTCCGCTGGGATTCGGGCGGCATGGGGTCGTACTTCTCCGTCCTCATGCTCTCGGGCTGCAGGACGTAGCCTGTCCGCCCGTTGAGTGAGAACAAGGCTTGATTCATCTGCATGTACTTGTCTGGGAAAGCAAGGGAAGGGCAGCTGTGAGTGAGGCAGGACGAGGCTGCCTCTTGGGCCCGAGGCGCTGGGTGGGGCGTCATTTTAGCTGTCTCCAAAAATAATTTCAGGCAGTGGTTAAAATATGCGTTTCAAAAAAAGTCCCAACTGGTGAACACCATCCTAAGTATGACAGTAAAACCTACTCAACGCTGAAGATTTCTTAGAAAAGAATTGGGGTTAATTTTAAAATTTCACTTAAGGGGCGCCTGGGTGGCTCAGTCGGTTAAGCGTCCGACTTCGGCTCAGGTCATGATCTCACGGTCCATGAGTTCGAGCCCCGCGTCGGGCTCTGTGCTGACCGCTCAGAGCCTGGAGCCTGTTTCAGATTCTGTGTCTCCCTCTCTCTCTCTCTGACCTTCCCCCATTCATGCTGTGTCTCTCTCTGTCTCAAAAATAAATAAACGTTAAAAAAAAAATTAGGAAAAATAAAATTTCACTTAAGACCTGTTGCAGAAAGAGAAATCGTTCTAACTCAAATGACAGGGGAAGATCCACACGTGAAAGCGATCTGATAGTGCGTACTATAAATACCTACGCCCTGTTCGAGAAACAGGGACAGTTCGCAAAAAGAAAACGCTTCGTAAAAACATGGTTCACGTTATGCCTAAGGGAAGCCCTAAGTACAACGTGACCATCGTACGGGCAAAGATTGAAAAGTTGGATAAAACTGAGCTCAAGTTTCACTGAAAAGGTGTATTCAAACGTTTTCTCAATTTGCGATCCCACCCAGTCCCTCTGGAGGGCAGCCTGGTGAGGTGTCTGAGCTCAGGCATTGCTGGACTTGGGTGTTCACTGGGTTTCCTCAGGAAAGGTCCACATGCCACTGCTGTAGGACCTAGCCTGTACTTCTGAGAATTCCGTGCCACCGAAGGGCTCCGCCATCTGGGAAGTGGTGCTCACGGAAGGTTACAGAAGTCAAGGCTGTCTGTAATAGCCAATGAGGGAGAGGACCTCAGTGCGCCTCCATGGGGGCACCAGTTGAGTAGATGAGGGATCCATTCAATGGAACCCCCCTACACAGGCCTAAAAACAACATAAAGGAGACTCCTGGTGAATAGCTCTGTCAATAAAAGAGCACAGCACTGTGATTTCTGCTACCATTTGTGGGAAAAAGTTTAGCATGTGGGTTTCTCTCAGCAGGGAGTATCTCTGTAAGAGTCTGAGTATGAAACGCTCAACGAAGGATGGGCCAGAGAAGAGTTCACTAAAGACAGCCACAGAGCACCTGTATGCAGCTGTGCCTGAAGCTGTCTCAACGCCTGGACCTTTTCATTACATGAGCTCAAGTATTTCCTTTCTCACTTAAGCCTCCCTGCTCAGCATCTGTCTTTGCAATGGCAAGTGTCCACTGCCCCTGTCATGGCTCCATTCAGCTGATGGGCCTCACGCTAGCGTGCTGGTTGAACCTTGACAGTTCCTGGGACCAGTCGTGCCTTCTAGGGTAGCATGTCACACTGGTGGCCCCAGCGGACCGAGCCTGGAATGATGCGACCATCCCTGCTCCTTTACCTGGAGTCTGGAAATTGAGTGCCACCATCTGGGAGCCACATAGCCAGAGGCGAAAGGGGTCGTAGTTGGAGGAGTCCACCCTCTGTCCCTTCGGGTAAACACGGGTCAGGCCCTTCTGATTGTACTTGAGGAGGTCGACCGGTTTCTGTCTGACGACACTGTCAGCCTTCGTCTCCACGAAGGAGCGGATTTCTCGGAAGTCGGGGTTTTCTGCACACAGAGAGGGAGTCCCTGTTTATTCTGTGCCTCGTGCATTTTCTTAACGTTTGGTACAACGGCTGGATACACAGGATGTAAACCAAAACCAGGAACCTCAAGGCCAAGACAGTCAAGTGGTTATGATGCCATTTCCATAACCAGTACTGCTATGGGTCCCAGCGCTCCCCCCTGCCTTCTAGTCTCGATTGGTGTAACTTACCTCTTGTTTAAAGCCACCAGCAGCCTTGTACAAGAAAACACAAAGGTGGTATGGTTACAGAAAGGGGGGCAGTAGGGAGTGGCCGCAGTGATCAACGGTAGGACGACATCTGAGGATGTGGTTTCCTCAGCCAAGAGGTAGTGGACCCAAGACGAGTGAACCAGGCACCGTGGAGGAGGGAGAGTCAGCTGCCTGCAGTCAGGGAGGTGCTAGGAGGGGGTGCCCGGAAGGGGAGAAGGAACAGGACAGAAACGTGCAACTACGGTGGTGGCCAGCCCATCAACACGCAGAGTCTGGCCGAGTCTGGTTCTGAGCTCCGCTACCCTTCCCTGCAGGTGGAGGTGCCCAGGGACCCTCCTGGGGAGCAAGTTCTTGGACCAGTTAACTGGGGTTAGTGCTGTTCCTCTGGTCCTCGGTCCTGGACTCAGATTCTTGAGATCAAAGAAAGGGGGAAGATAAAATGAACGGGATTTTACTAGGTCAAAGAACTTGCTCCCTTAGCGACCATCTAAGAAGATTGATATCTGAATCCTTCTGTGGCCAGCTGAATGGCCCCCAAAGGCATCTAGGTCCTTATCCCTGGGGCCTGTGACTTTGTAATGTGTCCGGCAAAGGGACTTTGTGGGTGTGATTCAATTACAGAGCTTGAAAGTGCAGGATCATCTGGGCCCTCAATATAGGGTCCATATAATAGGGAGATTGGGAAGGTTTGGCCACAAGCCCAGGAATGCTAGCAGCCACCACAAGAGGCAAGTCCCGGATTCTCCCCTTGAACTTCTGGACGAACAGGGCCCTGCTGGCACCTGGACGTCAGCCCAGTTGACACTGATGTTGGACCTCTGACCTCCAGGACTGTGAGTTAACAAACAGGTGTTGCTTTTAACCACCAAGTCTGTCCTAACTTGTTAGACCAACAGTGGGAGACGAATCCACCCTCAGAGAGGGTTTTCCTCCTGAAGGTACCGGAAGGGCCTGTTTTGGCTGCATGCTCTGAGAGCACGTGAGAAGGAGCAACGAACCTCTCTCACTTTGTCTTCTGACAGCACCTGACTTAAAAAGGAAACCAGGGTGTTCAGCCAAGGGAGGAGGCAGGGTCAGAGGAGACGGTACCTAAATTGTCCTTGGTCTTGCTGGTGGGCTTGCAGTAGACTACCAGGTCCGAGAGCTCGATGGCGATGGACTGGTTCTTCTCCCAGTACTTCATGTTGTTCTCCTGTTGGAGCCAGCCCCTGGCGTCAGCCCGGAAGCTTCCCCGCGGCCCTGGCCCCCCTTGTCCTCCCGGGCGCCCCTCCACACTCAGATCTTTAGTACAGTTGGATGCTTTCCTTTGCGCTGCCCTCCAACGTTCCCAAGTTGTTTCCACCCAGGATTGGGGTCCAGCTCAGTCTCTGGGCACAGGACGGGGTGGGAGGGGGGCTCCCTTTTGTCGGCACTCTCCTCCACCCTCTGCTCTCAGGCTCCTGCCCCATCCATTCCCCTAAAGCCACCCCAGCAAAGCTCTCCAAGCCCGTGTTCTCATGGGCGCAGCACATCCTGGTTAGAACGTGCTGTCCTCACACCCTCTTCCCTGCGACGTGCCCCTCCCCGTGCCATTGTCCCTCTGGAGACCGCACTGTCCAATCCGTCTCCACGTGCACAAGGATGAGTGCCTGCCTCCCCCCACACCAGCCAACTCTCTCCCGTCTCACCAAATTCTGACCCTTTCTTGCACTGACGAAGGGGGAGCCTTGAGAGAAAATTACATGCAGGCGAAAACTGGGGCCACTCAGCTTCGGGCGTCGCACGCTAAGTGCAGGAGGGCAGTTGCTGAGGGTAACCTCCATCTGCCCCAAGAGGGGGAGTGGTGTCCATTTTGCAAAGAAACCGAAGTATACAGAGGTTGAGTGGCCTCCACGGCGGGGCGGTGACCAGACCCGATGCTTATGCACCGGGCTTCACCGAGTCCCTTCTCCGTCATCTTTTTTAAAGGGCCCCAGAGTTCACCTCCCCAGTCCCTCTGAACCACAGCACAGACCTCCTGCTCCTCACCCTGCACCTCCCCCCATCCTTCCTCTGCCACTCCATGAGATCTCTCCTTCCACATCCACCTCAAGCATGCCTGCTCCGGGAAGTCTTCCTGGATAACTCCAGCCAGGATGAGGACAGGGATGGTGCCATTCACCAGCAGTGCCCACCCCTGTCCCCACAGACACAGGTGTGGGTAGCAAGTATTCAGGTGACCGGGGGTGACGTGGTGAGAGAGGCTTTTGAAAAGCACCTGGTGTAACAGCAGGAACTGGAACCAGACACTGGTTCAAAAGTTGGCCCTCCGTTGACTGGCCGTGGCCACTGAGCACATCGTGTAGTCTCTCTGTGCCTCAGTCTCCACAACGATAAAAGGAGGCTAACCAGAGGAGTCCCCTTCTAGAGTACTGAGACTTAAGCAAAGAACCCTTTGCACCCCACCAGGGGTGTGGGAAACAACCAGTGGGGCCAGAGTGCCCCCCAACACCGCCTCCCCAGTGACCACAGAATCGCATCAGACAAGGGTGGGTGAAGCATGCTACATGTGTCTCGAATTACAGAAACTGCCTCCCAAAGCACAGAGCGATGACAAGCCATGGGTGTCACTTTTTCCCAACCTCAGCAGAAAACGATGTCCATTCAAGACGAAAGACCCATTGCTGCATCAAAATTGTGTAACAATTACTCTCCAGACCTGTAGACTGCACCCACTGGGCTCTCCGAGAACCTGAAAGCACAGCTTCCCTAGTCAGGCTTTGGAAACTCACTAACCAGACAGATCTTAGTGCCCGGTCTCTTGCCCTCCACCGTGAAATCGTGAAATCGCAGAGCCCTGAGCAGGGTGTCAGGGACAGGCATGACAGTAGGGCTGTGGCAAGGAGCCCCCGGCAGTGAGCTGAGCATTCATCGTGTTGGTTTCCCCAGCGACGCCGGGCGGCTGGGGAAAAGGGAGGGATGCAGTGGTTTCTGCTGACTGCTGTTTTCTTAACCTTCCCACATAATAATGAGAATTAGCAGACGTAAAAACCAATTAAGGAAGAATGTAGATCAAAGGCAGAGAACAGGAGCCTTGAAGAGCCAGGCTTGATTTCAGAAACCTTCATGTGAGGACAGAGAGCCTTCGAGTAACTGCATTTTTCTCCACTAAAAGCAGCAGAGAGTGCCAGGATGTACCCCACACTCCATCCGTGCCATAGGTGGCTCGGGGGCCTGAGGTCTGCAGGGCACAGCTGCTCACTGCTCTCCCGCTAGTGTTTTCTCCACTCCTGGCCAGGCTGGGGGTGGGGAGGGACCCAAATACTAGAAGATGCTCAGGACGCCAGCATCACATACTAACGGTGCCATACGATCACGATGACCACCATTTACCCAGGATGGGGGACAGCAGTACAAGATCGGAAGAACTCATCTTCCAAATGAACCCCAGGATCATGATGCCTCCCTGTGCCACATCAGAGGCACCGAAGGGCAGAAGGGATGCCCCCCAGCAACAAGAGCAGGAGCAGCCGTGTTGGCCACAAGCTCGGGGCTCATCCCAAGTGCCTGGGGATGGAGTGACAAGCCTCTAGTCCCTGACTAGACTCGAGCACAAGGAAAGACCGGGCCACTAGGGGGGGTGACGCTCCCACTACATGGGAGAAGGAGACTCATCAACTGTAACCAGGGGTCACAGGGACCCAGAGTCCTGGCAAAGCTTAGAAATCGGTCCTTTGGGTCAGTATCTGCCTTAGAAACAACTGGGCACGTGGGAAACCCTACAATTTCTTTCCAGGTCTGTGGCCACAAGAAAGGATGGATGGTACTTGCTCCATCCTCCAAGATACAGCAAGTGTCCCATGTCTTCGTGGTAGGACAGAGTGATGCTGAAGGACTGTTCCCTGAGGTCTGCCGTGTGTCAACCCCGGGACCCACTGCTCTTCATGCGTCGTCTCATTTCATCCCTCCCTCATCTTGTGACTTACGGACTGGGCTCATCTGACAGATAAGAAAACTAAGGCCTAGAGAAATGTGGGTCCAGCCCTGCCTAATTCTCAACCTCCTGTTCTCACTCAGAACATCGCCCTTCTGAAAACACCTCCAGCCTAACACGAGGGCTCCAGTTATGATAAACGCTGAAAGGTCCACTTCCATCTGGAGCCCAGGTTCCTCCACAAGAAAACAAACTTGCAGAGGGCCAGAAGGGGGTCGTGTTGAGCACAAGGGGCCACTATGGGTCCAGGGGCCTGAGCTCAGGAAATGCCTCCTATGGGGGAGGATCCAAGCTGTGCCGAACAATATTGACAAACAAGAGAACATTCAAAATGAGGAACACAGTACTTTCTCGTTGAGATAGGGCCAGCCCGGCCCCAAATATCGAGTTATGGCTCCACACACGCCCAGCCTGCTGAGGGTTCGAACTAGACCCAGCTTTCCCGGAGACCACCAGTGGCCCTTTCCCCTCCATGATGGTGGGCACTCCTATGGCCCAAACCACCCCCCCCCCCGGAAGTCTTCCCTCAAAGGGAAGACCCGACCCCGCCTCCGCAGAGGGAGCCCGGATGAGCCAAGCCCCTACCTTGGTGTCCATCTTCCAGGTGATCTCCCGGATGCTCTGAAACCACTCAAAGAGCTCCTCGACCCTGTCTGTGGCAAACTCCACCGGAGGGTCGCCTTGCTTCTTGGGCTCCAGGATGAACACGAACGCCTTCTGGTTTTTCCCCTGCGGGGCTTTCACTTTGGGAGAGAATAACGAAGTCTTGAGCAGCCTCCCGGAAGGCCAGATGGCACGCGGCCCAAGCCGCCTCTCTCACGAAGCCAGCCCAAGTGCCACTGCCCCAGCCGTGGTCAGCGTGGACCGGGGCATCTGCCTTAGGGCGGGCGGGGTCTGGCCTCTTCACCTACATCACGGCCTGGGAGACACAGCGGGCCGAGCGGCGTTCTCCCAGGAGTTCTGTCTGCACCCTAAGCCCCCGTACCTGCGAATGTGACCTGACTGGAAATAAAGGATCTTCGCAGATGTACTTAAGGATCCTGAGAGGAAATCACTCTGGAGTTAGGATTTCTAAATACAACAACTAACGTCCTTACCAGAGGAAGGAGAGGGAAATTTGAGACACAGACACAGGAAAGACGGCCCCTGAAGACAGAGGCAGACATTGGAATGGTGCAGCCACAAGCCAAGGGGCGCCAAAGATCTCCAGGAGCCACCAGAAGCTAGGAGACAGGCATGCGATAGACGCTCTCTGCAGAGAAAGTATTTTCTAGAAAGAAAATTAAGGCCATGAGAGGAGAAATTATCTGCTCAGCAACCTCACTGGCTGAGATGTCTGAGGTCTTCTGTGCCAGGTAGCATCCTAAAGCACGTTACATGTGCCGTCTCTTAATCCTCATCCCACCCTTTTGGGGTATCACTCTTCTATGTACGTGGCAGGAGAGGACACAGAGGCATTGGTGGGGAAGTAATGCGTGGAGGGGCACAGAGCTGGTAACGGCAGGGCTGAGGCTCAAAGCAGACCCGGCTCCAAGCTCCCTCTGGATAACCCCGGGGCCGTCCCCCTGTGCTCTGCAAACGTAAGGCAGATGGCCTAACGGCAGTGTGGGTGAGGGCCCTGCCCCCCCTCATCTCTTGGCTGGCCGCAGGACCTCAGCCGGGTCCCACGGTCGGGGATGGGCGTGGGCTCCTCCTCTGGGAGTAGGAACACAGACTCCGTGTCCTGTGCCCAGGCTAACGGCTGGATGGACTGCAGCCGCCTCCCCGCCTGGGGCGCTTCCGAGGCGGGGCCGTGGGGGACCTGGGTGGCGATCCACGCTGAGACCGTGTGTGCACGTACCGACGTTATAGGTGTTGAGATCCAGTATTCCTCTGCAAAGAGACCCTAAGGGATTGTCTTCAATAATCTGTGAGGAAACAAGACATAACTCAAGTTAGTCTTAACGGGAATAATAAAAAGACAACCAGTTTCCAAAGCGCACCGTTTAGCAGAGACACCGCCTGCAGAACTGTTTAAAATGCATTTTCATTACAGGATCCACCCGTGGGGAGAGCGCTGAATAATAAAGCATGCTGCCGACGGGGACCCAGCCGTGAGCGGGTGCCAGCAGGTCCGCCAGTTCATTTTCCAATCTGTAAAAACAAGCCGTCTGAATTCCGGAACGGGTCTGGAAGCATCGCGCTGGGTCTGGTTCCAAGACAACGTCCTAGACGCGCATTCAGACGTGGCTGTGAGAGGGGACCGTCCAGCCTCCCGGAGCCCAGCTCGAGAGCCTCCTGTGGCTTCTCAGGTCCTCGGGGAGCAATGGCCGCACTCTGAGATCTGCCTGACGGGCCGTCCAGGCCCCGGCCAGCCTTCCAGCTCCCCCTCCCACCACACGTTTGCTGCATCCCAGCGCCCACGTGCGACAGAGAACGTCTGGGTCTCAGGACAGCTAGCAGACCTGCGTCTGCCCCCTGCTTGTAAGGCCCGCCCCCACCCCACCAGGCCAAGGCCGACTGGGGGGTAAGGGCCACACGGGACAGACGCGGTGAGGGGTCACGTCCCTGCCACAGGCCCGGCGTGCCGGACACAGCCACGTTCCCACCACCACACCTTCCGTGAGGCTGTGCCTCCCGCCTGGTTTCCCTTCTGCCAGTCCCGCTACTGGTCTCCAACTGGACTTCTGAGACTCGAACGCCCATTACTCTGTGCAGCCCTCCCAGATTGCCCCAACTCCCTGAGGACGTTCCTTGGGCTCGGAAAGGCCTTAAGGTGCTCATTACGACAAGTCCGTCCTCGGCCCAGTGTCGTCACCTAACAGCAGATGTTCTTTAGGCCTTCGGGGCAAGAGGAGGCTGGGGGACAGACACCAGGTTGGCAGTGTCACCCCGAGGGCCTCAATTCACTGCCACTCAAGCCCACCTGCTTTCTCACACCAAGCACGTCCCGAATGTCTGGCGGCCAAACTAAATGTGTTCCATTTGCAAGCTGCTTTAAGCAAAGGACAAATTCCCCGTTTGGCCATTTTCGCTCCGGAGGGACCTGTCCTGCATATGCAAAGCCTTCCAGCCCGGCACAACCTGATTAAAACATGACAGGCTTGTCACAGTGACTTTCACCCCCAGCAACTCCGGGGACAATCCCGACTTCCCTGTCACCCCGTCGTCCCTGTTCCGGTGCTCCACAGGGACCACGCAGCAGCATGTGTGACAGGAACCCACGGAGACGGCTCCCCGGATTGCTGAGAAGCCGGGTCCGCAGGGGTCCCTGTGTGACAGTCCAGACTCACCTGCTTTTCCAGTTCTTCCACATCGACCGTTGAAATGTCCTCAACATAGTTGGATGGGAAGTATTGCTGGATCCTGGTCCCATAGTCTCCTTTCCACCTGGGGAAAAACAGAGGGCATCAGAGGGCCTTCGTGGGGCAGAGTTAATAATCCATCACTGTTCGTCAGATCCCAGCTGCCGGCTGGGGCGAGGCAGCAGGTGGCCAAGCGACCAGAGGCCGTGGTCATTATCTGTGACAACAGAGCATTTCAAAGGGGTCATCGGCTTTTTTTCAAATTAGCAGTGAGTGAGCACAGGGTCAGCGCCCTCCCTACAATAGAATTCTAACGTTTGGTCAAAGACACCAGAAGCTTCGGTGCTTTACGTGGACGTCAGAGGCCATTTGGGACAAAAGCTCAAGTCTAGAGCATTCCCAACCCCACTTCAGGGAGGGCTGTGAACTTAGGGATAAGGACAGAGTAAGGAAGGTTCTGGAGCCCTACAGGCTGGCATCACATTCTGGCTCCACCGCCAACTACATAGGCACTCTGTGCCCCAGACTCTCCATCCATAAAATGGGGATAATCTAACTGCCTCCCTCAGAGCATTTTTTTTATGTTTATTTTTGAGAGACAGAGAGAGAGAACATGAGCAGGGGAGGGGCAGGGAGGGAGGGAGACACAGAATCCGAAGCAGGCTCTAGGCTCTGAGCTGTCAGCACAGAGCCCGACGCGGGGCTCGAACTCACGGACAGCAAGATCATGACCTGAGCCGAAGTCGGGCACTCAACCAACTGAGCCACACAGGCGCCCCTCATATATGTTTTTTAAAACTTTATTTATTTTTGAGAGAGAGAGGGGAGGGGGAGACACAGAACCCGAAGCAGCTCCAGGCTCCGAGCTGTCAGCACAGAGCCCGACGTGGGGCTCCAACTCACAAACCTTGAGATAGTGACCTGAGCCAAAGTTGGGCGCTTAACCCACTGAGCCACCCAGCCGCCCCCTCCCCTCAGAGGATTTTATTGGAACCACAGGGCCTAGCACATGCTGAGCAGTTTTAACAGCATCCAGTATACAGTAAGTGCTCAAATAACGTTCTTGTTACTCAGCTAAAATACTGCCCTCCCTCAACCTTCTTGCCTCCTCTGACGGCACTGATAACAAGGAACATAACTGATCTCTGTATGTGTCTCAACTCCACCAAACTGTGGTCACCTCCAAGATTCTTCCCCGAAGCAGTGCCCAGGCACACAGGGCTACTCCCTCCAAGCGTCCTCCTGTAGGCACACTCTGCAGCCAGGAGGCTCTTTCCAGAACCCATCTCTGACCTCACCACACCCACAGCTTCCAAAGTCTTCAGAATCAAGCCCAGACTCTTTCACCTGACCCCGGGCACTCTCGGACCTTAACTCCTGTCTGTGACTCAAACTTGACCCTCATCCCAGACCACCTGTCACCTCCACCCTTCTGTCCCTGCCATGCCGCCTAGCTTCCATGCCTCAGTCCATGCCCTTCGTATCCAGCTTGTGCCTACTAACCATTTAAGACTCAGCTCAGGAATGCCTCTCCCAGGGAGCCTTCCCTGACTGCCGCCTAGGCCGAGTGTTCTTCCTCTGTGCTCCGTGGCATCTGTCCCCACAGCTGTGGAGGCAGTGTGCACCTTTCATATAACGTCTATCTCTGTCTTCCCCACTATGTGAGACCTTTCTCGATCTTACCAAATCAGTACTCGGGGGTTGTGGGAAGCATTTAGTAAATGATGACCTGAATCCCAGCAGAGGGAGGACCGATGGTCCCGTGGCCTGGTGGAAATACAGGTTTGCCAGCCACCCACCTCACCTCCATTTCTCCAGACCCATTTCAGGCAAACACTGGCTGTATTCAGGGTGACTATAAATACTGTTTGCCCCAAACTAGGCAGGCCATACCTGTGGTCGAGGTACAATTATTAAAAAAAAAAAACTTTTTAAAAAATTATTTATTTATTTTGAGAGAGAGACCATCCCAAGCAGGCTCCACACTTCCGGCACAGAGACCAACATGGGGCTTGATTTTGCAAACCGTGAGATCATGACCTGAGCTGAAATCAAGAGTGGGATGCTTAATCAACTGAGCCAGCCAGGCACCCCCAGGGGTCATTATTAACAATCCCATTCCCTTCATTCTCAAAGGCATCCCAGTTTGGACAAAACCCCCACCATTTTGGAACTAGGCTGGGAGGATGCACAGGAGAGTGGCACAGTGACAACACCCCACTAGGTGGTGCCATTGCCACCAGACAGAAGGGAGGGGACCTCTGCAGGGCAGTTGACCCACAGCCCCTCGCCAACGCCACTTACACCAGCACCTCAGTTCACCTCAGGAGCCCTGGAAATGACAAGCACCCCACCTCGGACGTGTGCAAAGGCAGGAGGGCTGTGCCACGCATGGAAAAGTGTGTGATTTAAAGAGATCACCTGGGGTCTACCTGCTACTTGGTCCAAGTCACCCACACAAACGGAACGGGGACCTCAACAGAGGGAGGGTGCAGAAGGGGGCATCGTGGGCCCAGGGGAGACCCGGGTTCTGGCTGTGCCCCTCAGGGAGAGGCGGGTCCACAACATGGCTGGCAAGCTGCGGCTGGGAGCCTCACAGAGGAGCTCCAGGGTCTCCGTGGGGAGGCCACACGGGACAGCTGAGCCCCAACCCCAGCTTCAGCAGATCGCTCTGTTGTTAACCTTTTTTTGACGCTGGGGATCCAGGGAAGATTTGGATTAGAAACAGGGCATCTCGAGGCTCCTGGGTGGCTCAGTCGGTTAAGCGTCAGACTTCGGCTCAGGTCATGAGCATGCCGTTTGTGAATTTGAGCCCCGCGTCGGGCGGGTTCTGTTCTGACAGCTCGGAGCCTGGAGCCTGTTTCAGATTCTGTGTCTCCCTCTCTCTCTCAAAAATAAAAAAATTAAAAGGAGGGCATTCTCAAAAAGCAAAACAAAACAACAACACGAAAACAACTTTGAAAACCCCTGAACTTAGTACATGCGTCAAGTCAGGAGTAGGGGCTCTGGAGTCAGAAGGCCTGGCTTCAGATCTCAGCCTGCTGTGCGGCCCTGGACAAGTTACTGTACTTATCTGTGCCTCACAGTTTCCTCACGTGTACAATGCAGGTAACACCAGAACCTCTGAGGGCCACTGTGTGGGTTTATAGGAGTTACTTCAGATGACGTGCTCACGATGGTTCCTGACACAAAGAGGCGCTCCTATCAAGCTGCTGTTCACATTTCTCCATCAGGTCCAGCTATCTTGCGGGACAAAAGGATGCTGCGCTTGTGAATTGAATCCCTGGGGGTGCTCGTGGTTACCAACAAGTTCTTATCGCTCATAGGGAAAAATAGTCCTGCAAAAACACCCGTCTAGGGACTTATGGATGGGCAGCACAACTTTTTTCGATTTTTGCCCCAGGTGAAAAGAGAGAAAAGGTCACTGAGCCCCAGCACACCCAGGTATCTGTGACCTAAAAACGTCCCTGCTTCAGTCCGGGGTAGGGCCGCTGCACAGGACTAGGCATCAGCGTAAGAATCTGAACTCAGAAGAATACACAGGCTCGTGTCGTGGGAAGGACCTGCACTATTTAATAGCTGTACAACCTTGTAAAGCCTCATTTGCCATCTCTGTAAAATGGGGAGACCCACAGTCAACTCCGAGGGTTGTAATGAGAATGTGGTTAGACCACGTATGAAAGCAAGTGACACAGAGGAAGGGCTCGGTAAGTGGCCGCTGCTGTTATAACTAAAATAATATTTAATATGATGTGAAATACGGGGGTTTATCTGCTTTTCTGAATACAGCATGTATCAAACCACCTTCCCGGGGAGGGTACAAGAGTCAAAGCCAGCCGGGAACAGCAGAGAAAGGGCGTCAGAGCTCAGCCGGGACCCGAGTCTCACTGGCAAGAAGGGACAAGTTCATCCAGCAAGCAGCCCAGCCCCCCTCAGCCTTACCAGCCCCAGGGCTCCTTGGAGACGTTGTGAATGAGGGCCCCACGGCAGAAGCTCAGCTCATCGCTTCGCTTGGCTTTGTAGTCATACAGAGCTTTGACGGTCCTCTGAGGCTTTGAGGGAAAACAAGAAGGAGAAGGTCAGGCTGGGCGACACAAGCAGAGAGAGGGGTCTGCGTTGGTTCCGCTCTTTAGGGAACAGGGAGCTTCAGTCCAAGGTTACAGCACCATCTGCTGGCCAAGAGCTAGTAATGCATTGCCAAGGAGCTCCCAAAGTCACCAGGGAATGTGGATGAGGACCGGCCCCCTAAGGTCAACCAGGGGCTAAGTGGCTGAGCTCAGAAATAAATCAGTTACGGCCATAGTTCACGCTGGTCTTCTGTAAGAAGCAACGTGGGTTCTAGGCGGACGTAAGGACACATTTTCCCCCATCAACCTCCCAGGCCACTGCCAGGCTCCAAGGCTATAAGGTGCAGCCAGTGGCAAAGGGAGGTGCCATAGAGTGGCTTCCACGAGGAGCGAGTCTCCAGCCTGACAGAGGGCAGGAGGAGGCCTCATGGCAGGCCCCCCACGAACGAGAGAAATAAGCTGTCCATCAGGTGACCAGGTTGGCAGACGGCACAACAAAATGACTAAGAGCAAATGCCCCGGAGCCAGACCGCCCGGGGCCACGTTCCAGCTCTGTATCTTGCTAGCTATGCCGAGGGCACAGAAACTGTACCCGATGCACGGGATTAATGGGCTGTCAGGTGCTTAGAACAAGGCTTGATATGTGGCCATCCAGCCAGACGCGTCCCCTATTACGACTGATATAGTCTTTCCAGTTCCAAGAACTCCTCCCAAGGAAACGATGCAAAGAGATGCCCAAAGCCTCACAGGTGACGTTCCTTTTACTGTTAACTAGAAGGACAAAGACTAGAGATGACGTACACGGCCACTGAGGGGGACATAGCTAAACCGGCACAGCCACCCAGAACATTCTGCAGCATTAAAAACCCATTTTTTTTTTTTTTAAGTCAAAACCGCAAGCCATGTATTTTCCCTCAATTACCTGGCCTACCAGTTTGAGCCAGAATAGTCACGAGGCAAATCAGCAAAGGAGAAATCCACACAGGACAAGCAGCAAGTGAACAGAGCAGAATAGAAATGGCAAGTGTGGGTGGTGGGGATTGTAAAATACGTCTCCATGCAGGCAGAGACCCAGGAATGCAGACAGCGACCGGGTTAGGAGGGTGAGACCGGGGCTAATTATTTTCCTCATCTTCAGAGTGGGTTTTTTTTTTTTTAATTGTTCAACCGTTTTCCATCATAATAACAGCGGTAATTTTCTTTTGAGGCGCTCGCCATAGTCTGGCAGTCGGCGAACAAATGCAGCCACAGTCGTGTTTTACTTGCCTCACTTATAGGATGATTTTCTCTGCAACTTGGGTTAAAATTTAAAAATGGGGCAAATTCACATCAAGGACCTGGATGATTGGTGTGCCTTGAGAAATCAGAAAAGCTGGCCTGCTCTCTGGCAAGGCAGCCATCAAGCGCCAACGGGCACAGCTGCCTTCGAGATGGGGTGTGAGTTCCTCAGTTTACCACAGTCTCCACCATCCCCTGACACCTGGCTGACACGAGGTCATGTCATTCTTATTACCAAAGCCTTCTTCCCAATAAAAGTCCTCTAATAATTTCACACACAGCCCATGTGTCCACATCCTTGCAAGCCTTCATTTCTTGCTGAAAGGGATTTGCATTGGCCAAGGATTATAAATTAAAAAAAAAAAGAAAGAAAGAAAAGAAGGTCGTCTCTGGATTTCTACAGAGCCCATCATCAGGGCCCTTTCCTTAGCAAGACATGAACTGCGTGCCATATCCAACCCTGCCCCGAAAGAAAATTCGCCATCATTCTTCCTCTGCGGCTCAAACTCTGTGTGAGATGAAACCAGAACGAGGAGGGGCTGGGGGCCAAGAGTAAAAACCCGCCCCCCTCCCCCCTACACCGAGTGAAATCACACAGCAGCCAGGGTGGGAATAGGAGATAACGTGCACGCTGCAAAGGGGTCGGTGAACCAAACGGAATTCATAAACACCACGGGCTCAGTCAGTGAGCAAGAAACATTTGAAAGATTTTTAATTAGAAGCTGTTTGGCCCAAAGGTGGTTCATCAAACCTCAGAATTTTAGCAAGGCGCGGTTGCGTTTGGGTAGAATTCTATTAACCTCTTCCTGGAAACCAGATTTCACATTGTCAATCATCATTTCTTCTCAAAAAAAAAAAAAAAAGGGTGGGGAGGGGAAGCCAAGTTTGCCCAAATGTTCCCTTGCTCTGTTGTAGCTGGGAGGGGACCCCATGCCATGCCAGGGACCCGGTAATGGCGTGAATTGCAAGGCTGGCTCCATACCATGGACGGGTTGATTTCACTGGGATCCACATACATCCTGCTGACGTCATAGAGGGAGTTGATATCTCGTTCCTGGAAAAGAACAGAGCGGAATAAATGGAAGCATCCAAGGTCCTGGGGCAGCCCGACACAGAACACGGGCTCCAGGCAGCTCTCTGACACAAGGGTTGAAACCTCACAGTTCAACTCCTGCCTCCTGGCAGAGATGGTGAGAAGCCCGAACTCGGAAACTTGCCCCCCACATGAGAGAGGGCCCTAGGCCGGCCTACCGTGTGCCAGGCCCTACACTCCTTTGTGAAGACACAAACCCTGGGACCCGGAGGCGTGCTGCCACAACTCATGGCCCACAAGAGCCCGGCGCCCACGTCTCCCTGACCCACGTTCCGAGTCGGCAGCTGTAGACCGGCCCCCGTGGAACCATTTAGACGATGGGAGCTGGCAAATGCCACGAACCCAGACAGGTCACATTCACCAGCACACCCTGGAGACCCTGCCTGCCCTCTGATGTCGGTCACTGTCCCTCAGGGTCACCCCAGGGCGTGTGCCGTGGCTGCTCCCTTGACCTAGAACTGGCTTCCTCTGTAGCTTCCCATGGCCCAATCACTCCCTATCAGGTTTGGGCTTGTGTTTTAAGCCTCTCAAGGAGACCTTTTCTGAGCTCTCCGGCTCAACCCAAAGCAGCACCCAACCTCTCTGTGTCTGCGTCACTGCAATCCATGCTGCCGGGGACATTTTCTTCACGTGACTGCAGGCCTGTCCTGAACCTAAATCTCCTGAGGCAGACTTTTGTTCCTCACACTCCCAGTAGCTTGGACCAGTCCTGGCTCATGGTGGCTGTGTCCTAAATCTCTCCTCAATACATTACTGAATCCATGTGACAAGAACAGAGACGTGGCCATCTAATCAGGTCTGTTCTCCACTCAGAACAAAAGCCAGTGTCTCACAGGGGCCAACCCAGCCCCGCACCACGCAGTCCCCCGTAAGCCCCATCCTTCCTTAATTCTCGTCCCACTCTGGCTCACTCAATTCCGGCCACACTGGCTTGCCTCCAGTCACGCCCTCACCTCAGGACCTTTGCACTGGCACAGGTCCTTCCCATAGCTGCACGGCTCACTCCTTCACCAACTCTGGCATCTGCTCAAATGACTCCTTCTCAATGACCTCTTTCCAGGGCACTCTTTTAGCACCGCAGCACCTCCCCCGTCACTCTGTATCCACTTCTCCACCTGCCCAGTTTGTCTCTACAGCACTGGTGGCCACCTGATACGTGATGCGTCTTCTTCATCTCACTTATTATCTGGTTCCCGCCCCACTAGACCGTACGCAGCATGCGGGCAGGGTCTCTGTCCCCAGGACCTAGAGCGGTTACTGGACACGTGAGAAACGCTCAACAAGGGTCTGAATGACACGGCGCCACATCACGGGGGAGTTGGGCGCCTACCATATTGTAGCGCTCCAGCAGCTCAGGCGTCACAGGATAGCGCAGCCGCATCTTCCGGTACAGCGCGTGCTTCTCGTAGTAACTGACCAGCTCGACGAGGCTCTCGAAGTAGGCAGAGGTCCCCAGCACAAAGTGCCGGCCGTCCCGATGGATGCGGCAATGCTTTACTTTGCCCCTGGCCCTGGAGAGGGAAGACGGCAGGGAGCTGAGGCGCCGAAATCCGCCACACCAGGCAGTTGTTACGCAGCCCTGCTACCTAGCAACAACCTGCGTATCCGTCCTCAGGGAACCATAGAAATAAACAGGGTACGGCAGTCCGGTGAAGCACACGGATCTTTTCAAGACAGAAACACAAGAAGAATCTGTCCTTACAAGAGATACTGCTAGTTCCTCTCGTCTGCCCCCTCCTCCCCAATTACAGGACTGGACTTTGGGAAGGTCCTGGTGTCTAGAGCAGGGTTAGCAAACAATGGCCCCAAGGCCAAATCTGGCCCACATACCACACCCACCTGCCCCACTGCTGCCCTCACTTTTGTAAATAAAGTTTTATTGAAACACGGCCCCCCCCCCCCCCCCCCCGTTCATCCCATTTACATACGGCCTGGGGCTGTTTTCACTCTACAGTGGCTGAGCTGACAGGAGCTGGGGTAGCAGCGACAGGCTCACACGACCTAAAATCCTCTCGTCCTTTACAGGAAATGTTTGCTGATCTCTACTCTAGAACTCTGGGATTTGAGGCCCAAATCCTTCAATCTTATCTTCAGTGTTCCAACTACTAGAACAATGTGGTGTTTTGTTTTGTTTCATTTTGTTTTGTTTTCCCCCAAAAGGTAAACAAGTCTTTTATCGCCTCACCCAGTTGAAACACGAGGTCAGAAAAACCCAAAATGGAAAACAATCTTCGGTCTTACCAGCTTTTATCAGCAAGAACAGAAGCCTTTAGGACAGTAAGTTCTGATCTCAACTTTACAACCCAAAGCACCTTGTTAAAACGGTCTAAAGGCATAACTACTATGGGCAAGCTACTTATCCTTTAAGATTTTGCACCTTATATTTTTATTGTTTCAAAAAAACACATCCTGGGAAGCCACTTCTTCAATAAGTCCTGTAAAAAAAATGCTATAAGACTTCTGCCTCAGTGGCAGAATAGTTGCAGGAGTATTTTATTAAAAAGTTGCAAGATGAAGCTATACCATGACCCCATTTGTATTTTTTAAAAATGGAAGGGAATACGATGTATTTTCCATAGGTACGTATTCATGGAGCAAATTTTTTTTTGAAGTCCACACATGACACCAGTTAAGAAAGTGTGTTTTCTTACAGGACAAGGACCCAGATGAGAAGGACCACAGGGAGTTTAGCCTTCACTGCAATGTCTTAATTTTTTATTTTTTTTTTAATATTTATTTTTGAGAAAGAGTGCAAGCAGGGGAGGGGCAGAGCGAGAGAGGGACACAGAATCTGAAGCAGGCTTCAGGCTCTGAGCTGTCAGCACAGGGCCCAATGTGGGGCTCAAACTTGTGAACTGCATGAGCATGACCTGAGCTGAAGTCAGACACTCAACCAACTGAGCCACCCAGGCACCCTTTGATTTTTTTTAGAGAATGTATTTATACAGAGGCGCCTGGGTGGCTCAGTTGGTTGAGCATCCGACTTCAGCTCACGTCATGATCTCACAGTGTGTGAGTTCGAGCCCTGCAACGGGCTCTGTGCTGACAGCTCAGAGCCTGGAGCCTGCTTCCGATTCTGTCTCCCTGTCTCTCTGCCCCTCCCCCACTTGTTCGTTTTCTATCTCAAAATGAAAACATAAATAAATAAATAAATAAATAAATAAATAAATAAATAAATAAATAAATAAATAAGAATATATTTATTTAATAAAAAATTTTAAACTTTTGGGGTTGCCTGGGAGGGTCAGTCAGTTAAGCGTCTGACTTCGGCTCAGGTCATGATCTCACGGTGTGTGGGTTCGAGCCCCACGTTGGGCTTTAGGCTGACAGCTCAGAGCCTGGAGCCTGCCTCAGATTCTGTGTCCCTCTCTTGCTCTGCCCCTCCCCTGCTTGTGCTCTTTCTCAAAAATAAGCATTAAGAGCAAATTTTTTTTTTTAACTTTTTACAAAAGCCCCCTAGGGCAGGAAGGCTCCAGGATGCTGAGGTTAAGAGTATGGGTCAGGTTCTGGTTCCTTCCTCAGGTAACCTGTCTGAACCTCAGTTTCGTCCTCCACGGTGCTGGGGACCCACAGTTCCTGTGTCACGGCACGTGTCAGGACCGCGTCTGACAGATAAGCCAGGGTGAGCCCTTTGCAATGTGCCCAGCGCTCCGAGGGTACTCAATGAGTGAACGGTTAGGAAAATATAACCAAAGTCAAGTCAAAATGAGCTTCTCCATCAAGAGAAGAATCAAAAAGGGAGACAGGAACAGGGCTGAGTGTGAACGGCACTTTCCAGTCACCTGGTTGCTACAAACCAGGGGTCACCGTGGCCTGAGGTCTTAGCTCCGCCAAGAAGCCCCTGCTCCCAAGTCCCACAGAGGTACACCTGCCCCGATCACACCTAGACAGCAGTACCATCTCTCTGTGAGGACGCGCATCCTCTCCTGTAGAGATCTAGCCCCAAGTTCAGCCTGGGTTCTCAGAGCTCAGACCAGCACCAGACCCAGGAGAGGCATTCTGCAGATATTGGGCAGAGGGGAGAGGGAAGGAAATTTGCTCCAGCCCTCTGTTCTCCCTCTGCATGGAGCACATCCCCCTTTGGTCCCCCAAGAGCTCCTGCTTGCCCTGGGCCACCTGCCTGACCACCGTCTGTGACACTCGGCACACAGTACGGCAGCAACGCGTTTCTGTGCCCGATTCTCCTGCTGCAGGCGACACTTGCCAATGAGAGACAGTGACACCCACCCCGCAGCCTGACCAGAGTGAGTTTCGAAGAGTCTGGGCGGTGGGGGGAGGTCATTTTTGACTACTGCAGGGACGGAGCGTCCCCCACAGGCACGCGGTGGGTGGAGAGCAGGGACGTTCACCATTCCAGCATGATGGAAACCGCCTTCCCTTCCTCTCCTCTTTGAGACACAAAGCCCTCATCACCGGCTCACTCAGCCGGCACGCACTGACCGCCGCTACTGGCAAGGCAATGCTAAATAAGAGGGAATCGCTCAAAACAAAGAAACACTTGTGACCGACAGGAGGTCGCTCATTCGCCGCAGACCGCTGGGCTCATGAGAGCAAGGACCGCGCGGTTTTTACCACTTCTGTATTCTTGCAGCCCCGCACACAGCCTGGCACATAGTAGGTGCTCACAGAACCTGTGCTAATCCCTACAAGTTCCAAACGCCAGCTTTCAGGGTACCGCCCTGGTACCACCAGCCCACCTTCATCCAATGAAGTGACTCCAACCTCACCCCTCTCCCCTCCCCCCGGGCCAGCTTGAAGGTACCCAATCAGAGAACCATGACACCCAGCTCAAGCAGGGGCCAGGGGCACTGTCTACATCACAGGACTCGTCTTTTCTGCTGGACACCGTCCTGGCAACCAACGTGAAGCCAAGAGATAGTATCCCAAGAACTGCAGGGGAGACGTGGACCCAGGCCTGTTGGCAGCCAGCTTCGCCTCTCGAGCATCTCCACTAGTCGCCAATTAATCCCACTTTTTGTGTTGGCACAAAGCATAGGAGAATCACTCTGGCCGGAGCAGGCACGCGGTACATCCTCGGCAAATGGCCACGATCATGACCCCCACTACCACCGCCATCCGCTCACCCAAGAAGGCATCAGTGACGGGGGAGGAGGAGGCAGCTCCAAATGCCCAGGGGGCAGCCTGGCAGGGCAACCGCGGCACAGGGGCCAGGGCAATAGGAATGGAAGGAGCAGGAGCAGCCTGGCCACACCAGGGCCCCTCCGTGCAGCTGGAAACCAGCGTCGCCCCGCGGCAACAGCTACCACTGCCTCCCGCTTTTGACACGAAGGAACCTAAATCTTCAAGCGAAATTTCTCAGTATTTCACGTAACCGTGTCGGTGGAGAAAAACATCCATAGGCCCAGTTTGGGCCACGAGCCTCTCGCTTCAGACCTCACAGCGAAAACAGCAGGCTGTGGACACGGAGGGGCCCGAGTCTGAAATTCTGCCTCAGCCCAGGACTAGGCTGTGTGGCTCTAGACAGGTTGCTCAACCTCTCTGGGCCTCCCGTTTTCTTATTTGAAGTCAGGGACCTACCCCTCATGGGCTACAGCGAAAGACTCAATCAGAGGAAGTGCTCATGGCAGCCCAGTGTCTGGAACGTTAGTTAGGCCCTACGCTGAGAATACACCGTGGCAGGGGAGATGGAAGGACGGTATGAAATGGGTCTGAAACCCTCCCAACGCTGTCACTGGCGGAAACTGGAGGAGTCCGGCGTCTTGGGGTGGAATTCAAGCAGAGAACCACCGTCCTATGGATGCTTGGTCCCTAAGGCCTTTCCACCGGCAGCGCTGGGTGGCGAGTGCAGATGGGAGGAAATCCTGTCTACACCATCACCGATCTGAGCCTGCCAGGGCTGTGTGGGTTCAAATCCCAGCTCCACCACCCTAACTGCCTGCGCGTTTCTGCAAGTCACTTATTCACCTCTCTGTGCCTCAGCGTCCTCCTGTGAAAAACAATGACCCAAGTCCTCAAACTGCCGGAAGATGAAGTGAGTTAACGTAACACGTGCTCCTCTCAAGAACACAGACCTGTGCCAGCACGCTGCAAGCTCCTGTGAGCACAGGCCGCTTTTGCTATCACTGCTGTCCTCCCCGCTGACCCTCTGGGAGCGGACGTGGAGGTAAACCGCCAGCCGCGGCACCCCCTTCGCTCTCCGCTCCTGTCCCTCCCGGAAGGCTGCAGCCCGCCCACTCACCTGAAGGTGATGGCGTAGGAGTCGGTACCTTCCCGCCTCCGGATCAGGAAGGCCCCGTCCCGGGGAACTCTCATCAGCATGTCCTCTGCTTCCCCGCGGCTCAGGCCATCATAGTACCACCTGTGGCACAGGAAGGGGACCAAGTGAGAGGGCCACGCACAGCGGAGGACGCGATGAGCTGTGAGGAGGCCGGGGATACGGCCCCAGAAATCACGGTGGAAATTACACAGTGGGCCTCCCCGCCCCAAAACATCACTCAAAACAGCAATTTTTTCAAAGACCACCAACATGTAGCTTGGGTAAAACATTCGTAACGGAGGTCTGCTTGGAGCATGAGAGAATAAATGAACTGTACCCCCTCGCCCCCCACCCCCCATCGGCCTGACTCAGTGCCAGCATCAGTCACAGCAGAGAATCTCAGAAAATTGGAGGCAGAGAACACAGGGAATTGAGTTTTCCAAAGGTCTGTTTGGTTGGTTGGTCTTTGGATGCTTTTAAAGATAAGAAAAAGCCAATTTGAATAGGCAATCTATATGAATATAGACCAAAGAAAGCAAGCTGCTCTAAGTCACAAGGCTTCTCAGAAATGTACATTTTAGCAGCCTTCTGCTTAAAAATATTTTTCTGGTTTTCAAAATTGGTTAACCCTTCAGAAAGCATAACTCCTATTCATTTTACTAGATTAAAAAAAAAATGAAGGGAAAATCTTTACAATTACTTTTTTCTTGTTCACTTTCACAATGAACGGGAATGAGCTTTGACAAGCAAAAAGATTATCACCGGGCCAAAATTCACCTCTGAAAATCCAAGTCCAAGAGCTCAGGACTGTGAAGATAGTGGAATGGAGGCAGGGAAAGAGGCAGAGGGACGGAGAGAACAGGGCAAAAGTAAGGTGGAGTGGGGGTCTGCAACTGTGGCCATCCCGGGGAGATCCCGGGCACCCTGGTGAGGGGCCTCCTGGGAATTTGGGCCCCGGCACACCCACGAGCCTGGCTAATCTGATTCGCGAACATAACCCGCAAGGGTGTCTGCACCCACTAAACCTGTGGGTGGACGCCTGAGCTCTGCTGTCCCGACAGCATTGAGCACACATACGGCTTTGACTCGTGGGGGTTGGGGTTGGGCACGGGGTCGGTGAGCCGGAGCTCGAACTCGGCACAGCGCAGGTGCGTCTCACGGTAGTGCTGGATGAGGTCATAGATGCTGGTGAACATGATGTTGTCAGTCAGGAAGTACTTCATGGTCCCGCCCTCCATGACGGAGCGGATCCGGCAGTGCTGGACCCGGCCGGACCGCCTGCAAGGAGAAGGACAACTTCAGGGCCGAGGCCAGACCGACCGGCCGTTCCGGCACCCCGGGCGGCAACGAACACGGGGGGTGGAGGGGGTAGGGCCAGAACTGCGGCCAGGGACACTGAGGGGTAGACCCTGCATGTGGCCACTCAGGTCTCCCTGTGCTCTTAGGACATGCTTGGGCTTCAGCGCAGACTGGTCTTTTAGCCTGGATTCCAGAACATTCTACCTACTTCCTCTACCACTTTTACCTATAAGACTCCCACTCTGGAGCCAGATGGCCTAGGTATAAACCCTGATGCTGCCACTTATGTGCTAAGTGACCTTGAACAAGAGCCTTGTCCTCTCTGGGCCTCCACATTCTCCTCCTTATATGCTCAGTCCTCACTGAGCCATCCCGAGGACTGAACAAGGTCACGCACAAAATGTGCCTGGAATGCCGCCTGGTGTGCAGGTGTTAGCTATCGCTATTGTCAGTACATTGTAATCATCTGTCCCCTTTGGGTCTCCGTTTACACAGTCCTTCTTTCAGGAAGTCTTCCCTGATTGCTCCCATGCCCAACATTACATCAGGTCCCTCTTGTACAGACTGTGGTAACATCTTGCCTTTTTCTCACTGCAGTTATCACAGTTATAGACCATCGATTCCTTTTTCATCGTGCATCTCCCCAACCAGACTCTAATCTCCATCAGGACAGGGACCCCCCCCCACCGTCTGTCTGATGGCTGCACCTAGCATGAAGCAAGCACTCCAGTGAGTGAGTTAATGAATGAATGTAGTGAGTGAGTGAGTGAGTGAGAAAGCTCATGACGGCACCATAAACCGCCTTTCAGGTCTCTATTTTAGGGACAAGGCAACGGAGACTCCAGGAGGCTGAGTGATGTGCTTAAAGCCACCTGCTTTAGGACCGGGACTGGGGTGGGTGGGGGTGGCGTGAGTGAGACCACATCGTCTTAAATGTCTTAAAATGTTGACGATATTTTGTTCATCGCGGATTTTTCATTACTTCAGATTTTTAAAAAACATCGCATTGAAATACTACTAATCTTTTTTAAAAAAAGATTTTATTCTTAAATCATCTCTACGCCCGATGTGGGGCTCGAACTCACAACCCTGGGATCAAGAGTCACATTCTCCACTAACTGAGCCAACCGGGTGCCCTCAAATACCACTCATCTTGATTGCTAAGTATTTTGGGCCTCACCTGCCTTGGCCCACCCCTGCCCTGCACAGCTCCCTAAGAGACGTCTGGGCTTCCAGGCCCTGCCTGAGCTCGCACAGCAACCCACATGGCCCCCCATCTGGCCAGCTGCGAGGGGAAGGCGGTACGCCCCTACCAGAAGGACAGGGTGTAGTCGTTGGGGAAGGTCTTGCTCTCCCGCACCAAGAAGGTCCCATCTTTGCCCCCCGTCTCGGCACAGTATTCCTGCAGCAGCTTCTCGGCGTTTGTTCTCTTCTCCACCTTCTTGTGGAACCACTCCTCCCCAAAATGCAGCTCCGTGGGGGGTATATCCTGGGCCACAAAGGGAGGAGGAGTTTCTGAAAATCTGGACCCGAAAGACCCCCCGGCATGGCCAGACTGGTCCCTCTGCACATGCTGACCCAGGGGACTGGCGAGCAGACAGGCTGGCATCAGCTTGCCCACCGCCCAAGAGGTCTGGGGAAATGGCTCTCCTTGCCTTCCCTCTCGTCACCACTGGTGGTGGCTGCCTGGAGTCCTGAGACATGGGCTAAGGGGACCCCAGTACAGGTTTCAACTCTATTGCACAAGAAATCTGAAAGCCATAATGCCCTGGGAGCACCAAGGATGGCCAGCAGCCCAAGGACAGAGGGCAGGGAAGCTAGGAACCAGGCTGGGGGTGGGGCTGGACAGAACACCCCAATATCCTCCTGCCAAGAACACAGACAGGCCAATCAGGCCCTTCTGAGAGCAGGAAAAACCCTTGAACCTCATTGGTTGAGAACCTGGGCCAGCCAGCCAATCAGAGAAGAGCCAGGCAGCCTTGGTACCCAAAGAGGAAGCTGGTTAGGCTGACGATGTCCAGGCCTGTGGGCCAGGGGAGAAGACCAGTTAGGGGGTCTCCCCTACCTGGGGCAGCTCCTCCTCTGCAGTCTGCTCAATGTCATCGCTGAACGACAGCTTGGCATCAGCGATGGCACAGTAGTGCCGGGTCCATTTCTAGAAAAGAAAACCAGCATTAGCTCTCGCCCTCATTCTTGGCCCCATCCACTCTGGGGCCCAGAGCCCCTGCCCTGGGATGCGCCGTTCCCACTTTCATAGACGTTTGTGGTGGTTGCATGGAATTCGATCCCCTTCGAGACATTTCTTTTAAAACATCTATTGATGTTGGGGTTCCTTTGGCATTTTCAGGACTTTTTTATTCAGTGCGTGGTAAGTACAACTTGGCATCAGATTTCTAGTTCGTATTTAATTTGAAGGCTATTACGAATGATGGGATTGTTTTTTGGGTTTCATGACTGTTTTTTTCCATTACACCCACTTTTTACGACTTTCAGGATTTCTCAGCCAGTTTGTCTAGAGGCTCTTCCACATCTGTGACTTAATTCTTTATTTTAATGTTAACAATTTTTAATATTTCTAGAATGTGAGAAGAGACATATCAAAACATACTCAAGTGCATTCGCATGTTAGGTTATGGGATGTGGGAAGTGGCCTTAACACTCAAAATGCATTACTCTCACCAAAATAAGGTTTCCAGTGGGAGTGTCCCAGACGGAAGGATACTAAGGAGTTAGGACAAGTAAATGCACTGTGGCATCCTGAACTGAACCCTGGACCACAGAAAGGACGTCAGTGGACAAACTAGTAAAATTGGAATAAGGTCCATGAATTAATTAGTGTTGTACCAATGTCCATTTCCTGCTTCCAATAATTATCCTCTAAGTTACGGAGAATGTTAGTATTTGGGGAAGCTAAGTGAAGAGTATGTAAAACATCTTTGTAGGTGTGTGTGTGTAAATACACAGTATGTTAGGTGGAATATAAAATTATTTTGAAGTAAACCATTAAAAAAATAGGTCAAAATGCAAATAAGACAGGAATACTCTCAGAGTTCTCTAGTAGACCTCAGATGCACTCAAGGCTCTGAGAAGGAGTACAAGGACACCCACCTGGTCAATGGAATCCCACATGTACAGTTCACCCTGTTGCTTGTGCTCATCTTTCTTATCTTCCACGTTGACATCCACGTCGCCTCGGGGGCCCAGCTTCTTATGCTGAGGGGAAAAAATACACATAGCCTATCTGCCTGGAGACCCAGGTTTGGAATCTCTGAGCCATTAAGCGTTCATTCACATCAGCCGGCCAGGAAGCATCTAGCTGCAGCATGCGCCTCAGGGCCTTTGCACTGCCTGTTCTCTCTGCCTGTCTCGTCTCTCACTTTAGCTCTGTGCTCACCTCCTCAGGTGTCACCTCCTCAGGTGCGCTTTCCTGGACCGCGTGGTCTACACACTGCCTCCGCTCTCCTTCCCCTCCCTGTCACCATCTGACCACTGGGAATTATTTTCCATACTCTTGGCCCTTTGTGTATCTTTATGCCTATCTTTGTCTTCTGTCTTTCCTGCTAAAATACAAGTCCCATGAGGGCGGGACTTGGTTTTGAATCTCCTGTGGTAGCTCAGCAGGTACTAAGTGCTGGAGAGACATTCAGTAGATCAGCGATACCACGTGCACACAGAGGGAAGGCAGCAGCAGCCAGTCCAGGGCCCGGGCTGTGCAGGGCAGAGGAGTGCACACTGGAGATGCAGATTTAAGACCTAGGTGCACACAGCACTCCTGCTGCTTTATCAGCTGTGTGACCCTGGGCAGGTGGCTGCACTTCTCTGAGCCAGTGCTCTCTGAAGACAGTGACTGCAACCACCTTCATCCAGGTAAGTACTGATGCCCACCCAGGCAGGTACTTGGAAATCCCAGATTCTGGAGGAAGCTCAGGGCTGGGAACCAGACAGGGGCTTGAATTCAGAGCCTTACTAGCTGCGTGACCTCGGCTGTGTGACAACCTGTCTCGGTCTCAGTAACGTCCCCTGTCAAATGGGGATAATGACAGCCCCTGCTGGGTCCTGTAAGCCAGTGGGTGCGAAAGATACTTCTAAAAAGGTGAAACTTTTCAAAGTACCATAATCTCAGCTAAGCCACCTTTTCAACCTCAGTGTCCCCATGTGGAAAGTGACCCTAGGGCCTGGGATCGCAGGGCTGTAGGAGACTGAAGAGTATTCCATGCCATGCCTCGCCCAGTGAGTGACATACCAGGAACGCCTCACAAATGCTATTCCTCCCTCTTTCCTGAAACAGAAAGGAGTGAGCCACCAAGTGCCACGGGTAGGCAATGTGTGCTCTGAAAGGGGCCTTCAGGGCTCCACATCAGAAAACAAGAGCCAGGAAATCCCTGGGGACACACAGAGAGTGGTCCCAAGAAAGTGAAGCTATATAGAAATGCAGACTCGCAGACGGAGGCCTGAGAAGCCGTGGACCCTTCCCAGCCGAGCTCCCTTGGCCCCTGGTCCTGCCTTCCCTATGCTGGAAGCTTCCTTAAGTATCTCAGTGAAAAGTGCCCCAGGTCTTAGCCAGATCCTCTCAGATGCTGCTGTTCTTACACCGAGGGCACGGACATCCCTTCCTCTGCACGAACCTCGGCGAAAGCCCCCTCGCACTGTTTGGTAGCCCTCTGTTAACGCTTCGGTCTTCCCACTAGAACGCGACCTCCTGGCACACAGGCATTGTTCCCAGTACATCTTGGTGGTCCAGCGACAATCTAGGAAATGTGCCACGTGTTTATGGAGGTTACTCCCACAACCTGAGGGCACAGCCTTCTCTCCACCTGGTGAACACCTGTCCATCCTTCCATACGAACCTGCTGCTTATCAACAAAATCCATCCCCCTCCTTCTGCCAAAGGTCATCCAGGTAGAGACCTCACATCCAGCATCCTTGGCAGGAGGTGTGGACATGTGACTAAATTCTCACACAGAGGACAGAACAGGCCGGACATACCTAACGGACATTCTGCTTGTTTGGCAGGAGTCGCGGACCCTGGACACGCTCACACTGCCCCTCCTATGAGCTGGAGCTCAGGTAGGCCTACAACCCAGCACCAACCACACACAAGGACAGCACCCCAGGGCATAGCCTTCACCATTTCTGTGCCGGGGACCTCCTTCGAAGCCCGGGAAAGACTCTGAATCCCTTTCTCGGAATAGACATTTATAATACGTACAATTATAAGAGACACTATACTGAAATACAGTTAAGATACTGAATATTTGTAATATAAATAGATGTACTTCTTTATTAACATCTTAAGATCTAGAGTCGAATCTATTAACTACCACAATTTCAAAGTAGTGATGAGCACAGCATTATTTTCAGATATTTGCGACAACAGTAAACACGATATGAAAACATCCGTGATTTCTGCTGGTGACAAAGCCCCAAGTGGCTTGTTGGCAATATTCGTAATGAAAGGAAACCTTCTGTTTTATTTACAGGTTAATAAAAATAAAGAGGCAACATTTTTCCCTGAAGTTCACATGCTACCCCAACCCTAATTCTAACTGCAGATTCGCTGGGGGTCGATAGAACCCCAGCTGAAAACCAGTTTTCCCTGGGAGACTGGAGAACAAAAAGAGAATGCTGGGTCCCTGGAAAGCCTTCTGGGCCAGAGCTCAACCTTCTAGAACACTCTCCCTCAGCTTAGGAAGAAATGGTCTCTCCCGTGTTTTAAGCCACCGTGTATCTGGTTTCTTTGTCCGAGGAATACAGATCCCCAAACATCACCCCTCTCCCCGGCACCCCTGCACTCTCAGACAAGGCTGGTCCCTCCTCTCTCCCCACAGCACTTGGCAAACCACCCTCTTCATCCCGTTAGTGCACGCAGCCTTTTGGGGCAACTGTCCACCTCCAGTCCACCTCACATGCTGGAATGGGAGCGCCCAAAGTCAAGAAGGGAGTCTGGGTCACTGGAACACCCCCGGCACAGAGACCTGACTCCGCCACGGGCGCGGTGGAGGTCTGCCCCAAGAACGAACGAACCACAGTTAATACTTACGTGGCACCTGCTACGGCCCAGGGGCCAGTCCTAAGGACTGTGCGCACATTTTCTCACGGGACGCTCACGGCCAACGCGGTAGGTTCTCTTACGAACCTCCCGAGACTGGTGAGGACACAGTGGCATCGAGAGGTTAAATGGCTTTGCCCACCCAGTGTCACTCACAGAGACAGTAAGGGGAGCTGGTGGGACCAGGAGCCTGTGCTCTGAGCCACGGGCTCTCCTGAATGCACGACAGCACCCGAGGTCACCTGCCTTGATGATGATCTTCTCCCGCAGCTGGCTGGGCGAGGGCAGCTGGTCAGCACTGGCCTCCGTGGGCTTCGTCAACAGCAGGTCGCCAAACACCTCCTTGAACACCCTGGCCATGTGGCGCTGCTGCTCCACACAGCAGTGCTCTTCGATGGACAGGATCACCGGGAAGCTGCGGGAGGCAGGAGCCAGCTCAGCTCCACAGGCTGGCGGGGGGGGGGGGGGGGCAGCAGAGGTCACTAGAGTCCCAGCCCTAGCCTCCTCCAGGCTCTAGAACCAGGGAGGGACTTGCACTTTGGGCCTGCAGGGGGCGCCAACACCCAGTTGAAGACATTGGCAGCGACCAGCCAGAATGGAGACCGGGCTAGCGGATGTGTATCTGTGCGTGCGTCGGGTGTGGGAGGGCAGGGGGGCAGGAAGGGGCGTCTGTCCACCTGTCCCTTAAAGATGAACCACCGGCAAATCAAGCCCACAAACCTTGAGGTGACAAAGGCATGGTCTTTGATGGCCTGCACGACGTCATCAAACTTGATCTTGGTGGTCCGCGTCCAGCCGTGGTAGATGATGGGCTTCCCATCGGGCCCGTCCCAGCAGTCCACTGAGGGAACAGACATGCAGCCTCAACACCTGCCCGTCACTCTCCGCCTCGAGAGTCCACTGACAGCAGGCACACTGCGGGGGGGGGGGGGCAGCTGTGAGGTTGGCCGCGGCCCCCACGTGGCTCAGATCCTACGACACGGGGGGCCACACCCAAAAATTCCCTTCAGGGACCGGCAACATGAGGACCCATGTTACCTGTGCGCATGCATTACCCATGCAGTTACAGGAAGGTCTGGGTTGCTCGATTAAGGGTCTCTTTGTAGGGGTTTCGGGGTGGTTCAGTTGGTTAAGCACCTGACCCTTGATTTAGGCCAGGTCATGATCTCACGGTACATGAGTTCGAGCCCTGCATCAGGCTCTGCACTGACAGGGCAGACCCTGCTTGGGATTCTCTCTCTACCCGCCTCCCCCCCCCCGCCCCTCCCCAGTAACGCTGTGTGTTTGTTTCTCTCTCAAAATAAAGTTAAATAAACTTAAAAAAAATAAATAAAGGTCCCTTTGTAATGCGACACATTTGTCCAAAAGAAACTAGTTTAAACGTTTCTTTTTAAAGAAGATATTTATAACGTGGGATTTTTTTTTTCTTATTTCACTTGGCTTGCTTTTTCTGCTAGTGGAAGTAATACTGAACAAGGAGACATTTATTTTTTTAAAGCTCTGGTAAAACATCCCAACAGAAAAGGTGAACAGCCCCTCTATTTTCAACCCCCAGAGGAAGTAGGAGCTGATAGGTTTTTTTCACATTTGCTTTTTCCTGGAAGGCAGGGTGGTATACACGTAGGCAACTGTCTACAGGAATAACTGCCATTAAAGTCTGATGCCACGGTGAGTGTTTGTGACAAAATCGGAGCCTAAGTCAGTTCTCTGTGCCCTTTCTCAGCCCAAGGCACCTGCGGGCCAGTGGTGGTACAGGCAGGCCAGGGGGGTGAGGGCTGAGAAAGTTGAAGCGGCTGGACGTCTCTAAGGGCCTGGATCACCTATGTCGGGGTGTCTGTGAGCAGCTATGAAAAGAACATCCAGGGTGGTACCCGTGGCTGGGCCAGCTGCGAAACACAGAGGGCTCTAGCCTTCCTCCAAAAGCAGCTCAGAAGAGGGGGCGGGGCACCTGGGTGGCTCAGTCAGTTGAGCGTTCAACTTGGGCTCAGGTCATGATCTCATGGTTCGTGGGTTCAAGCCCCGCGTCGGGCTCCGTGCTGACAGCTCAGAGCCTGGAGCCTGCTTCCGATTCGGTGTCTCCCTCTCTCTCTGCCCCTCCCCAGCTCGCGCTCTCTCTCTCTCTCTCCCAAAAATAATTGTTATAAAAATGAATTAAAATAAATAAAAAATAAATTAAAACAGCCCAGACGGAAGCTGGAGGAGGAGAGGAGCATTAGCAAAGCTTAGGTCCTGGCCTCCCCCAGCCCTGCCGCTGCATCAGATGCCCAAATCCGTTGCCCAAGGGTTTCTGACTCCAACCCAGCCAGGCTCAACACCACCCCTTGCCCTGGGGGGAAACCCTCTGGGGAAAGGTCCCTCCCTGGCTGTTGGAGGCCACATCCCTCACCCAGATGCTATGAGCACCCGGGCTCTCCCTTGGCCTGCCCCACCCATCCCCGCGACTCGGGCTTTTCGGACAAGAAAGGCGACGAGCAGCCCCAGGGCAGGCTGCAGTTCAGCAGCAGCATCACCTGCACCAGGAAAAGGGCACTCACGCTCGATGCAGCGACAGCCCATGCGCAGGCAGCGGATGTATGCCTCCGTGGACGACTCGCTCCGCAGCTGGTCACCGGTGAGGTACCTGAGGGACGGGAGGCGGCGGCCGGGTGGGGGCAGGCCCGCACCTCGGGGAGTCCTGGGAAACTTCTCAGCCCAGGTGCCCAACATCCTCAACTCCGTCTAGAAAGATCGGCGGTCGGGATCCGGGCCGGACACGTGCAATCGTGTGGCCACACCAGTCACGAGCCTTAGACTCAGGCCACAATCGCAGGATGTGGACAGTAGCCACCTTGGCAATCCAAGGGAAGGGGCGAGGCTGTGTGTTCTTTGGAGAAGCACTCGGTCAAAGTGTATCAGGAATGAAACGCACATATGGCCGTCGATTCATACCCGCCCCCGCTATGGTGTCCACTAGGCCCTCAGTCCAATGCTGGGCCACTGTTTTCGTTTCAGGGCTCCAGGCCAAGCACAGCTCTTCAACAACCACTGCTAGAACTCAATAGACTTTGAATTATGTCCACCAAAACTGACATAAAAATGCCTATTTTGGGGTGCCTGGGTGGCTCAGTTGATTAAGTGTCCAACTCCAGCTCAGGGTATGATCTCGTGGTTTGTGGGTTCATGCCCCATGTTGGGCTCTGTGCTGACAGCTCAGAACCTGGAGCCTGCTTTGGATTCTGTGTCTCCCTCTCTGTCTCTGCCCCTCCCCCACCCATTCTTTTTCTCTCTCTCTCTCTCAAAAACAAATAAACATTTAAAAAATTTTTAATAAAAAGAAGCAGAGTTTTATGCACTCTCCTTCTCACCACATCCACCCCCCACCCTTTTAAGAGTTCACGTTCCTTAACTATCCTCTGGATTTGGTAGAATTCACCACTCTAAGCCAATGGACATGGGAGGAAAGAGACAACCATGCAATCATTTTGCCCCTGAAAAAGACTTTACCTTCCCAAAATGCCTTCTCTCTGACTCCTGTCTGCCACGGCCCTTGGAAAGGTACCAACCTGTAGCTCTCATGATGCCCAGGCCCCAAGACTTTCACCTTCTCACCTTACAAGGCAGATTAAATACTGGAACTTTGGTGCAACATCCATTTCTTTCTTCCAGTCTACCCTCTCTTGCAATCAGGATAATCTTGCAAACATTGGAACGTGTTGCTCTCTGGCAGATTCCACTCAAACACAACTGCTGTCCTGCTCTCTTATCATTCACCCTCCTGGATTCTAGAGTCTCGTCTTAACAAACCCCGCTCCGTTCCTCATGCCCCTGGACCTTTGAACATGCTGTTCCTCCTTGCCTCACCACCTCTTTGTCTCTCACCAACTCCTGTACATCCTTAAATCAAAGGAGGCCTTTTCCCCCTCCAAGGGCATGAGGAGAGGGCTCCCTCTTTCTTCACTGCTGTATCCCCAGTGCCCAGCACAGGGTACAGACCCAGTCAGGACCAGTTCAATAACTAATTCAGTTGCTCTGCTGTGGCTACTAGGAGATGTCCAAACCGTGAAAACCAGCTTTGCCAACCTGCTTCTTAGGGCCACAGAGAAAACACGATTATTGCAAATATCACCTGGGAAAGGGGGGGTGTGTTCTGATGTCCCTTCCAGAAGCTTGTGTATATTCCAGTCTGAGCAATGTGGCCCTGCACCCTGCCCGCTCCCACGCACTTCTAAGAGCAGGGCACCGGCACCCCACCATGCTGCCTTTGGCTGCCGGGCCCATCACAGGCTCACCAAGAAACTCACGTGTTATGTGAGGAGGAGATCCAGTAATGGGACAAGGGGTTGTTCATGTCCTGTATGTCCACGACGTCATACTTCTCATCCCAGATGCTATTCTCCCGCGAAAACAGGTACGTGAGGAACTAGGAGTCACAGAGACAAGATCATCACCCTGATGAGGGGGACCGACGGTGCCTGGATCTTTCCCGTCTATGCCAACAACGGAGAAATGGCGGCTCTGATACATCAACTCAGAGAAGATGGTCTCCAGGCCTCAGGTACCCAAGTTTTGTTTTGTTTTTTTGTTTCTTTATTAACTTTGAGAGGGAGAGAGGAAAAGACAGAGAGCAGAGGAGGGGCAGAGAGGGAGAGAGAGAATCCCAAGCAGGCTTTGTGCTGTCAGTGCAGAGCCTGACGTGGGGCTCAAACTCACGAACGAGTTCATGACCTGAGCCAAAATCAAGAGTCAGGGCACTTAACTGACTGAGTCACCCAGACGCCTCTACCCAAGTTTGTAACACAGGACGCTCAGACTTCGGCAGGATATATGGACACATGTTTTCGCTGACCTGTGTGGTATTTTCCTTTTTAATGTGTATCCTAAAATAGCTGATACGAAAAGAGTATAGGCTTCCCACACAGAAGTTTTAAGGCATAATAATACCATGAACTTTTGTGAACCCAGCACCCAACCAGAGCCAAAAAACATCACCAGTATCCTAACATCTAGCAGGCAGGAAGTGTCCTCACCCCTTAAAAAAAAATTAAGATTGGGGGTTAGTCAGTTGAGCGTCCGACTTCAGCTCAGGTCATGATCTCACAATCCGTGAGTTCGAGCTCCGCGTCGGGCTCTGTGCGGACAGCTCGGAGCCTGGGGCCTGTTTCCGATTCTGTGTCTCCCTCTCTCTCTGCCCCTCCCCCGTTCATGCTGTGTCTCTCTCTGTCTCAAAAAATAAACAAATAATTAAAAAATAATTAAAAAATAATTAAATAATTAAATATAAATAATAATAATAACAAATAATAATAAATAATAATAATAAACAATAATAAATAATAATAAATAATTAAATAATTAAATATAAATAAATAATAATTAAATAATTAATAATTAATAAATAATTAAAAATAATTAAAAAATAATTACAAACAAAATCAGATTGAGGGACACGGGTGCTACACTGTGCTGCCTGGGCACAAGCTTACACGAGGCAGGAGCGCCCTCCCCCCCTCCCCGTCCCACCCTGCTCTCCGTCCATCCCCTGCTGCTTCACACGGAGCAGGGGGCAGGTGCAGAAGCCCCATCGACCTTCCAATCTCCTGGCCGTGCTTAGGTTGTTAGCCACAGGCCGGCGGCAGATGCCCTCTAGCGGGAGAAGCAAAGAACCCACCCAAGCTCCTCGGCCAAATGGACTAGGACGAGAGAAAAGCAGCTCTCACAGCCAAGCCCTCCAAGGGAAGAGAACCGGAACAAAGGAACATCGGACGTCACAGACATCAATCGGAGAGGCCCAGCCACGTCGACGGGAAGCCCACTCACCTCATCAACAAACAGGAAGGGCTCGGCGGTCTCCCTCAGGGTGTCATCGATAAACTTTGTCATCCGCTCGCGGACTTTGTTCAGATCCTGAGCCCAAACCTCCTTGGAATGAGAACGAGAGCAAGAAGTCGTCAGAAAGGGGAATGGCAAAATTCTTCATCTCTCAGGATCCAGTTTCCATCAGAGACCAAAACGCCAACCTGTTCTGAACGCGTGTGCGATCAACGCCCGCATATCACACGTTACTCTGTGCCTGGCCAGCACTCTTTGTAAAGGACCAGAGGGTAAATTTTAGGCTTTGGGTCACAACCACTCAAGTCTGCTACTGTACTGAAAAAGGAGCCATAGACAATACATACATAAATGGCCATGGCTGCGTTCCAATAAAACTTTATTTAGAAAAACAAGTGGTGGGCCAGATTTGGCCCATGGGCCATACTTTGCCGACTCCTGCCCTGTGCTAGCCCTCTACATTTATTAGCCTGAAGAGGCTGGGAGCATAGTTATGTCGGACTGCCAGGGTTGGTCACTTGGCTGACCCTGGCAAGTTACGTGCCCCTTCCGTGTCTCATTTACTACATGAGAATAACACCTATGCACAGACTTTCTGTCAGAGACTGCAGGAAATAAGGCTATGTGCTTAACATAGCATCTGGTACATAGAAAGTGCTCTGATCTGGGGCACGAGGGTGGCTCAGTCGGTTAAGCATCCAACTTCAGCTCAGGTCATGATCTCATGGTTCCGGAGTTCGAGCCCCACTTCGGGCTCTGTGCTGACACCTCAGAGCCTGGAGTTTGCTTTGGATTCTGTGTCTCCCTCTCTCTCTGCCCCTCTGCTGCTCACGCTCTGTCTGTCTCTCTCTCTCTCTCTCTCTCAACAATAAACAAACATTAGAAGGTGCTCCAATCCTGGCAGCTTGTGCAAACAATTGTCTTCCTCCTGGGGTCACCTCAGTCCATGCAACTCCGCACTTCATTCGTTGCCACTGTCATTTAAAAGCCGAGGAAACAGAGGCTCAGGATGTCACGTGACAACCCCAAGTTCACATAGCTGGTAAGCCGCAGAGTGGAGGTTCCAAATCAACTGACCTAGAATACGTCCTCTTTTCAAAGAGTCCGCCAAGTAACGCTTCTCAGATGTTGATGGTGTCTGAAATATACCTTCAGCCGTTCGAAAACAGCTTCTACCACTTAGAAATTCGGAAGCCCACGGGGCGCCTGGGTAGCTCAGTCGGTTAAGCGTCCGACTTCGGCTTGGGTCGTGATCTCACAGTTCGTGAGCTCGAGCCCCGCATCGGGCTCTGGGGTGACCACTTAGAGCCTGGAGCCTGCTTCAAATTCTATGTCTGCCTCTCTCTCTGCTCCTCCCCTGCTCATGCTCTCTCTCTCCTTCAAAAATAAATAAAAACATTAAAAAAAAGAAATTCAGAAGCCCATTAGAAAAAGAACACGTGGTATTAAGTAACTGTACTGTTTTCCGCTCTAATGCCTAGAAGCCCATACACTCATAGGCAAAAAAGATGCACAAAAAGACGAAACGTGACATAGTTTCAACTGTGACTAATGCTTCATGGCTTCTGAATATGCTAAAACCTCTACCTTTAAGGATGATAAAAGCAAATGCGCCATCAGATGTGTGTGTGGTTGGACAGGAAGGGTCAGACCGGGAAGTCTGAAAGAAGCAAAAGGCAAGGGCAGATGCAAATAAGGTGGTAAAGAGATGGCCCTGTTGGCACGTGGGTGGCTGACCAACAACGAACCTTACTGTGGATGTTTGCAAATCTACTTGGATAGGGACACAAAGTAGCTGGGAGGCTGGGAGCGGCCGGCTCATCCACACACGAGGCGCGACGATCTTTGAATACTGGAACATAAAACTCAAATCACAGGGATACTTAATGCAAACGCCTCGCCAGACCTAGGTGTCCCCCCCACCAAAGGCCAGGGGCTTCCTCGTTCCTCCTCCTACAAAGCTTTTGCATTTACTAAAAGGCACAGGGGCTGAGCCAGCTTAACGTGGAACTAGCCTGGCTGTGAATAACATCTTCAGCATAAAGGAGGATAAAATACCAACATTCCGCGAGTTAAAAATAAATAAAAAAGTATCTACGTGGGGTGGGGTGGGGTGCCAGGCAGCTACGATCATGAAAACGAGAAGCATAACAGAGAAAACGGGGACGAGAGTCTCAGCACTGGGCACGGACTGTATGGCCAGGCTCTGCGTTAAACCTTTTTCACAGAGCGGCTCGTTTTAAACTCATGCAGCCCCAGAAGGTACATACGTTACTCTCCATGTTATGGGAGTGAAGAAGCTGAGGCTTTGAGTCATTAAATAACTTGCCCCCCAACAGTGAGCCCGAGACCGACCCCGGCACATCACTTCTGGAGTCTTCCTTTTGACCCCCTCCCCCTGCCCCCAACCTGTTCGACAGGGGCACCCATCCCCCGCCGGCCAGGGCTGGCCTGTGGCACATGTAACCAGTCCTCCGGTGGGAATTTAGGTTAGTTCCAGGCCTTCACTCCTGTTAAGAACTCTGCCATTGCTTCTGTAGGGTGAGTTCCTAGGAGGGCAGTTATTTAACTGAGGTATATAAACCTTTTCTTCAAAGTTTTCATTTTAATCGCATATTGCCCAAGTGCTCCCTAAAAACCTTGCACGGATCTGCACACCCAACGGGGCCTCCGTGAGTATTCCGTGGGTGAGCACCCAGCACCCTAAACAAATGTCCCTGATGAGCAGCCCTGCTTCCTGCCGGCATCGCACAGAGCCAAGCACACGGGACTTAAGGGTCTGCGAGACTGACGGCTCAGTGTCCCCATTCTCGGCATCAGGGGCCCCCTGGGTTCTAACTCCCCACTTGGGGAGAGAGATCTCCTGCGCTATGCTCCTGACCCACAGCCCTGACCTCCGAGGGGCCGGTGTGGGTGTCGTAAAATTAAGCAGCACAAGCTGGTGAATTCTAGGGGGTCAGGCTACTCGTCCCCGGGGATCTGGCCTCAACGGCTTCCCACCAAACTGAGTAGTTAGGGCAAAAAAGAGGACGGCGAAAAAGAAAACCACGTGCCTCTCTCTGCTTTACGACGCTGGTGGCACAGACCCAGCATGCAAGGTGCCCAGAGACTGCACGTGCCCCTTCGCTGCACCCCACCGCACAGCTGCAGGCTCAGGTGCTCTCCTTGAACCTGCACGCACGGGGGAAGGGTGTCACCCTTTATCAGGCACCACCACAGCTGCCCCCTTTGCCTGGGCTTCCGTGCGGCTGGCGTTGCCCCCGGTTGTGTGTCTCTGCTCATTACTTGCTCTACAATCAGTGAAATCTGAACATGGGAGATACGCTGGGTGACACTAACGAGTTCAGTGTGGATTGTGGAATAGGATTGCTGTGGTCATGTTTTGTGGGGAAAAAAAAAGTCCGTATCTGTAAGAGAGACGCACTGAAGCATTTACAAAGGAAATAGTACGTAGCCTGGGGTTTGCTTTAGATTATTCCACTAAAGAAATGGAGAAGAAGGGGAGGGGGGGCACGTGGGTGTGGAGGTGGAGGGCAGGAGAAATAAAATCGGGGAAACGTCCGTAACTTCTTAATCTGAGTGATGGATACGCGGTGGCTCGTGATGCCTGTCTACTCTTGCACATGTCTGAGATGTTTTGGAATAAAAAGTTTCTTGAGAAGCCAGTGAACTGGAATGCTACGGACCTGAAACGGCTCTAAGAAATAAAGTCGATTAAAATACCAAAGCCAAAAAATTAAGGAGGAAGCAAAGACAACTCCAGGGACAGATGTAAAAAATTTTAAGTATCTGCACAAAAATACATGTATACGTACATACAAAGATCACTGCAATCTTCTCTGACCCCACGATTCTGGAAAGTAGGGCTCCCATCCCCACTTAGAGAGGAAACTGGGGAACAGAAAGGTCAAACCACCTGCCCAAGGTCACACAGCTAGTAAGAGGATCTCACGTTTCTCTCTGTCGAACTGTTTTTCCAACCACAGCACTACTGACATTTGGGGTTGGGTGACCTGTGCATTTCAGGATGTCAGGCAGTATCTCTGGCTTCTACCCACGAGGTACCAGGAGCCTTCCCACTTGTGGCAACCAAAAACCTCTCCAGACACGCCCGCAACCCCCCGTTTGGTGCAATGACTCTGGTGGAAAACTACTGCCCGACACAAAAGCCCTTCACTCTGCCACCAGCGCTTCCCCATGTGTCATTTGTTTAAGGACGGCTGTGCTGTTTTATCCCCCAGAGGACCCGGCAGGCTCATCCGCCCGGTCACATCTTCCCATCGCTCAGGGAAGGCTTCCAGGAAAAGGCCACGTGTGATGAGCCAGGAGAGGGAGCGGAAGCCCGCTAGGGGGGAACAGACGGGGCACCCACCTGCCTCGGACTACTCTCACTCTCCCCTTCTGGATTTGTGCCTTGGAAAGGGGCCAACATGAGGCGGTTCTCCTTCCAGAGTCTAAGACACCAGAGCGGCATCGGACGGGAGCACCAGTGTGTCACTGGTGCAGGGTGGTGAGAAGATGAGAACCCGGCCCAGGCAGCTCCTCCAGCTCCCCCAGCCCTGGCCTGCCCTCACCTGCTGTTCGTGTAGGAGAAACCGCTGGAAGTCGTGCAGGTAAACAGCGGAGGCATCCGGCCGGTCGGTGTTGCTGCCCTCGGGGAAAGGGAGGGTGTTTAGAGAGGACACGATCGACAGAGGCTGCGCACCGGGCAGCCTGCCACCAGGCACCCTGTGAGTCCCTCCAGGGAGCTGGGTGGCAGGCTGGCCAACGGGGAAACGAGGGGCCAGTGCACAGGGAGAGGCCCAAATCCAGACCTGGAGGACCCAACAGCTAACGGAGTCCCAGAGAAGGAGGAGGGGCTCGCCAGGACGTGCAAAGGGTCTCAGACAAAGGGAACCATATATCCCAAGTCCTAAGGAAAAAGAGAAGGGGGGCAAGGGGCAGGAGGTGGAGGGAGAGAGCAGTGGGGGAGGGGGGGCAGACCTGAACCGCACAGCAAATGCTTGGGTCGGGCTGGATGTGGACAGCATTTGGGGGGGAGCTTATGCTGGAGAAGCGAACAGGGCCCCATCAAAGGGTCTCCTCGGAAGCCACAATCCAGTTTGCTGAGCCACTCAGGGCTCCGAAGCAGCAGTGGGGGTCAGCTGAAGCCCCCCAGGTTCTGGGAGGGTGGGGGGAATCAGCCTGAAGACACAAGACACAGGCTTTGGAGCAGATGAAGGCCTACTGTTGGGAGAATTTTCCGTTTGAGAGGAGAGAACCTTTCGCCCTGCATACAGGGAGACCCCACCTCAGCCGGCAGCCTGCTGACAGATGGCCTCATGGAGAGGATGTTCGGGGCCACTGAAAAAGTGGGACCTCACTGGACTGGCAGAGCAACCCTGGCTTCTGTGGAAAGTGCATTCTGTAGAACAGAGCTTTAAGGGGAAATCTATACTTTACCCCTAGAATCTGCAAGGTGTCTATGTGGGGGGGAGGGAAGCGGGGGTGTCTTTTAAAGCACAGGCGATAAAACACACTTTCAACTGTTGCCTTTACTGAACTCACTTAGAATCCCAAAGTCTATCGTCATTCTCTAATTGCAAATGTACTTCCAATCTTCTTTGCTAACGACCCTCATGGTCTAACCCTCATTTTTTCCTTAAAATACTACATGAAAATCAGATTTGTTTTGGGGTGCCTGGGTGGCTCAGTCAGTTAAATACCTGTCTTGATTTCGGCTCAGGTCATGATCTCACGGTCCTGAGACTGAGCCACGAGTTGGGCTCTGTGCTGAGTGTGGAATGTGCTGGGGATTCTCTCCCTCCCTCCCTCCCTCTCTCTCTGCCCCTCCCCCACTCATGCACATGCGCTCTCTCCAAATAAAAAATTAAACATTTTTTTAAAAACCAGGTTGATGGGGGGTGGGAGGGAGGGGAGGGGAGGTGTTGGGTACTGAAGAGGGCATCTTTTGGGATGGCCACTGGGTGTTGTATGGAAACTAACTTGACAATATATTTCATATAATAAAAAAGAAAAAAAAAAGAAAAAAGAAAACAAACAAAAACCCAGATGTTGCCTTTTCCCTGCCGCCGCTGAGTCTCGCGGAGGCGGAGGCTCGGGTGCGGTCAAGATTCGGCTCCATCCGTAACCCACCGCCATGGCCGAGGAAGGCATTGCTGCCGGGGTGTAACGGACGTTAACACTGCTTGACAAGAGGTGCCGAAGACCGCCCTCGTCCCCGATGGCCTAGCACGTGGAATTCGCGAAGCTGCCAAAGCCCTAGACAAGCGCCAAGCCCATCTTTGTGTGCTGGCATCCAACTGTGATGAGCCCATGTATGTCAAGTTGGTGGAGGCCCTTTGTGCTGAGCACCAGATCAACCTAATTAAGGTTGATGACAACAAGAAACGAGGGGAATGGGTCGGCCTCTGTAAAACTGACAGAGAGGGAAAACCCCGGAAAGTGGTTGGTTGCAGTTGTGTGGTGGTTAAGGACCATGGCAAAGAGCCTCAGGCCAAGGATGTCATCGAGGAATGCTTCAAATGCAAGAAATGAACAAATGAACTTGACTCTTGTTTCCCCCAAAAAACAAACAAAACAAAACAAAAAAAACCCCAAAAAATAAATAAATAAAAACCAGATGTTTCATAGATACTGTGCAGTCTTGAGGTTTCTGGTTTAGAAAGGAACAGGGGTCAGTTGCCAGAGTGTCCTCGTCAATGAGGACTGGTTCTGAAAGGTAGGCCTAGATCAGCGTGCCACAAATCATTTTAGGTGCTGTTAACTCCGTGGCCAACATTTCATAATCACAGAACATTTCATAAATCCCCACTTGGGGAATGAGGAAGAATAGTAAAGGTCCTGACAAGTCCTGCAGCACTTACATTTTAATAATATCCAGTATCACTATTTATGAGCCCTTGGCCATCCCACACACCACAGGAAGCACTTCATATGCTTCAACTCGTTTTAATTCACTTAAATCTGCTTAACCAGGCATTTCCAAAACTCCATTCTGGGAGAGCAGGTCCTAAAGCATACAGGCTTCTCTGCGGAACCTGCTGGCCCACCCTCCCACCACTCCACAAACCCTGCTGTTGTTCACGTTTATCCATGCCACGGGCTCAGGACAGCCAATTTCCCAATCAGAGACTTTGCCCCTGTGGAGATCAGCGCGTGCCCACAGAGGTGCCCCCACCCTTGGAGCCAGCTGGGAGGACCCACACGGGCACCCAAGCCCAACACAGCCGCCCTGAACAACAATAACCCAGAAGAGGTGCCTCACCCCAAGATGAACACAGAAGAATCTTTTTTGAATTCATCAAGAATCTGAAAGAGAAAATAGAAGGGAAACACACAAAAAATAAGAACATGAGACAAGTCAAGCCACTTCATGCAAATGGACAGGGTTTTTTAATTAAACAATTATAACTGGCATGACTTGTAATATTTGAATATGACAGAAACTTAGTAGAAGTCTTCTTCGCCCCCTTCTTAGTCTAATTCCTGAGAAGCAATCAATCTTAGTAATTTGGTAGGTTGCCTTCTAGAATCTGTTTAGTGGATATTCATTTTAATTATACCTTATCCTATCATATTACATCCATGTCTCCAAGCTTTTAGCTGTGTTTTAGGCTTTATTTATTATTCTGCTCCTCAATCATCCTGCGTCATTACTATGAAAACCCACAAAGTATTCCATAATACGTACATCACTGATGTTCTGCTATTAGACCCAGCGTTACAAAGAGTGTCCGCATATCTGTGTATTTTTGCCCGGCCGCACAAAATATTTCCATTGGGTAGACAGGGAAGCACCTGGGTCCGGTGTGTGCCTGTTAACTTTGACAGATTCACCAAACTCTTCTCCCAACAACTGTCCCGACCAGCGCCCCCACCAGAGAATGCATAACCTTTTCTACACCCTCACTGCTGCATTTCCCATCGGTAATATTGCAGCGAGCTAATTTTTCATCTTCAGATTCGAGAGAAGGAAAGAAATATTGGGCAGCTTCGATCCTGCCCTTCATGGCCACACCCCCCCCCCCCATACCGTGTCTGCTTCCGGTTAGGTAGCATTACCTTAATAATTTTTAATCAGGCTATGACTGGATAAGCATTTGAGAAATTCAGGGCACAAACGGACACGTAGCCACTGGCACGTTACAAACGCTAAAGATAGAACTACAACTCCCAGTCTAGACTCCCCAGTCCTTTAGCCAAACTGCCTGGAGTCCAGGATGCTACAAGGAAAATCAATGTTCTTGAGAAGGTATGGACAGGCCCCTGGGAAGCATCAGGAGGTCTGCGTTAGTCTGTGCACGTATGTGTTTTTATTTCTGGAAAGATGATCTACAGCTTTAATCAGCATCTCCAAGAAATGGGTCACCCAAAAAGGTTAAGAGCCGCTTTCAGAAGAGCTCACAAGTCTCCCTTCTATTTACGTGTAACTGACAGCATAGCTATTTCTTAAATTAAAAAAAAAAAAAGGGATTTGGGGCAGTGCGTGCTGTTATTTGGATGTTTGGCACTTAGATCAGTAGATCGACACGGCGCTTCAGGCCAGATCCCTTCTAAACCCAAATCCCGAGACTGGTTTCCTTCCACCTGGAGAAAGCCGGGTCTAGACTTATCCTCAATTATCTATGCTATGAGATCCTTAAAGCCAGTCTTTTCCTTTACTTCTTTTCAAGGAAACACACAAAAAGCTCCACCCCATTTCAGCCAGGCGGGCAGTGGGGCCAAAGGAGGGGGTGCCCCGACTTCAGAGAGGCCTCCAGAGCCAGAAAACACGGGGAAACACCCCAGCTTCCCCTCTTGCACGCCTGTACCCCCATCCGTCTCCGCCCATTTGCTGAACCTGGTGGCAGAGCACCTGGGAATGAGTGTGTGGGAATGAGCCCCCCACAGGGCACAGAGCGGGACAGGGGGTAGACCGGAGGCAAAAAGGCAAATAGCACCAGCCTGAGGCTCACCTCTTGGGTAGCAGAAACAATTCACAGACGCAAGGCAACAGCGTAGGCCTGGGGGTAGGGGTGACGGGGAACCGAAGACAGAAGGCGCAAAGATTCCTGGGCGGGGGCATCCAGCAGCGTGGCCAGTCACGCATTCGCTGCAGTGAAGACTGGGGGGAGGGGAGGAGTGTCACCAGGCCTCTCCCGAACATTCCAGCAGGAGATGCAAAGCAAGCTGGCAGTGAGACGGGCAAGTCCGGTGAGACACTGGCCCTGCCTGGGGCACACCAACCTTTGGACATGAAGAAATCAAAGACCCAGCCAAGAACGTGTGAGTGCAGAGACAGTGAGGTAAGAGGAGAATGAAGACAGCACAGTGTCTCAAAGCCAAGTGACGATATCCAGGAGAGAGTCACCAGTGATCTACGCCATGGAGCGGGCAAGAGATGAAGGCCACAGGACCGACCAGTGGCTCTGTTGATGTGGAGGTCACTGGTCTTAGGAAAACATCGACTGCCGTGGGGTGAGAAGCATGGAACGTGGCTGGGGCAGGGAGGGAGGCAAGGGGGACAGCAAGGTCGAGGGTGCTCCTGCAAGAGGTCACTCTACGGGGCAGAGAAATGAGGCAGCAGAGGACATGCGTCAAGGAGGGCATTCTATCGATGGAAGACGGTATAGCATGTGTTACAAGCGTCCCCTGAGAGATCTGTGCAAGCCCTAAGCCCCCCACACCTGTGAATGGGACCTTATTTGGAAATAGGGTCTTTGCAGATGTGATCGAGTTAAGGCGAGGTCCTGCTGGATTACGGTGGGCCCTAGTCCAATGACTGGAGTCCTTATAAAGAGGGACACCTGGAGGCCGGTACAGACCAGGGCAAGGCAGCCACGCGATGACGGAGGCAGAGACTGGAGCGATGCGTCTCCAAGGCCAGGAGCGCCCAGGACGGCCAGCTAACACCAGAAGTGGGGAGAGAGGCAAGGAGATTCTCCCCCTGAGACTTCAGTGGGAGCTGAGTGGTGTCAGCAGCCTTACTGGGAGAGAACAGAGGTCTGTTCTCTTTGGCCACTTAGCTGGGGTCTGCTGCGGCAGCCCTGACAAACTAATGGCTTGTCAGGAGCTGACACGAGGCAGCCACGACCTCAGTTACCCCCGGCACCCATCCCACCCAGAAGATGGTAAAGCGAAGCCCACTTTGGCAACAAAAAACAGGCTCCGGGAGGATGAGCAGCTGTTTTCAGATGACACCCAGAATGTCAAGGGGCCCGAATTTCAGCCCCCGTCCACCTTGGTTCATCTCCAGTGGCCTTCACAGTACGTGCAAATGCACACAAAGTGAATAATGACATCCTAGCAATGAGAGAAGAATATTCTAGCTGCTACAAGGCACACAGAGTGGAGAGACAGCAATTAGGTTATGTTACCATTACCGTGTAGGGTTATGTGGTCACATTCTACTAAACCAGGATGTCGGGGGCCCCGTGTGACTCTGGGTGATGTCCTGACCCCTCTCACCCCAGCAAAGGATCAATGAGGTCAAGAGAGATGTCTGTTTTGTTAACCACTGGGCCCTCTTGGCTCAAACATTTGTTGAATGAATGCTGAAAATAATGGGTCAATTAATTTTCTCTAGGAAAAATTTAAAGGCTACGAAAAAAGTCACCTCTGACTTTTGAGTCCCAGGAGAAGAGGCAGTTACAGCTAGACAAGGGAAGGGGCCGTGCCCAAGGATGGGGACCACAGAAGCAAGAGCCCAGAGGGATCGAGGTCAAGGAGTTGAGTCTCCCCATATGGCAGGGGCACCCTCCAGGCTGTAACTCAGCCTACATACACATTCTGTGCTCGGCCAGTCATTTGAGCCATTTGGTTCCAGGAGGCCAAGGGGAAAGTGGCAGTGACAGAGAAGGCTAACCAGAGGGTCACTGCCGACGTGTGCACGGTGGGTCCCTCTCCCTCCTCGCTGCCAATTCGAATAATGTGCCACATTCCCTGTCCCTGGAAGCCTCAGCCAGCATACCGTCACAGAATGTGACTCACTTGTCATAGGCTCACACCCATGTAAAACTCAGAAGAATAAACATTAATCTTTCTACCAAAAGTATAATCCCAGGTATAATCGTAGAAGTTTTGCAGGCGTTTCAATTATCTTTTTCTTTGTACGTGCTTCTTACTTTTAAGTAATAGACAAAACATTACTTTGCTTATAATACCATTTATGCAAACATCAGAAATGAATTTCCTATCAAGTGCTGCCCGGTCATCTGCTTCAATACGGTGAGTGGTCAGAGGACACTCTGGGAAAGCCACCGATTCTGACCGAGATGGTCTTTCTGAAGCAGGACAGAGAGCAGGAGCATCAAAGGTCAGCGCTTCCTTCCCCCATGGGGAATTCTGCCTCATGAAAGGCTGTTCTGAGGGCCAGCTGTGTGCAGGACACTCTGTGGGGTGACCGCTATCTCTGAGCCCTTTTAACCCTCTCACCGAGCCTGGAGGATGGGTGCTGTCACCCCCAAACAACAGACAAGACTGAGGGTGTGGACACTTAAGGCTGCTCTCAGCTACAAGCAACACTCAGGGAAGTGTTAGTAGGGAATCTTCCCCTAAGGGAAGATTACTGCCACCTTAAAAAAAGTTACAGCTGTTTTCTAGAACAGGCAAACAAGCAAGAGAGGATGCCTGCATTCAGACCCCATGGGGATGGTAATGGGCAGGAGGAGGCAGTGAGTGCTTGTTTTCTGGTACCCTGCACAGGTGGGAGGGTACTTGTTCTCTGACTGGCACGGGACACAGTTTCTGTGATTACTACTTGTGAGCCACTGGAGAGCAACTTCAAATCTTGGGTTTATGGGAACCCTTGGTGGACAGGCTTTGAAGATGGCCTTAGGATGTCCTCCTCCCGGTGTTCACAGCCCTGCATTATCCCTGCCACTTGCAAAAGGCATGGGATGCACGCGATGACACGTCTATGACTACATGATGATGCCATATACGACTCAGCAACTGTCTTGCCAGCTTTGGGGAAGCCAGCAGCCATGTAGGCGAGCCCCATCCATCAGGGAGCTGTGGGTGGCTTCTGGACAACAAGGAACTGAACCCTCAATCCTACACCTGTAAGGAGCTAAAGGTTCCACAACTTCATGGGCTTGGAAGCAGATCTTTTCCCACTTGAGTCTCAGATGAGACCACAGCCCCTGGCTAAAATCCTGTGAGACCCCAGAGCAGAGAATCCAGCCAACGCGTGCCAGAATGCCTGAGCCCCAGGAACTGCATCATACGTGATATTGCTATCTGGCTAACGAGGAACCGTAGCACATTTCCGAAGGAATCTACTGGAGGGTCCCGAGGATGGATCGTCTGAAAGGGCAGGGCGTAAAAACAGACAGATAAACAGCAACCTGAACGCCACACCCCACCGAGGTGAAACTCAAGTCCCGGACCAACAGCAGAAAGGAAGCCAGCCAGCCGTCCTCGCTGACGATGCCTGATGCCCCGCCATCACTGACCAAGGGGGACTTGGCTTGTGTGGTGGGGAGGCAGCAAGGCAGCAGTTACAAAGCTGGGTATTAAAGCATTTAAGGAAGAAACAACACGACGCGGGGTTTGCTTCAACATCATCTGAGCAGAGGGAAGCGGGCAAGGGCAAGATGAAACCCGATGGCCACGAGCTGATCATCGCTAAAGCTGTGATGGTCCACGGAGGGTTCGCGTACCACTGCCTCTGCTTATACGTGTTTGACATTCCCTTTCGTGAGAACATTTTAAAAATTAAAAAAGTCGTGTCAGTGGCTGGGCACTGAAGTCGGGCAGAGGAGCGTTCAAATCCTAGCCGTATAACCTCCAGCAAGCAGCTTCCCTGAGCTTCAGTTTCTTCATCTGTAAAATGGGGCTAATAATGGTAGGTCTCGCACAGTCGGGAAGAGGATGAAGAGCACGTACAGCACTTAGCACAGCAGCCAGCGTGTAGTTCACACTTAGGAAAGGTTCGCAAAGGATCTTTTTTTATAATACTGTTAGTACAGCCTAGTTAGAGGCCCATCACCCGGGGAAACACATGGGATTAACTTTCTTCTCTTCCTGCGCTACCCAAATTTTAGAAGCTTTGAGGCTTGACAGCAGCGATGTAAGCAGGTGGTTAGACACAAGGAGGAACTGGTTACCCCAAGCTGGAAACCTACAGGTACTGCTGAGCACGAACCCACTCCTGGGTCTAGGCTTGGGGGTTGTCCATCACCCTAAACAGCCCTCTCTCCCCAGAAGAGCCTAGGAAATCCAGCTGAGCCTGTAAGAGCATATATCTATTGCTTTTCTCTCCTCTGTGCAGCCAGCAAGGAGCCCCGGAAGTAAATTATATGCTAACAGTTGGGGAGGGGCATTTACCTACACAGAAGTTAGTGAGGTTTCTCAAGCTGGCCACTATCTATCTATCAAGCTTGGGGTTTTGTTATTCAAATTCCAAGCCAGTTACACCCTCCAGTGGTGGAGATCAAGGGGTGGGGTCTGGTAGGCAAGGTAAATTAGCAGAGAGAAATGGGTGGTGGGTGAGAGCTGGGGCAAACCAGAGAATGCACGCTTCCTTTCTACTCATACATCCCCGTGGGGAACTCAGGAAGGACCCAGAGATAGCCAGATGTCCATTTTTTATAAAAGCAGCAGAAAAATCTAGATATTAATATGAAACTTCTTGAGTTTTAAAGGTAGACAATTCATTTCAAGAAACACTTAAACCATTAGGCCAAGTACAACAGAATGCAGGCGGAAGGTGGCGTTCTGGCCAACAGAAGCCAGCCTCTGGTACAGATGGGGCGTTTCCCCACCCAAAACCGGGCACTCAAAGACACCCCCAGAGGATTCAGGGATTCGGCAGAAATCAGACTCAACTTTCTTTCTCCTCCTTCTCCCTCTCAAACACACACACATTAGCCTTAAAAAGGGACATTAACGACAGTGCAGGTTGAATTAAGTCTCAGGTGGAATTTTATCACAGTGGAAACAGACCACCAGCAGGCTCACCTGTGCGGGCAGATTGAACAGCTTTTGTGCAAACCTTGTTCTCAAGCTTTGCCTGTCGTCTGTCTGATGAGACAGCATCCTGAAATTTCAAGGCAACTGACTATAAAAACAATTGTTTGCACCTACTTATCTGGAGTGAATCAAGCTTCTTTTCAATCCTGGTCAACGGCAGACAATTGCTGTCTGCAACTGTCATTCTGGATTTCACTTGTGCATTGTCATCAAAGGTTTTCACTGTTCTCAAGAACTGATTATAAATCAAAGTTACAGATTTTGGCCTAAGAAGTGTTTTGATTAGCTTGTATGCAGTTTTTTAAAAATTTTTTGTAATGTTTATTTATTTTTGTGAGAGAGAGAGAGAGAGAGCGAGCAAGCGAGCACAAGTTGGGGAGGGGCAGAGAGAGAGGGAGACACAGAATCTGAAGCAGACTCCAGGCTCTGAGCTGTCAGCACAGAGCCCGACGCAGGGCTCAACTCACAAACCGTGAGATCATGACCCGAGCCGAAGTCAGACGCTTAACCCACTAAGCCACCCAGGTGCCCCAGCTTTTTTTTTTTTTTTTAAGGTTTCATATAAAAAAGGGGAACAGAGTGCCTGGGGGGACTCAGGCCATTGAGCATCTGACTCTTGACTTCAGCTCAGGTTATGATCTCGCAGGTTGTGAGTTCGAGCCCCACATCGGGCTCTGTGCTAGCAGTGTGAGGCCTACTTGGGATGCTGTCTCCCTCGCTCTCCTGTCCCTCCCCTGCTTGCTCTCTATCGCTCTCTCAAATAAGAATAACAATATAAAAAAACTTAAAAAAATAGGAGGAGGAAAGTTACATAATTTTTAAAGTTTTATAAGCAACGGCTTGATTGAATACCTTTATTTTATAAAGGTGGCTGAGTGAAAGACAAAAAGTTGTCTTTCCTCAAAATCACCTGGTCAGCCAAGGCCAATTTAGGGGCTGACATCCGGGTCTTTCAATCCCCAAAGCTTATAGTCTTCCTACTCTCCTTGGCAAATCAAGAAGTAATATATGAAAACAACCCCAGGGAAGTAGATTTTTTTTTTACTCTATTAAATAATGTATTTTTTCCCAATGTAGGCAGATGGCCAGCAGTCACCCATCAGAAAGCCTCACCCTGTGCCCACCTGCAGGCCTGCATGCAGAAGGCAATTAATAAGTGTCTTCTCATGATTTTCAAGCTCATCACTTCAAAATGCCTGCACTCTTGACTGCCCCACCCCCAGCCCTCATTCAATGCTCCCTAGAGCCCTGTGGGAATCCCCGCCCCCATTACACAGATAAGAGACTGAGGCTAGAATCATGCGTGACCAGCCCCAGATCACACAGCTCATAGGAGAAACCAGATCCTCTGGCTCCAAGTCCTATGTTCTCCCTGCTTTGGACCCACCCTTGCTACCTGCAAAGCCCTTTTCCAACAACCTCCTGTTTGCGGGATGAGTGCTGCCTGCCAGGCACTGTGCTCCATGCACTGTACTGAACAATCCTTCTTTTTAAGCTCTACGCTTTATGGGATTTTTTAAAATGTATGTTTGAGAGAGAAAGAGAGAGAGAGCAGGGGAGGGGCAGAGAGAGACAATCTCAAGCAAGTTCTACCCTGCCAGCACAGAGCCTGATGCGGGGCTCGATCCCACGAACCTCGAGATCATGACCTGAGAAGAAACCAAGAGCTGGATGCTTAACAAACTGAACCCCCCAGACGCCCCTATGGGACTCGCTTTTTATTGCAAAAGTAATGTACTCCTTGGAATGAGTCAGAGAGAACAGAGGCGTGCAAAGAAAAATTCAGTGATCTCTCCTGCCCATCCTCCTAAACCCCTTCAGTGCATACACGAAATCAACATTAAACATAAAAACACACATAGACATATGGAGAGGGATTACTCTATGCAGGTTTTGTTTTTGTTTTTTATCAGACCTGGCTCCTCACGTGAATCTGCTGCTGGTTTTGCTCACAAAACACCATGAACATCCCTCCAGATCAACACACACACAGATTCAGGCTTCATAATCAGCTGCATGATGCTGTCTGCTATGGATGGACCACAGTTTACTCAGCCATTTCTCTCCTGAGAAGCATGCAGAAGGCTCCCAGCTGTTTTGCTGGCATAAATAATGCTGCAATAAACACCCTACCACTCAATTCCTAGGTCCCCGTGCCCTTATTTGTCTAAAACAGAGTCCCCAAAATGCCACCGTCAGGTTAAAATGTATGCACATCTTATCTTAAAATGGCATATTATCCGAATAAAAAATTATTCTCATTAAAAAATGAATAAAAGCATAAAAAGAAGGAACACACACATAATCCCTCTACCCAGGGATGGTCACCCTTCATAATTTGATAAATTTCCTTTGCAGAATGAGATCGTGCAGTGGAGTTAGCTGAACTTAATAGGCTCAGATTAAATTCCAACGAGACTTGTCACACTCCCACCAGGAAGGTATGAAAGAGCCATTTCCCCCCGCTCCGATTTCCCCACAGCTCTCTCACGCCAACCTAACGGACACAAACAGTGCGTCGCAGCCACTCCCACGGTCTACTTCCTTGACTAGAAGGGACACTCAACACTTCTCGTGGGTTTCTTAGGAGCGTGCTGGACTTTGACACACAGGGAAAACGAAAACATCATTGATCATTTGCCCAAGAATCGTCTTACCGACTTTTGCTGCTCAAACATAAGATTTTTATAGAAAACGTGGAACTGCTCAAAGCTGAGTTCATCTTTGTGAGCGCCGATTTCCTGTAAATTAAAAGAAAAAGTAACCACTCGGTCTCTGAGGTTCCCTACAAGAACACCGCTCCACTATTAACAGGCAGGACCGCCCTTCGACAGCACTGGCTGAAAGCAAACTCACAGTCTTCTGAAGTCAAACTGTTCCCAGGTTTCCGAATTTATCTGCCTAGAGAACATAACCACCAGGAGTCCCACCAGGTAAGGCCCTGGCCTTGAACCCCAAAATAAAAGAGTCTCGGCCAGAATCCCAAGGGCAGTAATACTTTCTGGGGGCAGGAGACATTTCCAAATCTAGACCTAGAGCAGGGTCCGTACATATAGGTCATTCTAAAAGCCAGGGAAAACTAACCAGGCCTTTGGACTTAAGAGTTCAACTCCAGTCAAGGCTTGTCCCCTGAACTGCTTAATGGCTTTGGGTCATTTACTTGAACCTTTCAGACCCTCAGTTTCTTCACCTGTAAAACGGGAAAACTACCACTACCCTCCCTAGGACTTCCCTGAAACCAAATCAGTAAGGTCTACGTATCGCCTGCTCAGTAAAGGCTTGATAAAGAGCCAGGTTCCAGGGGGCTGCCTGGGTGGCTCAGTCGGCTGAGCGTCTGACTCTTGGTTTGGGCTCAGGTCATGATCTCATGGTTCATGGCCTCAGGCCTCCTGTCGGGCTCCACGCTGACAACAGGGAGCCTACTTGGGATTCTCTGTCTCCCTCTCTCTGTGCCCCTTCAGGGAGCGCGTGCTCTCTCTCTCTCTCTCAAAATAAATAAATGCATTTTTTAAAAATATAGATTCCTATGATGTGGTCATCAATGGTGAATGCTTCTCCCACCTCTGTTTCTGCCTCCTTAGAATAGTTGGAATGTTTGAGGCAGGTCGAAAGATGGCTTGATAGCCATAAGGTGGGTTAACTCTTCCAAGAGCTCACTGGTACAGAAATGAATGCACATTCTTGGCTAAGGAAGCCTGTACCTGGGGCTGCCACTGACAAGGCCGTGTGAGTCCTGCAATTGGGACCAGCGGAATGGAGAGTCACTGGGCTCCGTGACAAGGGTTGGGACCTCTCAGAGCACCACAGAGGGTGCCTACCCATCACCTCCGTTCTTATGCACTCAAGAAAGCCCCCCTGCCATACTCTACACCCCCACTCTTAGAGTCACCACCTGCCACAGATCTACCAAAAGCTCCATTATGCAAGAACATAAACAAACTAAGTGATGGCGGGGAGCAGGGGTGGGTGGGAAGTGGGGGGACGGGCAGAGAAGAGCTAACTCCAAGTATGTTGTGAGGACTTGCATACAAAATGCCACATCCCTGACAACCTACGTAAGGAACCTTCCGTGATAGCTTCAAAACAAAACACAACAAAACAAAAAAACTCACGTGTTCAACGTTACTTGAAGGAAAGCAGGCTGTGTGATGGTGAGGGAAAGGGAAGGCTATACCGTGGGAACATCCCAAGTCAAGCAGCTCAGCAAACGTGGTCCTCAAGGAGGATGTTGTCTGCTAGGATTGCAAACATGGGCCTACGACCTCCAGGGGGTCCCTCTGTCTCAACTGAGACGGAGGAATCAGGAGGTGAAGGATTCTCCTGGGCACCATTCAGCGGGGCTCAAAGGCTAAGCAGCCCTAAATTCATAAAATCATCAGGCCAAGCCACGAAACTTACCACAAACTTATCTTTGAGGAACTTGGCACTGTTCACTTTGAAGTTGACCAGGGGCAAGATGGTCTTCAGCTCTCGGAGGCTGATGCTGCAAAAGAGGGAAACCCCAGCTCTATCCACCTCGAGGGGCTTCAACGGTAGAGGGAGCGGCTGTTCCCATCCACTCCACCCTCAGAAGCCCCGTGAGAAGACGGGCCAGACACAAGAGACCTTGGGCTCAAGGGGGCTGATGCCACGATGTGCAAGGCTGGTCTCCACACTTCAGGGATGGCCGTGGACTCAGGTCACTTAAGAGATTCACAGGGTGAGCAGAACATGGTATCAGGTGCCCAGAAAGCTTTGCAGATAGGAAATGTCCCAGGGGTTCAAACGAAGGGGAGATCGATGAAGGCCAGAGGGCGAGGGGGAAGGAGCTGACCTTATTCAAGCACCTGCGATGTGCCAGGCGATAACGTTACCTAACCCCTCACTACACTTGACCCCTCAACACAGTAAGCATCACCCACCCTCAGGGTTCAGAACAGGCCACGGGGTGGTGTTTGAGGGGGGAGGGCACACTGCTCGAGGTCAGAGCTGGGTGACGGCAGAGCTTGGGTTTGAATCAAATCCCAAAATGTACAGTCATCGGGACCACATCACAGAAATCTTCATGCGTGTTTTTTGCTAGGCCAGGTGGCAAGTTCAGGTTCAGAGCCAAGAAAGGGAGACTGCATTCCGAGCAAAGGAAATAACCATACTGGGGACACCTGAGTGGCTCAGGCGGCTGAACATCCGACTTCAGCTCGGTTCATGATCCTGTAATTCGCAGGTTCGAGCCCCACTTTAGACTCTATGCTGACAGCTCAGAGCCGGGAGCCTGCTTCGGATTCTGTGTCTCCCTCTCTCTGTGCCCCTTTCCTGCTTCCTGCTCACACTCTGTTTCCCTCTTTCTCAAAAATAAGTAAAACATTAAAAAAAATTGTTTTTTAAAAAAGAAATAACCATACTGGGGCACCTGGTGACTCAGTCGGTCAAGCGGCCAACTCTTGATTTCGGCTCAGGTCATGATCTCAGGGTTCCTGAGTTCAAGCCCCGCATCAGGCTTTGTGCTTATAGTGCAAAGCCCACTTGAGGTCTTCTGTCCCCCTCTCTCTCTGCCCCTCCCCTCGCGTGCTTTGTCTCTCAAAAATAAAACGTTTCAAAAGTAAAAAAGAAATAACCGTGCTAGCAATAATAACAGCAGTGACGGCTGAAACCGACATAGCGCATACTCAATGCTAGGCACCGCTCCAGGGGACAGGGACACACACACTCATTCGATGCCCTGCCACCTTACGAGGCGGACACTGTTAGCACCTCCATATTCCAGCTGAAGAAACAGGCTCAGAGAGGCTGGGCGCTGTGGCGTGGAGGACGTGGACTCCAGGGCAGCTGCCTGTAACCACCGCATGTTACTTCCCCTCTGGGAACGGCATGAACGGTGGGGAGGTATATGGGGTTAGGGTGGTGGGTCAAGGGCATGAGATCCAGACCCCTGTGGCCACAGAGCCGAGCGTCTGGCAGAGTGAGAGACAGTGGTCCGGGGGAGCTGTTGGTGTGGTCAACAAAAACTGCTCTGTGTTCTGGAGACGTCAGGCTGGACAGGGCTGTGCACGGCCAAGGAAGGAAGCCTGCCCAGGATGTGGGCAGAAAATGGCCCAGTTTCCCCAACGCTGCCAACTCGGCCTCTGCCGGTACATCCGGAAGGAAGCAGCATGTTCTACTCAGCAGCTGCCCCTGGAGGCGACTACACGGGACTCTGGCCATCTCAGTGTCCCCATGGCCAGCCGTTTTACCGCTAGTCTAACAGCCCCCCTAACATCAGACTCCTTTACCTGCAAGATGCTTCCCTACCCCCCACTATTCCAGGGCCTGCACCGAGGGCTTTCCCAGAGACACTGAGAGCACCCATGTCAGGAGCGGCTGGCTGGGCACAGAATCAAGCAGGCTGCCTGAGACCCCCATCCTGACCCAGCCCCCGGGGGTGTCCAGGAAGAACCCGGCCAGGGCAGGATGAACAGAGAAGAGCAGTAGGGGCTGGCACCATGAGACGGGATAGGGAGGGGGTCTGGTCAAGCTGGTGTCCCTGCAGCGCTCATCCAGGACCAAGGAAGAGGTCAGAGTCCCCTTGGGGACCCAGAACCTCGAGGCAGAAACAGGGCCAAGAACCCTCCCCACATCAGGCACCAACACAGGGGGGCTGGGAGCCAATGGAGCAAATACAGGGTCTGGGGTAAGGAGACACTGAGCAACGGGGCATCTGAATCCAGCGGCTGTGGAAGTCCCACCTTACCGCACAACAGCTGAGCCCCCAGGTAAAAGGTGCCCGTGCCGGGACTTTGCCACCCCACTCCCCTCCCCACACTCCCATCCCCATCCCCGGGCCTGTGGCTGTGCACTGCAGAGCCTGACCCTGAGCAAGAACAAGCACGGAGACTCCCCAGCTGCTGGAGGGGAGGAACCCAGCAGCCCCAACTTCACCGCTCTCCCCGTCTGGGACTTGTCATGAGATGAAGAGAGTGCCTCACCAGGGTCCCATCCAGCATCCAATGACTAGTCAGTCAGAGTGAGCAGCTCTCTGATGACCTCAAGGGAAGACGGCTCTACAGGCCGTGCTTGTGACCATGGCAGCCCATCTCCTTCTACCCCCTTCACACCCACAGGTGTCCGTCCACCCCCACACCCAGCCCAGTAAGCTTCCCACACACAAACCCACGTTTTAGACTCTGCTTCCTACAGGCTCAGCCAGTGACAGCCGGTTGGGAACCAGGGCGATTCCTTCGGAGAGGGAAGACAAGACATGACCCCCGCCATGGGCCACAAAGGGCCCTCCGTCTTCCCTGGAAGACATCACTCTACCATGGTGGCATCTTCCCTTGTCGGCCTGGCACGGTCCCAGCTCCTACAGCACCGCATCCCAGCAGCCCTTACCATGCTGCCCGGGGTTTGCAGCCCCAGGAAACTTATCTGCCCCCCTGAGGCCGGATCAACATCTCCACCACCCTAGGCTTCTTAGAGCAAGAAGGACAATAATAAGCCTATGTCAGTGCCCAACCTAAGTCAGGCACCGCCTAAATGCTTTTCGCATACTGACCCACTGAAACCTCACACCAGGAACTATTCTCTCTCTTCTACAGACAGATTAGAGAGCCAAGGCACAGAGAAATTAAGTAATTTACCCAAACTCACACAACCAGTAAGTGTCCAAGCAGAGATTCAAATCTCACCACCACCCAACAGAACTTTCTATGATGATGGAAACGTTCTAGATCTGCGCTGTGCAATGTAGCAGCCGCTACCCACAGGTGGCTACTGACCATCTGAAATGTGGCTAGCATGACCGAGGAACTAAAATTTTACTTTTATTTAATTTTAATTAATTTAAATAGCCACATGTAGCTAGGGGGCGACACACTGGACAGAGCAGCTCTAGAAGCTTGGTTGTCCAGGTAGGGTCCCTAGACCAGCGGCACCAACGTCAGCTGGGAGTTTGTTCGAAATGCAAATTCTTGAGCCCCAGGCCAGACCCAGTGAAGGAGAATCTGTGTAGGGGAGACTGCACACCAAAGGCTAACGCCCCGCTCCCCCAGGAGGTCCCAATGTGCTGGGGCCACAATGTTAACTGCATGGTAGCTATCTGCATGCCTGCTGACGGACAGACCTGGACCCACACACCTGCCTCCCACCTGCAACCCCTGCCCCCTTCTGCCTCCTGAAGACCGAACACAGTCTGCCCTCTGTCCCTGCCAGCGTGAAGAATAAAGCGCAGCATTCAGCCTATGCAAATCCAACGTTATATACCAAGGGGCAAAAGGCAAAGGAGGGAAAGAAATGTCCACAGGCGACAATCTGCTACCAGCCCTTGAGGCTGCTATCTGTCTGTGGGACTCAGAGCCTGTGACCCTCACACCTGGTAACACAATTCCAGGGGCCCTCAAAGAAGGCTCAGCGGGTCTTCTCAAGGTATATTTAAAAAAAAATTTTTTTTTAATGTTAATTTCTCTTTGAGAGAAACAGCGAGCAAGCATGCATGTGTGTGCGCTGGGGAGGGGCAGAGAGAGAGGGAGACACAGAATGAGAAGCAGGCTCCGGGCTCCGAGCTGTCAGCACAGAGCCTGATGCAGGGTTCAAACCCACCAACTGTGCGATCATGACCTGAGCCGAAGTCGGTCACTTAACCAACTGAGCCACCCAGGCACCCCTCAAGGTATATTTTGACCACAGAAATTTCCCCCTTTTGCACCAACCTCAGAATTCCCAGGTAAGAGACAACTCAACTCTAAAGGCTCAAAGATGGAGTGGGGCTGGGTCTCTAAAAATCTAGCCAAGAGTTATGGTGAAAGCACTAACACCTTTGACTCAGTGTCCCCAGGCCTGGAAATGTCTTAAGGAACTCTTTCAAAGCTAGAACGTTCCATCTGCTCAATGTTATGTGTAGGAATAAAAGGTAGAACTTTCATCCAACAAACACTAGGAAGACCAAACCAGTCAGACCTCTGACCTCAAGGAGCCCCCACCCAACGTGAGCAGCAACTAGAAGGGAGGACTCAAGAAAAGCGGAGCACGTCCACCCGATGGGGACTAGGGAGCCATGGCACAAGGCTAAGAATCCTACAGAGACCCAAAAAATGCTTCTTTTAAGCGTCACGTCATAGGTTCACTCTGAAGACAACTGGGTGAAAACGTGAACCTAAGGAAGAACTGGACATAACTTAAATGACACACAAAAGACAACTTTTCAAACCAAATATCACCTTTCCATTGGTTGATTCCTAATATAGGCACTGACATCATGTTCCTGAAGAGGTGAAATGAAACATGTATGTTCTTACGGTTTAACACGAGGTGAAGTCAGTTTCACTCTCCCCTCCTTCAGGGTGGGCTGGACTCAAGAGATTTCGTCCCCAAGAACAGGGTTGGGGGTGACTTTACAAAGGAGAAATCTTCCGACACCACCTTGGCCAGGTGATGAAGCATTGCATCGCCGCAGATGAGCCGCACCGGGAGCACACGCTACTCGATGTGAAAGAATGAACAAGACCTTCACCTCTGTGATACTCTTCCCCAACACCCGCAGCCGCAGCCTACCTGTCACTCCAGCCTAATCACGACAGAAAGGTCAGACCAACACGAACCAAGGGCTGTACTACAACATACCTGAGATGTGCTCCTCAGAAGTGTCAAGGTCAGGAAAGACTGAGAAATGGTCACGGACCAGAGGAGACCAAGGGACAGGACAACGAAGTGCCACGTCGGGCCCCTGGACTGGATCTCGAACCAGGAAAAGGACGTCAGTGGGAAAAGACTGAGCCCCAAATAAAGTCCAGGGCTCAGTTCTGAGCCACATACCAATGCTGGTTTCTCAGTTTTGACAAATACATCATGACGAGGCGTGATGTGAGCATTAGAGAAAGCGGGAGGAGGATTTGGGAACTCCCTGTAAGATCTTTGCAACTTTCCTCTAAATGTAAAATTATTCCAAAATTTAGAAATTACAGAAGAAAAGGACCTAAGATCGTGCGTGCAATTAGATTTTGATAAAGTAAAATAAATAAGTAAAAAGAAGCTGAAGATGAAAATCTACTGAAAAAATTTATAGCTGGAGTTAACAGTGCTTACCATTTAATATCCATTTATACATTTTTTTTCTAGTTTTCAGTATTTATAAAGTTTCCTAGAACTAATAGGAGTTACTTTCATATTTTTTTGAAAATTCGCTTTTTCAAAGGTAATTATAAATAATTTTTTAAAAAATCACTTTTTCGGGGCCCCAGCATGGCTCAGTTATTTAAGCGTCCAACTTCAGCTCAGGTCATAATCCCACGGTTTGCGGGTTTGAGCCTCGTGTCAGGCTCTGTGCTGACAGCTCAGAGCCTGGAGCCTGCTTCAGATTCTGTGTCTCCCTCTCTGTCTCTGCCCCTCCCCTGCTCATGCTCTTTCTCTTTCTAAAGTAAATAAACATTAAAAAAAATAATAAAATAAAAATAAAAAATTCACTTTTTCAAAAGGTAATATAAATAACAGTATAAACATGAAAAATAAAATATTGTGTCTCAGGGTCAGTGCTTGAAAGCTGAAGAAGGACTAAAATCATGAGGTGAACTTTTGAAATGGGCAAAGGATCTGAACAGACATTTCTCCAGAGAAGACAGACAAAACTAAAAAGCATGTGAAAAGATGCTCAACATCCCTAGTCATGAGGAAGATGCAAAGCAAAACCAAAATGAGCTACTATTTCACACCCACTAAAGTGGCTGTTATTTGAAAGAAAGGGAGGGAGGAAGGAAGGAAGGGAGGAAGGGAGGAAGGGAGGAAGGGAGGAAGGGAGGAAGGGAGGAAGGGAGGGACGGAGGGATGGAAGGAGGGAGGAAGGGAGGAAGGGAGAAAGAGGAAAGTAACTTGACAAGCAAGTGGCAAAGACTGCAGCCCTTGTGCCCTGCTGGTGGCTGTGTCAGTCTGCACCTGCCGTGGGAAACGGTAAAGCAGTTTGTCTAAGACTTGAACAGTATGGGGGGGGGGGTGCCTGGGTGGCTCAGTTGGGTGAAGTGTCTGACTCTTGATTTCAACTCAAGTCATGACCTCACAGTTTCATGAGTTCGAGCCCAGCACTGGGCTCTGTGCTCTCTCTGTCTCTCTCAAAATAAATAAACTTAAGGGGCGCCTGGGTGGTACAGTCAGTTAAGCACCTGACTTCGGCTCAGGTCATGATCTTGCTGTTTGTGGGTTCGAGCCCCACATGGGGCTCTGCTGTCAGCTGAGAGCCTGAAGCCAGCTTCGGATTCTGTGTCCCCTCTCGTTCGGCCCCTCCCCAACTCATGCACTGTCTCTCTCTCTCTCTCTCTCTTTCAAAAGTAAATAAGCATTAAAAATTATTTTAAAAATATATAAACTTTAAAAAAAAAAGATTAGAACAGGACTACCATTTGATTCCGCAAATCCACTTCTGGAAAACGTACACAGGAACTGAAAACAGGGGCATGAACATTCACGTTCAAAGGAACAATACTCACAACAGCCAAAAGAGGAAGGCTATTAAAGTGTCCATCAACAGATGCACGGACAAACAAAACGTGGTCTGCACCTATCGCGGAATATTATGCAGCCTTAGAAAGGAAGGAAATTGTGACACCTGCTACAGGGACATGGATGAACCATGAAGATGTCCTGAGTGTAACAAGCCAGAAAGACAAATACTGCCTAATTCCACATGTACGAGGTGCCCAGAGCAGTCAAACTCCATGGAGACAGGACGGAGAAGAGAGGTGATCAGGGCAGGGGCGGAGGAGAGGGGCAGGTACCGTTCACGGGGATGGAGTTTCAGTCCCATAAGGAGAAAAGAGCGCTGAAGCCGGATGGCGGTGGATGCACAACAGCTCGATCGTACTTCATCTCACAGAGGCATACACTTAAAATGGCAGATCTTACCACAATCAAATTAAATAGTTTATGGGGCACCTGCGTGGCTCAGTCAGTCAACTGTCCGACTTCAGCTCAGGTCATGATGTCCCAGTTCGTGGGTTCGAGCCCCGTGTCGTGCTCTGTGCTGACAGCTCGGAGCCTGGAGCCTGTTTCAGTTTTGGTATCTCCCTCTCTCTCTCTCTCTCTGCCCCTCCCTCCCTCCTGCTCGCTCTCTCTCTCTCTCTCTCTCTCTCTCTCTCTCTCTCTCAAAAACAAATAAAACATTAACATTTAAAAAAAAAAAAAAGAAGTGGGGCCCCTGGGTGGCTCAGTCGGTTGAGCGTCCGACTTCGGCTCAGGTCATGATCTCACGGTCTGTGAGTTCGAGGCCCACGTCGGGCTCTGTGCTGACAGCTCTGAGCCCAGAGCCTGTTTCGGATTCTGTGTCTCTCCCTCTGACCCTCCCCCGTTCGTGCTCTGTCTCAAAAATAAATAAACATTAAAAAAATAATAATAATACATTAAAGAAAATAAGAAGAAAAGCACCACCAAGCAGTGATGGGGAAGCCCCCATCCTGGCGGCACGCCCAGCAAGCTGGGTTGCTGCAGACGAGTCAGGTTACTCCTCTTGGCCTCAGCGTCCTCATGAAATGGACCACGAGGCACCCAGCTCAGCAGTCTGAACATTCCAGAAGCCCCTGCAACTCCAAGAGCACCCTGGCCGCTGCAAGCCCGGTTCTCCACAAACGCCAGCTGCTACCCCTTTTGCCTCTGGATGCGCTCGACGGTGAACGAGGCAGGCTGGCCGAGACGAGTGCCGGGGAGCTGGGCACTGCCTGGGCCGGGCAGCCTCGAGCCCGCCGCCCGCCCGGGGGTCTTTCCTTGGCTTCTGCCACTCCTTTGTTTTCCTTCAGGAAACGCCACCGGTCGTGGGCGACAGGAAGGGAGGGGAAACTGGCAGAGGAGAAGTCGGTCGCCCTGCAGCTGGCACCTCGGTCGGGGTTCCTCTGGAAAAACTCCACCCGGGCCTCCCAGAACCACAGGAAAGGTGGCGTTTTCCACATGTTGACAGAGCGGCGGGGCTCTGCCCGAGGAGAGCAAAGTCGGGGAGAGTGAACGGTGAAGCCAGGAACAGGGTGTCAACTCCAGAAACCGACTTCCTCTCTGCCGAAGGTTCTGGTCGATGGAAAGACGGACCTCTGAGCGGGAATGCATTCTGAGCAGCACAGCCAGAGGGAGGCTTCTGTTTCTTGACAAGATGGAGAGGCGGACTGCCACACCAAAGCAGCAACCCTGTACCCGGCGTGCACGGAGAGAGGGCCCGGGGGGGCTCCACCTGTCACCCCCGTGCCAAGCCCAACAATGAATCACCTCGAAGCCACACAGAAAGGAAACACGAGGGAGGCCCCACCTCGGAGGCTGAAAGAGACCAGTGTGAACAAAATCCTCTGACGCGGGGACCCCCCACCCCAGATCCACCTGCGTTAACACCAGGGCACAGCCCGGGGTGGGGTGCCACACGGTGACAGCTGGACAGGTGGACGAGGGAGGGGGGCGCAGAACACGGAGCGTGTTTCTGCAGACCTAACGACATGGCTGAACGTTTCACCACCACCGGTTACAGTTTCTCCATCGTCCCGTCGGACGGCGTACGTGGAACAAACCACGGAGGAGGCGCGTCCGAACTCTGACATCACCAGGTGATGGAGGACAGCGGCCTGACCCCCAGGAACCTGCGAGATGGAAAGGGGACACCCGGGACAGTTGGAGAGGCTAGCTGCGACCTCGCATACCACGCTGACATACCTTAGCAGAGAAAAGAAGGAAGGAAAATCACTTAAAACTTTAAGAAAAAGAGCCGCTTTTGTGAGGCTCAAATGATATATTAATTGTAAGGGCCGAGCACAGTATCTAGTATGTGGGGGCTCAATAAACGGTGGTTTTTATCAGTTTATTATTAATAACAACTGGATCATAACCTAAAAAAACAGATGAGAGCATCTTGAACTTCACTCATAAATAAATACAAATTTAAGCAAAGATCTGCTGTTGCCTTTCACCCATAGGTCATCACGGGTCAGTCCGGTGATACAGGGCACAGGGAAAGGGGTGCCCTCCTGACCGCTGGGACAAATGCTAATTGTTACCACCTCCCTCAAAATGGTAGACTAGAAAACGCTGCATGGCTGGGACCCCTCCTCTAAGACTCTATCACACACGTTGACCCACAGGGAGACCCCAAGGTTGCCACGGCAACAGTCGTCACAAAGATAACAAAGGACCAGGAACCAGTCCTGCCTCCATCAAGAAGGAAATGATTTCTCATGAGTAAGGAAATTGCGCCCCAGCCAAGGACAAAACCATGTTTGTTACAGAAACGTCTGGCACACAGCATCATGTGTGCTAACAGGGAGGGAACTGCTCTGAGACGTGCTGTTCAGTGAACAAGCACAACGAATTGCGTGTTATCCCGTTGCCCGGCTCACGTCCGCCCAGCCCGAGTAACCATCGCGAGTCAACACGGGTTACTTCGTTAACGGTGGACCTCTGTCCCACCACAAAATTGGGCAGGCGCCACGGCGATCTCGTTTCTCCCCGGGACACGGAAGGTGCTGGAATACGAAGGCCTCAAGCACAAGGTCCCAGTGCTCCAGAGAAGTTGTCTGTGCAGACGGACTTGAGCATCCACGGAAGCAAGGCCCCAGACGGTCGTGTCTCCATCAACGCCCAGCACCTGGTGCGGTGCCTGGTACCTCGAGGGTCCAATCCAACCTCACGAGGACCTTTCCACACCACAAAACATGCTCCGACTGCCTCGGGATGTTCAAGGCAAGAACACCAGAGGCCAAAATGATCTGGAAGAAAACCCACAAAAATAGGAACGAATCTCACCTGTTTCTTCTGGTTTGATCCACTGAATAAATCTGCTTTCTCAGCCAACTAGGAAGAGAGTTGAGACAGAGGGAGAGACAGAGAATTAGTACACAAACAAAACTAGTTCTATGGAATGGGGGTAAAGGAAACTGGAAACAAGAGTTTTCCAATTTGCTAACTCGGGCAGCTTGGGAAGAAGCAGGTTTCTCCTTGGGGCTGACAAGCCCTAGTTAGGAGCCAAGAGGCCCCTCCTAGTGGAGCCGAGAGGCCAGCATTCCTTAAACTGACGATCCTCTCTGATGACGTTCATTAATCCCCCCAAAAAGCTGGTAAGAAACATGGCGGGAATCCGAGGGCTTTAACCGAGGGGACGAGAATTCACACACAATCCCACGCAGACGTCCGTGACGCTGACTCCCGGGCAAGGCAGTCCTGAGCCTCCCCGATCCAGGAGGCAGTGGCAGTTGCGAAATGCGGTACCCTGCATCTGACTGCGGTTTGGTGAGCTGGTTTAATCCCTTCCTGATCCTGTAAGAAGGAGGCCCTCAATCCTCCCCTGGGACACAACGCCAACGTGTGTCTCTGGCTCGGCTTCAACGAACTCCTCACCCCACCAGGCCAAGCAAGGCTTAGCACCGAGAGAGGCTCTCCGACGAGAAGGTGGGGGGCCCACAGCGCCTACTGGGAGCTGCTGCACAGAGGACACTCACTGAGCCTCCAAGATGAAACGCCCCACTTTTCTTTTCTTCACTCACGTTGGCTCAAGGGAAAAGAATAAATTAACGTGCAAATACAGAGATAAACAAGCCAAAGTCAATACCTCTCAATAATGGTGGGCGTAGACGCACTCATCGCTTCCTGGTGTAAGATTTTCAAGCCAGAGAGCCACTTAGTCGCGTCTTCTTTAGAATCAGCTGGACAGGTGAACAGGAAGGCAAATGTTGTTACTCGCTGGGAAAACCTCTACAGACAGACCGAGCCCCACACAGCCCACGGGGATGGGAGAAGCCAGTGCTGGTTTCTAGTTTTGCACGAGGGCACGGGAAAGGCATCTCCTTCACACCTTCGTGGCTCTACGACCTGCCTTCTGTCCAAGATGAGGCCACGTGCCAGCGACGACCCTTCTACAGCAGGGGTGACAAGTGGGACACCTTCTCCCCCCACGAGTTTTAGCTTTTACTCCTATGCTAACGAATCAAGTGCAGGGTCTAGGATTATTCACACCCCAATCCAGAGCAGCCCTCAGCATTTCCCGTTTCCAGATAAGGTCAGGGAGAAGGCAAGGGCTTGGCATCACTGAGGGACCACAAGTCCCTCCGGCACCGCTTGAGGGCTGTGTGACATTCGGCTGGTTCCTCAGCCTCTCTGTGCCTCATTTCCTCATCAGTAAAACGGAGCTAGCAAGGCAAACGCCTCTGAGTTATGACACATGCCTTAAGGACCAGCTACCCTGTTCACGTGGACGAGAGCACGCTGAGGCGGCTGCTCTCACCCTTCCCGTGTGCAGGAAGAAAAGATGAAGCTCACAGGGCAGAGAGACCCATCCCAGAG